>NC_073302.1:41475090-41788145 GCF_027595985.1 Sorex araneus | reverse complement strand
CGATCTTGAAATCTTACAAACCCCATTTTTGTGAATAAATATGTACAATGAGGTATATGCTATGTCCTGCATAAAGTATTTGACATCAGAAGAATAAGAGTTGGACATTCTTTGTCCCTCTTTGCCATCTTCATGTGACACCAAGTTCAAGAACTTTCTGTAGGTTGTGGAAAATACAGAGCCCCTTTATGTAACCCCACAGGACTCCTCCAGGTTGAAAAGAACCAGACCAGATGAGTTTCCACCCTGCACAGCGACAGCATAGCTCCACTCCACGAGCAGGTGAGAGCAAAGTGACTCTGAGTGAATGCAGGTGGAAGCGTGTCCTCTTTTTCACCTCCCAGCTGACTCGTAGCAGTGGGACAGCCACTCCACCTCTGTTTAGAGACAGCCTATCCCTCTGTCCAGGTCTTATGGACTCCCTGTTGAAAGTGGCAGGGTGTCTCCTGAAAAGAAAATCAAAGTCAGCCTGCCTGCAGTATTGTGGGAAGCACATAAACTCATAAGATTTAATGTTATCCCGGTGCTGGGAAATGTACACTGGTGAAGGGATAGGTGTTGGAATACTATATGACTGAAATACAATCATAAATATTTTTGTAAGGATCTATCTCACGATGGTTCAATAAAAAAAAGTTCCTTTTTAAAGATTCAATGTTGTCTTGACAATTGTTTCCCTATGCATTTTGCAAAATGCAAGAAGAGCTTTTCTCTGCAATGATGTGACCCACTCAACAGCCCCCTATGCCACCTCTCAAAAAGAGTAAAGAATTACTGTCAGACTAGAATGGAAAGAATACACCCCGCTCTAATATTAATCTCTGGAAGCAAAATCAACAGGCCATTTATTCAGTAATTATGCCTGCTACGGAAAGGCTCGGAATGTGAAACTCTCTGAGGCTTCAGATACCATGGTGTCCAGGACTCTTGCTTTACCAACAAGGAACTGAAGCACAATTGCTTTGTTGAGTTCTATTTCACAAAGGTTCTAAATCTCCAAAAGGTCATCAGAGTCCATATTTATTGTGTGTGTTTTAGTGCTTTGCTAATGGCTTTTCAAAACTCACCACCAGCAGAACAATAAGGCTTCAAGATGGACTGGCTGGTCCTCCATCCGTGGGACTAAGTGAACAATTTGTAAAGCTAATTACATTTTATCCCTCTAAGGGATGAACTGCCCTCCATCTGAATTTTCCCAGTTTGCCTTTGTCTATTCTGCCGTACGAACTCCGGTCAGATATTTGAAACTCTCCAATTAAGCATAGCTCATGCATTCACAGTTTAGCTTTTTTGCATCCTTTTTCCCTGAAAATGTGCCTCTATTACCTACCATCCCAAGTGTGCTAGGTGGGTGTTTAGTCCTCTATAATTAGAAATAACTAGAAGCTTTCCAGTGATCCCCTCCTTAACCATGTCCTTAATGTAATCCCCTTTCAGTCTTGAGTACAGACTGAATTAGTGACTTGCTTTTTTATCCATAGGAAACGGCAAAAAAGAAAAAAAAGAAAAAAGCAATGGGAGATAGCTTCCGAGAGGAGGTTTTGAAGTATCATGATTTATAAAATGAAACTTGAGCTCACACTCTTTTCCTGACTCTGATGAAGTAACTTCCAGGGGTATAAGATGCCCAAGCAAATGCCCACAAGGCAAGAAAGTGAGGTTGAAGCCTTGGTTGAAGATTGTCTTTCAGGCCAATTGCAAGGCACTAATCCTTTCCTACAACCGCATGAGCCAATCCTACCCCAACCAAGCTGTCAAAATGTCAGCATCCCTGCTGATACATGGCATGCAGTCTCCTGGAAAACAGAACAAAACCCTCACAAATGCTAGACTCCGGACCTACAGAAGCCATGATAAATATTATCACCTGAAGCCACTAACTTAGGAAAAAGATAAGGAAGTCATCCTCTTTTGAGACTGAATACTTAGTACCCTCCAGTTTAGGAGTTTAGGAAGAATGTGTTTCTCTTTTCTGCCCCGACCACAGAACGGCCAGGTTTGTGCTGCTTTGCAGTTTTGTCTCTCCCAAGCTTCTTGGGGGTCTGCAAGACTGGGACCCTGTCTTTTCATCTCTTTGATCTTGATTTTCTCGGTTGAGGCCTGACACACAGAAGGATTCAATAAATGTTTGTGAATTGATGAATTAAATTACAGCCTCGTTTCAGAAGGGAAATTTCAAGCAAAATTTACAAGTCAAATGTATTTTCTTTCAAGTATAGGGAAATAGTCTGGGAGTTTCAGTGTAGCATAAAACCCTATTAGAGGTCTCTTTTTATTCAGAGACAACCCTTGCTGAGCACATCATTATCCAGAGTGAGAGGTGCTTGAGATGCTTCTTCTTAGATGGTGCAGAGGCTCAGTTAAAATGGAAATCACTCAGGCAAGCATCCTCACAGAGATACAAATTACCCACTTGGGACAAGAAAGAATTACTAATAAACTACTTTTTCTATTCATAACTGCATAACTGCTTGAAGGAAGTTTCTTCTGGAAGGACAGAGTTGAAAGGGTAGGAGTTCTGATGAACTCTCTTTTAGAGCAAAGGGATAGATGAGAAGTCCAAGAGAAAGGAATTCTAGTTGCTTTTCAGAAAGGAGTCACCAAATACTTACCAGTGACTGTCTATTGTACATGCTGTCTCCTATTTTCATTTCACTTTTTGAAAAGTTTTAAAATAATAAAATTAAAGGCACCTAAATGTTTCTTCTCAAAAAACAAGGTAGAGAGATCATGGATCACTCTATTACTGTGAGTCTCTTTTACTTACAAAGAGACTGAAAAGATGAAATAGAGAAAAGCAGACTGATACCAACTGTAAGGGTGGGAAATTATAATAATCAAGTTCTCTCAAATTTTCTCAACAAATTATCTTGTCCTCCATGTGTTACCATACCAATCCTATGCTACAAAATTAACAGTTTGGATTCTGATTTCAGAATCCAAATCTTTTGGGATTTTTTTTTGCAGAGGGGGAGGGAGAATTAAATTTGTTTTGAATCACACTGTTGGTGTACAATAAAATAGTGACTTAAAGCCAATACTCAAATGGCTTTGATCCCACACTTTCCTCTTAGATTGTACATAAAGTAGTGAACTAAACTTCAATTCACTTTCCATTTCTTTAAAAGCATTGCCCATGTGCCAGGTTCTTTGTCAAGGGAGGCATCCCAAGATCTGGCACAGCTCGAAAGGGAATTCAGTTTCCCAGAAACAATGACCCCCCAGTTGAGGCCCTTATATTTGAAAAATCTTTCTCAACTGATAGTTTTTTTCTGAGACTAAGAATTTTTCATCCATATCACTGTTACAAAAGAACAAGTATTCTAGCACAAACAAGGCTGATTTTGTGAAGTGTAAGAAGAGCAGCTAATGAAATGCTTGAGTTAATGACGCTTCCAACAAGAAAGTCTATTAAGTAACTTACTTCATGTTATGAACTGTGCCCCAAACAAAATACTTAACTCACACTTCTCTATATGCTACCACACTTTACAGCTTGGTATTTTTAATGTCAATAGGCAAGTGTGAAAATTCAGTGAAACATCAAGAAACTTAAAAATGTAGAGACATTAAGCAGTCACTTGTTGACCCCTTTCCCATGGCCCAAATGCAGCTTTACACATTGAGGAAATGAGTATTTAATGTAGAGGCCCAATTCATTGATTTCCTTGCCTTGTGACACAAAGGTGAATATATGTAAGAAATAATGAGCCAACATGCATTTGATATTTGTTATGTGCCGACCATTGCTGAGTATTGGACATAGGTTTTCTAATGCACTCATTCCTTCAATAACTATTTGTTGAAAATATACCATAACCCAAGAACAAAATTAATTCCCATGATACGAAGCATGAAAATTAAGTAGACGGTGTCCTGTTCTCATGGAACCTGCTTTCCAAGTAGATGGAGACAACAGGAAGTAAGAATATTTAAAAATGAAGTAATTAGATATAATGAGAGTATTGGAAGAAAAATGAAGAGATTTTTTAAATTACCTTCAGATGAGGGAAAACCACCTTAGAAAGTATGATCAGAGAAGACTCTCCAGGGTGGGAACATCCAAACTTAGGCCTGAAGACCATGAAAAGCAGCCATGTAAAAACCAGGAAGAAGAAGACCCAGACTGAAGGGTCAGTGCCAGGACTCCAACAAGGAAAAGAACCTGGATAGGTGAGCAGGAAGGACTTCAGAAGGAGTATGGCCAGGTGAGTCGGCCATCAGAGGATTCATTGGTCAACATATGTGAGCCTTACACACATACAGATTCCTGTGCCCCAACACATAGAAAGGCCAATTCAGTTGGTTCTTGATGGATTCAGGGAATCATGAAGCATGACCAGTATTTACCACTGGCTGTCTGTGGAAATAAGGCCCCTAGTAGGAATAAGAAGCTAAGTCATCTGTGTTTTCATCACAAAAGATGAGAAGTTGTTTTATTTTCATTTTTTTATGAAGGCACAGTGATTTGCAAAGTTATTCACTACTGAGTTTCCGGCCTAGACTGTTTCAACACAAAATCCCTTTACCAGTGTCCACATCCCTCCACCAATATCCCCATTTTCCCTCCCACTCACCCCACCCACCTCTGCCAGCCTGCCTCTATGACAAGCACTTTTACCGTATTGTAGTTTACAATGCAGTTACTGGTAGGGTTTCAAGCAAAACGCTTTTACACCTCCCAGTATCACCTTCTGCTCCAGAGTAGCTATTTCCATCCACCTTCCTTGCCATGTACCCCTCCTCATTCTGCTCACTTCCAGACCCCACCCCCCACAATAAGTTTCCTATTAAATATCATTTCTAAAATTCTCTGCCTCTGATATCTTTGGACATTTATTATTCTCCTGCCATGTTTCCTTGGGAAGTTCACTGTTGTCTGATTGAAGAAGACATCTCTATCATACATGCAAAAATCCCTCACACATACAAAGTCAACTCTACATTTTTCTCCACACATTGGAGAGCAAAAACCGAATCCCTTTTGCTGAATGTCTGCAAAGAGGCATCAACAAGTCTACAGTGAATTTACATATGAGACATTTTGTACTTTTAGGAAACTTGGATTCAATTTGATGGGCTCTGAACATATAAATTTATTTTCTGTGATCTCACTTTCACAGTAACAAACTTAATTGGCATCTTCCCTGACTGTGTGGAGAATGTGAAGAGCATCCCAATAAATTAATAAATGACAGCTTTAGGTATATCAGTGATAGAGACTGCAAAAGTAATAGCTAAAGAAAATATAGCAAGGCAAAAATAGAGCCATTTATTCTGTTAGAGTTAAATTTAGGGAAACAGAGCAGTCAGCAAAATGCCAGACTCAGAGACACCACTAGTGAGGGTTTCTGGTAGGAATAAAGGCAACTGCAGCTTTCTAATTAACAGTGCAACGAATACTAAAAATGACCTGAAAGTGGAGTTTAAAAGGTATTTTAATGAGTTTTTGGCAGGGATTGCTGATGAGTCCTTTTTTCATAAGTGAAGAGAAATGTCTTAAAATTAACCAGGGCTTATGATCATCATATTGGAGTCATATTTCAGGGAAATAAAACCCTTAGCTGGAAGTTAACCAAAAGGCCCAGTAGGAATACTAATCACGCTGTATCTTATTCTAATAACTCTGAGAGGTGGCAGATTCATGAAGCTTCATTATTATGGCATTGTCTCCTTCTGACTTTCTTTCTGAGGAATTGTCATTGGTTTTTAATATATACCCATACCGCCCGTATACACAACACAACATACACACCCCACTCCATTATCCCACATTTAGCTTATCGTGTGCCTAATTGTCCTTCTCCAAATGTCTAGCTCCAATAATTCCTGGTCTTTTCATCCCCAATTATATTAAAACATATCAAGGGGCCAGAGATATTATATACAGGCTAAGACTAAGGTGCTTGCCTGTGCACAGCTAACCAGGATTCATTCCCCATGGCACATATGGTCCCCTGAGTGCCGCTAAGAGCAATTCCTGAGTACGCTGTGACGCTGTGAGCACCAGCTGGTATGGCCCCCAAACCTAAATAAATAAATAAAACATATGCGTAAACCATCTCCCCTATTTTTGAAGCTTTCACTGGCACCAGACTTCTAGTTTAACATAGTATCTGCTACCAATTTTCTAAGAAAATATCTCAGTAGATGGATGAAAACGGCCTACACTCCAGCTTGCAATCTAACGCCCACAGCAAGCTGGCCTGTGTCGCCCAGAGTAGTCTCTGCACCCACAACGCAAGTCACACAATTATTCATGCTGCAATCTCCATACCAACCCTGCTACCCACAACACAAGTCACACAATTACTCCTGCAGCAATCTCCATACCAACCCTGCTACCCACTCTTCTGTGTGGTAGTGAAGGGTCCTCTACCTCCTTGGTCTTCAGCTCTCTTCCATCTGTCTCAGCTTTTCCAGAAAATATTCAAATCCTCATTCTCACTATTCTACCTTCTTTAGTACCAACACAGAATTCTTCCTACCAACATACTTACCTCATTTTAGGAAGAAAGATTAAAAACAACAAAAAACCTTTTGGGCTATGTGCAAGATTTAATAAGAATTTACTATCAATAAGAAATTAATAATAATTAACAACATATAAGAATTAATGAAGTGTATGTTAAGTAAAGGGCTGATCTGTGCCTATTTCTTTAGAACTGTTTTAAAAGGATTGGGGCTCCTCCCAGACTATTTAATGGTTGGTCTGAAAAAATCTATACATTGATATTCACAGTTTCCCTGGCAGGATTACAACAAACACTGGATGTCTCAGTTTGATCAGGGCAAAACTGGCTTTTGATCATCTGTAGTAAGTGCTTTGTCTTCTGAGAAAACTTGAACATCCACGATGCAAGCAGGAGTCTTTAGCATTAGCTAAGTAAATGATGCAAGTTATTTAAGAAGGAAAATTAATGATTTCTTATGAAGTCGCTAGAGGTGTTTCTGGCTACTTCATCCATGTCTGTAACCCATAATCCCTAGACAACACCCTCTTAGCTCAGTAGCTCTACCAAAGGAGAGCTTTGATTAAAGGAAAACCTGTCATAGAGAATTCCTTGAAGAATCCCACCATTCAGTAAATCATTCCACTCACATGGACACATAGATGAGGTAAAGCCAGGGACCACCACAGCAATACCAATACCTTGCACTTAGATTGTGAATCTTGGATCAGCAGCCTCCTGGAGACTTATCATAAATGCAGTGTCACTGGGCTGGAGAGATAGTACAGCAGGTAAGGCTCTGGCCTTGCATGTGGCTCACCCCAGTTTGATCCCAGACATCCCATATGGTCCCCAGAGCACTGCCAGGAGTGATCGCTGAGCATAGAGCCAGGAGTTTCCCCTGAGCATCTCTGGGTGTAGTCACTGTCACTGTCATCCCGTTGCTCATTGATTTGTTCGAGCGGGCACCAGTAACGTCTCTCATTGAGAGAATTGTTGTTACTGTTTTTGGCATATCCAATACACATGGGTAGCTTGCCAGGCTCTGCCGCGCAGGCTTGATACTCTTGGTAGCTTGCCAGGCTCTCCGAGAGGGGCGGAGGAATCGAACTTGGGTCGGCCGCATGAAAGGCAAACACCCAACCACTAAATAAATAAATAAATAAATAAAAATGCAGAATCACATACCCTCAGCTTACTAAATCATAATTAATCTTTCAAACAAAACCCTCAGGTGATTTATTTGCCTCTTAAGGTTTGTGAAGTTATGCTTAAAGGAATCTTCTTTAACTGACCCCTGTAAGGAGGTGGAACCGCTTATCCTTAACTCCCCCAATTTTCTGGCTTCCTATTGCTCCTTCTTCACAATTTCCATCCTCCTAGTCCTCATGCTCCCCATTTCCCAGGGCAAATGGGTTGGGCGGACAGGTAAGGACTTGAGATGACTACAAAGACCAAATAAAAACCTACAAATTCTAGCAGCTACCCCACAATTCATGACAGAATCAATGTGTATTGAGCTCAGGGGCCAAATATGTAGGTCCTGAATTCTAGTAAGCTAATATTAGAGAGGGGCTGGAGCAATAGCACAGCGGGTAGTGCATTTGCCTTGCAAGCGGGCAACCTGGATTCGATTCTTCCATCCCTCTCTGAATCCTGGCAAGCTACCTATTCAATATGCCAAAAACAGTAACAACAAGTCTCACAATGGAGACATTACTGGTGCCCGCTCAAGCAAATCGATGAACAACGGGACAACAGTGCTACAGTGCTGGTGGGCAAGAATTGGACCCTCAGTGTCATTGTTCCATGACAATAGCTGCAATATCAAAAATTCAAATTATATTCAAAGATCTATCCATTGGAAGCATTGTTTGCTGTTTCAGAATAGCAAAGTTTGATCCAAAAGCCTGATTTACAAACAGTGAACATTATTACCCAGAGAAAATATAAAAGAAGATTTATTGTAATGGTGATAAAGCTCAAGGCAAGGTTGTGGCACATGCCAATTTTGTCCTAATTAGCAGCCAATGCCACTTCCTCTGAATGAACATGGATGGTTTTAGTCCTGGTTCAAGTTTGCAAAGATCTCTAGTACCACAGGGAGGTGTGGCTTGGTGTCAAAGATACACTGCTGTGTACCTAAAAAATCTGGGTACCAAAGTATGAGTTGTTGCCTTTGGAGCTGCTCAATTTTCCTCTCCACTACTCAACTCTCAGGTGAACCATTCTATACAAATCTACTTTAATTATGTATTAATTTCAAGATTATTACATGCAGTACACAACTGCTGCTCATTAAAAATTAATCTGAGTGCTATCAGTTTTATTTAGTATTCATTAGAAGGCAATGTTCACTTTTCTTTAAAAAAGGAAAGAAAAAAAAGGAGGCCTCCAGACAAATGTGCTGCTCTACATAACCAAGCAGTGATTTGCCAGAAATAGAAATACCTTCATAAGTATTCTGCCTGCTCTTCCCTTTGCCTTGCTCTTCTGTAGCTTCATTCACCATCACCAATAGTGAAGTGGCAACAGAAGGAGGAACTGACAAGGACAAATTCAATAGAGCCTTTGTGGACACTGCCATAGTCCCCAGAACCTCAAACTTCTATGCCCATTGTGTTAGTAAAAGGAATTATGTGATGTCCTAGTCTTCAACAGTCCTGATCTGGAAATTCTGCAGCAGGAATGCCCTTGTTTATATACTGACAAGAAGCTTCAGCATTTTATTTATCCATGTCTATTACAACGCAAAATAATAATGTGAAAATAATAACACTTGCATTGTGCGTGGGAAGAGTCAAACTATATTACAAAGATAAATAAAGTCTTAAGATGTTTTCTTCTGAATATGAAGATAAGAGTTAACGTTCATAAAGAGCTTGCTATGTGCCAGGTACTGCACACATCTTATTTGGTCTCTAGATGAGCACTTGATGCAATGCAATTTACATTGTTTCTGTAATACCCTGGAAGGATGTATACACATGTTTATAATTAATGTGCAATAATTCAGCAAAACATCAAACCTTAACCCTGAGTTCACAATACCCCACAATTTACAGAGAAACCTAATTTTTTGCAGTGAAGTTGTGGTTTCTTCTGACAGCACTAGATCAACACTTCAAGAATGATTTCGGCGTTCTTATCTTAATTTAGGAAATGATGCTGCACTTCAGGCTATTATGTGAAAATGCTCGCTTCAAATAAGAACGAAGACAAAGAGAAGTTTTTTTAAAGGAATGTTTTGTGGCTGCTTTTTCATGAATCACCGAAATCAGTTACTGCCCTTTTATTTGACTTTATTTATTATTTATTTGTTTGGAGGTCACACCCAGTGGTGCTTGGGGCTTAGTCCTTGCTCTGTGCTCAGGGATCACCCCTGGATGGGCTTTAGGGTATACTATATGAGGTGGAGGAGATCAAAGCTTGCAGCTGCATGCAAGGTTTGGTATTACTATCCATTATAATATCACCCCAACCCTTCTTTGACTTTCTTATTGGCTCTAGTTAATAAACAGAAAAAGTTAGGGAAAGAAAGTGGTACAGCAGGTAGAGCTCTTTCCTCACATGTGGCTAATCCAGTTTTGATCCTCAGCATCCCAGATGGCCCCCAGAGCCTGCCTAGAGTGATACCTGAGTGCAGAGCCAGGTGTGGCCCCTGAGTACTGATGGTTGTGGCCTCAAAACAAAGGAACCAAAAAAAATTTTTTTAGTGCTACACGAATGTGTTTTTGGACTATTTATGCAAATTCAGAAACAAACTTCAGTCAACCAATATAAGTTTTTGTTTGTTTGTTTGTTTTTAATGCACGTGTTAGGGGAGGGCAGAGGTCTAAGAATCAAGGGTGGTAAACACTTCCGCTTAGGAAGTGATGGAAACAGGAATGGGAAGTTGGTTGGGAACTTCTTCTTCATTTTCCATCATTATACTTTCTATTAGCTTGCTATTATCAAAACAAAATGACTTTGGAACCCATCAGTGCAGATTAGATGACAATTGACCAAAAAAAAGGACAGACTCTAAGAGATACTTTATTTTTCTAGTGCCAGAGAAACAGGATCAAGAGGGTGCTGGTTCTAGATGGAGAGATAGATAGGTAGATAAAAAGATAGAGAGATATTATAAGGTATTGACTCAATTAAGAAGGCTGAGAAATCTGAAGGTCTGCAGTGGACAAATGTGAGACACAAAAGAGCCAGGTGTGTAGTCTAAGGCTGGAAACCAGGAACGCCCCGAGGGCAAGGGCAGAAGACTAATGTTCTAACTCCCTCAAGGTGAAGGTTTGACTTATCCAGCCTTTTTGTTCTATTCAGGCTTTCAGTTGACTAAAAGGGCTCGTCCTTTGTGATGGCAATTTGCTTTACTCAGCCTAACTATTCAAATGCAAACTTTGATCTGTAACATCCTCTTGGACTCGTGAGCATAGCCTTTGGCCAACCTCATGACCCGGTCCTCTGCAACAAATAACATTCTGCTGAAATCTGGACATGTAAACATAATAACATTCATCAGATGATACTTTTAATTTCCAGTAGGAATAGCGATGAAACATATCAATAATTTTTTAAATATAATAAAAAATCAATTGCTATCTACTTGGATGGAAAGTGAAATGTCTAATAGATGCCTTGTCCCAGAAAGCATTTCCATAATCCAACTGATCACAGGTTGCTCTTTTAAAAAATAGACAGTGACAGCACATGCTCACAAGATATGGAGAAGGAGACTGAGAAAGATTTCTTTAAAAATCAACTATATATTTTATACAGGTCACATCCGTTATCACTGATGAACATCTGATCAACCCAAGTGGGTAATTTTTTTTCTACAGTTCCAGAAATTGAATTCACACATGCAAAGTAACTGCTCTACCACCGAGCCATAACCTCAATCAAAAGGACATACATTTTTGAAGGTGGGTGCTCAAAAGCTCAGGAAAAGAATACCCAATGCAGTTACCATTAATACAAAGTAATGAACTTCAAAGCCCTTGAAGAACAAATTAACGACCAAGAAAAGGAAAGGTCAGGACTTTGGAAACACTAATTCGCCAGGACCCCAGTAACCTCCCCCTATAGCAAGAAAATACTTAATAAACTGCTAGATATTGAATATGGAGAGTAGACCCTGGGCCCAGTCACTTGAGCAGACATAGTGTTGCCCCACCTACTATGCCCTTAGATCTACTTTGCAATCACAGAGCCTCAGGCTACAAACAAATTTTATATCTTGACATAGGAAACGTGGTCAAGGCAACCATCAAGCAGTGCCTGGATTTGGAGAACATGCAAATCACCAGGGCATGAGAAAGCTCTCTCATGAAAGAAAATAAACTACGAATCAGCCCAAGGTGGGAAGCTGGGGCAAAAATACCAGTGATTTTAGCAAAGATAGCATTGAAATCAGATCCCACTATCAACCACATTAGTCCTAAGTTTCTTCCAAAGCCAGAGTCTCAGGCTACAAAACCTGACTTGTGGGGTCACCACCCCCTCCCTACTCAGCCCCTATCACTGGAAATGCAGTCAGTACTCTCTGTATGTAAACTCCAACAACAGCAGATACCTACAAATGGTCAGACAGAGTTGTCAAACACAAATAATGGGTCTGGTAACATAACACAAGAAGGGATCAGAGAGGAATTTCATACTCAGGCTGGTTCCCTTGCCCCACTGAGTGAAGGAAACCCCTGACAAATCTATCCCTCATTCCCCAGCCCAAGGTCCTGAGAACAAAAGCATTTTCCAAATCAAGAACCACAGTAATCCTGGGTTGGGGGTTGGGGAGGGAGAGGGAAGGGAAGGGTAAAGGGGAGAGTGGGGGGGGAGATTTAATATATATATATATATATATGTATATTAAATCTAGCAACAGAATAACGGGAAAATATCTCAGAAATCAATCTTAACAACACACAAATGGCTTGTCTAACAGACAATAAATTTAAAGTAATTTATGGAGAAAAGCAATGAGGTAAATCAAATGTACACTACCACAGAGAAAAATATTAATGAAGTACGAAAGGAAATGCAGGAGCAGAGGAAGTTCTTCCCCAAAGAGATACAAGTTATTATTCTTTTTTTTAGAATCCAGAGATACTGGGTATAAAAAGAACTACAAATGGGAAAAAAAAAAACCCTCTGTGAAAAGCATACAATCACATAAAGGAAAGAATAAGTGAAATCAAAGCTAAAAATTCAAGTAACAATTCAAATGGAAGAGGCGCAAGAAGTAAATTTTAAGAAAGATGAGGAAACCCTTTAAGTATCAGACTCCATTAGAAGAAACGTATGGATAATGGGTATACCAAGAGGTGAAAAGTGAAAAGGGCACAAAGTGCCTATTCAGAGAAATAGTCATTGACAACTGCTTAAACCTATGTAGTGAAGCTGACAGAACAAACAAATTTCTAAATGCAAAAGACATACATCAAAACAACAATTGTTGAATTAGCAGAATTCAAGATTTTTTTAAAAAAACTTAATAAAAGCTGCTAAGGCAAAAATAAAATATGTAACATCCAAAGCACTGGGATTTGTTTATTACATTTCTCAGCAGAAACTCTACAGGCTAGGAGAAAGTGGAATGACATTCACAATTCTAAAAGATAAAATCTTCCAGCCAAGAATTACACTGCAAAATTATCCTTCAAATGTGGTAAAGAAATAAAGGCTTTCTCAGAAAAAAAATGAAAGCTAATGTCATTCACACCACCAGACTTTCACTGCAAGAAATGTTGAAAGAAATCCTTTCACAGGAAAAGAAACAAGAGTATAAGACTTTGAGTATGATGATAAGAAGTAAAGAGAATCAGTACAGTGAATAAGAATGGTGATAAGCAGTAACATAGAATCAGAAACATGAATTAGAATAAAATAAGCAACAACAAAATATTAAAAGGGAGAAAGATTGTGAACCTATTAAATCTAAGAACAGAAAATCTATACCAGCACCCAAAAGAAGACTCTCTTAGATTCAGATAGCCTGGTTCAAACCTCAGAGTAACCACTAAACAAACAGAAGAAAAATAAATGGAGAAAACAGGGGCTGGAGCGATAGCACAGCAGGTAGAGCATTTGCCTTGCACGCGGCCTACCCGGGTTCAATTCCCAGCATCCCAAACGATCCCCCAAGCTCCGCCAGGGGTAATTCCTGAATGCAAAGCCAGGAGTAACCCCTGTGCATCGCCAGATGTGACCCAAAAAGAAAAAAAAAATGGAGAAAACAGGCAAAAGCATTCAAAGGAAAAGATAGCACAGGGAGGAGATAACATAGGATAGGGGACAGGGACATATCTTGGGATCCCCATTTGCTCCCCAGTACCATATGGCCCCTGCATAGCACTCTTGAAAGTCCCCAATCACCGCTTGATATGGCCCTAGTGGTCCATGAGCTGGAGTAGCCCTGGTCCCTGGCACCACAGGTACTTTGAAACATTGAAAAACATTAAATTAACATGGAAAAATGTGCCACATCACCTACCACCAGAGTGGCCCTGGGTCCCCTGAGCACAGCTTGGAAGTCCTCCACAAAAAAAACACCCTCCAAGTTTAAAGTACCAGAAAACAAAAGATAGAACAGCAGCAATCAGCCTCACAAATCAGTAATTTTCCTTAATGTACTCTGAACTCACCAATTAAAAGACAGTTGCATTAGAAAATGGAAATGCTTTAATAAGCGGTATCCATTTTACATTATATGTAGAAGAAATTGCATCAGATATTAAGACAAATAGAAATTTGTAGCTAAAGACTGAGATACGTATTTATAGCCAAGAACAGGGGGATGGGGAGAGCAAAGGGCAGAGGGGTGGGGAGGGAGCAGAAAAATCACCGGATGGTTTTGCTTCTGTGTGGAGTTAAGTAAATGAACTGGCAAAACACAGAGTAACTCTAAGACTCCGTGAAAACATGGTGGTAGCCAGAAATAAGGAGAATGTAGGAAGGGGAGGGAGGGCAGGTGAAATAGGTGAAATCATTTTGATAGTGTGATGATACTAGAACTTTGTGGTGAGTGCAGTTAGATTTCTACATACATAGAAATGTGAAACTATACTGCCAAAATCCTATAACACTGAAAACCAATGGTAAACAGAATAAGGGGGAGGGTGTGGGATGGGGGGTATACTGGGGTTTTTGGTGGTGGAAAATGTGCACTTGTGAAGGGACAGATGTTTCATCATTGTATGACCCGATACTTAAACCCGAAAGCTTTGTAACTACTCTCACGGTGATTCAATAAATAAATTTAGAAAGAAAGAAAGAAGGAAGGAAAAGAAAGAAAGAAAGAAAGAAAGAAAGAAAGAAAGAAAGAGAGAGAGAGAGAGAGAGAGAGAGAGAAAGAAAGAAAGAAAGAAAGAAAGAAAGAAAGAAAGAAAGAAAGAAAGAAAGAAAGAAAGAAAGAAAGAAAGAAAGAAAGAAAGAAAGAAAGAAAGAAAGAAAGAAAGAAAGAAAGGGAGAAAGAAAAAGAGAAAGAACGAGAAAAAGAGAGAAAGAGAGAGAGAAAGAGAGAAAGAAAGAAAGAAAGAAAGAAAGAAAGAAAGAAAGAAAGAAAGAAAGAAAGAAAGAAAGAAAGAAAGAAAGAAAGAAGGAAGGAAGGAAGGAAGGAAGGAAGGAAGGAAGGAAGGAAGGAAGAAAGAAAGAAAGAAAGAAAGAAAGAAAGAAAGAAAGAAAGAAAGAAAGAAAGAAAGAAAGAAAGAAAGAAAGAAAGAAAGAAAGAAAGAAAGAAAGAAAGAAAGAAAGAAAGAAAGAAAGAAAGAAAGAAAGAAAGAAAGAAAGAAAGAAAGAAAGAAAGAAAGAAAGAAAGAAAGGGAGAAAGAAAGAGAGAAAGAGAGAAAGAAAGAAAGGTAAAACAATAAAGCTGGTTTTATTAATAAAAATCAATAAAAGGACAGCTTGGTACTGGGGTCATAACTCAGTAGAATATATGCATTGTGTGTGTAAAGCCCTAGGTAAATCCCCAGCACCCCAAATAAAGTTGTAAGATAATAACATATGCACTTAAATAAAGAAAAAGGACAAGTTGGCACAAGTAACCCCATAACATTTTCATTATTAAGAAAAGGGGGGAGAGGCAATTCTGATTCTAATACTTTTGGATTTATTTGTAGATTTTAGATTTTTCATGTCACTGTGCTTTTGAAGATGTACGCATTTCCTGATTACAGATCTATAGTGCTAGAAAATTACTTATGACTTAGCCCAGTAGTGAATGTGATAATTTTTTGCATTATTAAGCTTAAGCAGAAGCTAATAAAAACAGTTTTAATTCATTAATGTAAGATACCTTATTAGTCCGTGACTTGCACTATTAAGCAAGTTTGAAAGGTTAAACACTCATGTTCTAAATGATAAATAAAGGTTACTTTTATCCATCTCCCTGTTGCAGAAAGGCAATATGTTAAGAACTGGTAAATCAATTATCTTTAAATGTTTATACTTGTAAGTAAATATAATGAGTTAGTTAATATTTATATATCAACTGTGCTGCAGAGATGATTTCATGTAAGTGTAGATGTTATTTTCTATTATTACTAAAAATTGTCAAATACTATTGTCATTGCCTTTAAACTGAAACAACAATGTTCTTTTAAGGATATAAAATTCTTTTAAATACTGAGAATAGTCAGAACTGTTCTGAGATCAGGTTATATACATTATCCTTTTTTCTGAGGACACCAGTACACAAAAAGGTGAAGTTACTAATGGAGATACCACTGGTGTTTTGTAGTGTGGCAGGACACAATCTCTTCACTATATCTATGCTGTAGTTCTGACTTGACACCACCATTGGTTAATTAAATGACACAGCAAGATATGATGACGGCAAAACTACTCCTTAACACTTGTGTGTAGAAAGGAGCAATTCTTTAAAAAAACTTTTTAATTGAATAACTGTGAGATAGACCCTTACAAAGCTGTTCATGATTGTATTTCAGTCATACAGTGTTCCAACACCCGTTTCCTCCACCAGGAACTTCCTAATACCAGTGTCCCCAGGTTCCCTCAGATCACCCTCCACCCCAACCTTGCCTGCCTCTATGGCAGGCGCTTTTCTTCTCTCTTTCTCTCTCTTTCTTTCTCTCTCTCTCTTTCTCTCTCTCCTTTTGGGCATTGTGGTTGCAATACTGATACTGAAAGTTTATCAAGAACATTCCCTTTACCTCTGGATGTTGGCCATTGGTGGGATTAAATGATGGTAGGGGCAGTCCCTGTGTGTGACCACCTAGCTACTGGAAAATGGGGGATCTGGGCAGAAAAACCAAGCTCCCAGAAGAGAGCAACACAGAGTCTCTTGCCCCCGTGTCTGGCTGTCTTCACCAGGGCCCCTTGGAGGGGGTGGGCTTCAGTTTCCCTCCCCGTCCCAAGCAGAGCCCCCACAGCAGAAGACCTCCGGAGCCCAGCCACAGCATGCTCAAGGTCCCTCTCCACACATTTAGATGAGACTCACGCATGAAGGAACCAGCAGAGGAACTCAGGTGTGTGGGACCTGGGGCTGAGATCTCCAAGCCTGCTCAGATCAGGACTGGGCCTCTCCCACCCAGATCTCCCATTTTCTAGGAGCTAGGAGTTCACACCCAGAAACTGCCCCTGGTGCCATGTTATCCCATCAATGGCCAACATACAGAGACTATAAAAACCAAGCTCCTGGAAGCGCTTTCATGGCTTCGCAATCTTACAGCCTAATTCTCCCTCTTGGAGAACCTGGCAAGCTACCAAGAGTTTCCTATCCACAGGGGAGGGCCTTGCAAACTCCCCGTCGTGTATTCATATGCCCAAATGAGTAACAATGATGGGTCTCATTCTCCTGACCCTGAAAAAGCCTTCAATGCAGCACCATTGGAAAGGATGAGTAAAGAGAAGCTGCTAAAATCTCAGGTCTAGGATAAATGGAGACATTACTGAGACCACTGGAGAAATTCGACAATCAACGGGATGATGATGATGATGATGATGGTGATGATGATGATCCCTTTAACCTACTTTAAACACTCAGTTCTTGTCCAGCATGATACTCTCCATGTCCATCCATATAGACAAATTTGATGACTTCATCTTTCCTAACAGTTGCATAGTATCCCATTGTGTATATGTGCCATAGTTTCTTTACCCATTCATCTGTTCTTGTGCACTCAGGTTGTTTCCAGTGAATGGTGAATACCGCTATGGTGAATAGTGCTGCAATGAATATTGGAGTGAAGATGGTGTTTCTACTGTGTGTTTTTGCACCCTCAGGATATATTTCCAGAAGTAGTATTGTTGGGTCAAAGGGAGAGTCAATTTCTAGTTTTTTTTAGAAATGTCCATACTGGGGGCTGGAGTGATAGCATAGCGGGTAGGGCATTTGCCTTGCACGAGGCCAACCCGGGTTCAAATCCCAGCATCCCATATGGTCCCCTGAGCACTGCCAGGAGTAATTTCTGAGTGCAGAGCCAGGAGTAACCCCTGTGCATCGCCAGGTGTGATCCAAAAACCAAAAAAAAAAAAAAAAAAAGAAATGTCCATACTGTTTTTTTTTTCAAAAAGGCTGGACCAGTTAACATTCCTACCAATAATGAAGGAGAGTCCTTTTCTCCCTACATCCACACTAATACTGATTGCTTTTGTTCTTTTGGGTGTGTGCCAGTCTCTGTGGTGTTAGATGGTATCTCATTGTTGTTTTGATCTGCATCTTTCTGACGTTTAGTGATGAAATGCATTTTTTCATGTGCCTTTTGACCTTTCAGATTTCTTCTTTGAGAAAGTTTCTGTATATTCATTGCCCCATTTTCTTGTGGGATTGGGTTTTTTTTTCTTGTAGAGTTCAATCAGTGTCTTGTATATCTTTAATATTAACCTCTGATCAAATGGGTATTGGGTGAATATTCTTTTTTTTTATTGAATCACCATGTGGAAAGTTACAAAGTACTCAGGCTTATGTCTCAGTTATACAATCAAACTCCCATTTCTTCACCAATGCCCATATTCTACTGCCAAAAACCGCAGTATACCTCCCACCCCCACTTTCCCCACCCCCAACTACATAACTGATGAATTTCACTTCATTTTCTCTTTACTTTGGTTATATTCCATATTTCAACACAAACTCACTATTGTTGTTGGAGTTTCCCCCCAAGAAGGACAGCCCTACTACCAAGGAAGCATTTGATAATTAGTTTTCCATTGCTGAGAATGAGAAGATATGTAGCCCCACTGCTCCAAGTATATAACTCTTTTTTTTCCTTTTTCCTTTTCCTTTTTTTTCCCTCCCTCATCCCCCTTCCCGTGCCTCATAGTATGGTGGTCACCACACCGCGTTTCTCCCCCAAAATGGGAAACAACCGGGAAAGAGGGATATTTCCTCTTCTCAGCTGGCGTGGGACTGTTGCTTAGTTCAGTCTAGAGAAATGGCTGCTACTTTGACTACCTTCAATATTTCAACAAAAACTCACTGTTATTATTTGGAGTTTCCCCCCAAAGTCAGATCTGCTAAAAAAGGAGCCGTTTCACATTGTGACAATTAAGAAATGTTAAGTCGAGCGGCTGTAGCAGCGGCCGCGCGGTTTTGGATTTCTGTATAAAGTCCAGGGGAAATTCTGCCAGAAACTGCATGGCCCATCTCACAGTCCCAGTGCATTGCTGTAAGAAGCTGCGCTGGATGCCAAAATGTGTTAGAAGGTCTCTGGAATCAGTCTTTAGGCGCAGAGGGTCCTGGTTGAACATTCTTACACATCTTGTAGACTATCTTTGTATCCTGGCCACTGTTTCTTTTGAGGTGCAGAAGCTTCTTAGTTTAAGATAGTCCCATTTGTTTATCTTTATTTCCACTTGCTTGGTCAATGTGTTTCATCTTTGAAGATACCTTTAGCTTCAATATTGTGGAGGTTTTTGCCAACCTTTTCTTCAATCTTCTTATGGATTCTGCTGTGATGTTAGCACTGTAGCACTGTCATTCCATTGTTCAATGTCTCCATTGTGAGTCTTGTTGTTATTGTTTTTGGCATATCGAATATGCTACAGGTAGCTTGCCAGGCTCTGCCATGAAGGCGGGATACTCTCGGTAGCTTGCCAGGCTCTCTGAGAGGGACAGAGGAATCAAACCCAAGTCGGCTGCATTCAAGGCAAACACCCTACCCGCTGTGCTATTACTCCAGCCCGGTCTGATATTAAGGTCTTTAATCCATTTTAATCTGACTTTTGTACATGACAGAGGTCTGAGACCATTTTTATGCACATTGCTGTCCAGTTTTGTCCATACCTCTTATTAAAGAGACTTTCCTTGCTCTATTTCATATTTCTTGCTCCCCTATCAAAGATTAAAAGAAAGGAGCAAGTTTTAATTTTTTCAATTAAATTCATTGTCTCATCCTCACACAAGAGACACAAGAGACTAAATTAAAAAATCTTGGCCATATTTTAGGATCCCTATCGCAAGATTAAGCACAGATTGATTTTTACTGTTTTTATATAAGTCATACAGTTAGGGATGACTTTAAAAAGAGATATAAAAACAGCTTTGGGGGAATATAGTTAGCTTATCACTGGAAATAGTTCCCAAGGAATCATACTCCCTGATACCAGTGTTTTTGTGTATTTACCACAAACATTGAGACTGGACTGACTCCCAGCACTCACTTTAACCACTAGAATGTTACAGTAGTAATAGTGATCCTGTTCTAGGTGCAAACATCAAGAAAATCTAGCATTTTGCACATTTGCAGTCAAATAATTTAGAATGGATTTTTATACTCAAACTAAGGAATTTCAACTGAATTCAAAAAGCCTTGGAGAACCATGGAAATGTGATAAACAAAGAGTATAAGACCAATTTTGTCTTTTCTATGACTGAAGGTCAGTTTGGAAAGGAAAACTGAAGTCAGGCAGCCTGTAGAGTCATTATAGCCATTAGGTTTGAACCCAGTGGCTCACTCCTCTGTCTTAACAAAGGAACATCTTAGAAAGACAACGTCATCTTTCACAAAATTCTTAAATTGCCCAACCTCCTGAGAAAGTGAATAAGCAGGGGCTGGAGTGATAGCACAGCGGGTAGGGCGTTTGCCTCGCACGCAGCCGACCCGGGTTCGAATCCCAGCATCCCATATGGTCCCCTGAGCACCACCAGGAGTAATTCCTGAGTGCAGAACCAGGAGTAACCCCTGTGCATCGCTGGGTGTGGCCCAAAACGCAAAAAAACAAACAGAAAAAAAACATACAGGCATATACTCTTGAGATTATAAAATAAAAATATTGTTCATGGGTTAGAAATTTTAAAAAAAAGGAAAGTGAATAAGCATATGAGTGAGTGTCAGAGCAATAATGAAGGTCCAAATGAAAAGATGAAGTTGAAGAACTACTGGGCACTTTTCCAGAGGACATATCATGGTCAACATGTACAGGAAACAATTCTGAATATCACCAATCTTCAAGAAAATGCAAATAAAAACTGCACTAATATATTAGCTCACACCTATAAGAATGACTGATAATGAAAAGACAAGAGATAACAAATGTCAAAATGTCAGAAAACGTTGGGGTCAGAGCAATACTACAGCTAGTAGGGCATTTGCCTTGCACACAGCCAACCCAGTATCCCATATGGTCACCTGAGCACTACCAGGAGTAATTCCTGAATGCAGAGCTAAAAGTAGCCCCTAAGCATTGCCAGGTGTGACCCAAAAAGAGCAAAAAGCAAAAAAAAAAAAGCACTGATTATTGTTGGTGGAGATGTAAAGTAGAGCAATCACACAGTCACCAAGGAAAAGTGTAGAAGATCATCAAGACTTAAGAAACAGAAAAGGCCACATATGACAAAACTAGCGCAAACATTCCACATTACAGTGCAAGATGAGAGCTTTTTCTCTAAGATAGGAAATAGGGAGAGAGAAAGAGAGAAAAGAGAGAGAGAGGAGGGAGGACGGGAAGGAGAGAGAGAAAGAAAGAGAGAGAAAGTGTCTTCCATGGAAGCAGGCTGTGGGGAGATTGTCAGGAGGGAAACTGGGGACATGGAGACATTGATGGTAGGAAATATAAACTGGTGAAGGGACGGGTGATAGAACATAGTATGACTGAAACTCAAACATGAACAACTTTGTAACTATATCTTATGGTGATTCAATAAACAAATAAATAATAAGATGAGAAATAGGAAAAGAATAGCCGCTCTTACCACTTTTACTCTGCAAAATATTAGAAGTCCTAGAGAGACTTAAGTGAGAAAAAGAAATAAAAAACATTCAAGCTGGTAAGGAAGAAGTAAAATTATCATTGTTTGCAGACAGCCTGGTATTATATATAGAAAACCCTAAATACCTCAAGAAAGTGTTATAACCAATAAATAAACCCAGTAAAGTGGCAGGCTACAAAATCAATATGGAAAAATAGGTTGCACTTCTATATAATAATAGCAAACCATTAGAAAGTTAAATTAAGAAAACAATTCCATCTGCAACTGAGTCAGAAACAATAAAATCCATAAGAATGCATTTCAATGAGGAATAAAAGACTTTTACTCTTTATAATCCACTAATAAAAGAAACTCTTGAAAAAGACACCAATAAATGAACAGATAGTCTATGCTATTGAATTTTTAAAAGTATTACTTTTTAAATACCCATAATACCCAAAATGATTTATTGACTCAATGTAAATTTCTATCAAGACTCCAAGGCCATTTTTCACAAAACAGGGAGAAAAATTCTAAAATTTCAATGGAACTATAAAAAGCCAAGCACTCTTGAAAGGGGGAAAGGAAGCTGAAGATACAATGGAAAGCATGCTCAAAAAAACTCCAAACTAGAACTTTATCAAGTTATTCAGCAATTCCAGTGCTGGGTATTTATTGAAAGAGAAAGAAACAATAACTACAAAAGGAAAACTATTTATGCATCCCTGTGCTATAGATACATTCACATCATTGTATACATTAGCTAAGAAATGGAGGTAACCCAAGTGCCCATCAATGAATAAATGAATAAAGAGAATGTGATAGTTGCATAGACATATATATGCATATCTGTATATTTATTATACCATGCATATATCTTAAAATTTTTCAATCATAAAAAAAATCAAATATTTCTGTTACCAACTATAGACCTAGAGGGCACTATATTAGTGAAATAAATCAAGCAGAGAAAGAAAAATACTGTATGGACTCTACCTCTGGGAAGACCCAAAAGCAAATTTTTTGCTTTTTATTGTTTGAAGGAGTGTCCCCACACCTGGCAGTGCTCAGGGATTTCTCCAGGCAGGGTTTAGGGGACCTTATGATGTGCTGAGGAGCGAACCAGGGCTGGTAGTATGCAAGGCAAATGTCCACTCGACATACTAACTCTCAAATTCTGATAAGAAAACTATTCACTTTTTTGCATGTTTGTTTTGTTTTGTTTTTTACTAACAAGGAGAATGTATTCATGTTTTACTTACGTAATGACAAACAAAATTGCGAGTTTCTTTCACCCACACTGAAACAATGCTATGCACTCTAAAAAATAAATGCAAACAAAACAAACCCAGAAACAGAGAATAAATTGGTAGTTTCCTGAAGAAGGTCAAGAGGGGTAGGAGAAATGTGTGAAGGAAATTAAGAAGATAATTAAAAGATAAACAAGTTCTAGAGAAGTAATATACAGTTACTATTATAGTAGTAACTGTAGAGAACAATACTGTATTATATATTTAAAAGTTGCCAAGAGAGTAGATCTTAAAAGTTCTTTTAGATAGGGCAAGGAACATAACTCAGGAGTGAAGTGCAAGCATTGAATGTATTTCTATAATCTGGGTTTAATACTGAGAAACAAAAATAAAAATTCATATTATAAAAAATAAAAGTAACTATTGGAGACAGTAAATATTAACCAAATATATTGTGGTAATCATTTTACACGCACATATATCTATTATGTTGTATATCTTAAGCTAAACCATGTTACAGATCAGTTATTATCTTAATATTGGAAGAAAAAGTGGGTAGGTTGGTAAACTTGTCTTAGTTTTGTACATATAAGACAGAGACTATTGGCAGGAAATTTCAATAGTTTAGTAAAATTAGGACACTTTGAGATCACTTTTGCAGAATATAACTTTGAACTTTCCCCCCAGTGAGAAATGTATTGTAGGAACAATTTGCTTACCTGGAGTCACAGTTCACTGTGAAGTTCCAGTTTATTTACAACTTCAGAATTATAAGTGAATCAAGCTCACCGTGAGATTGGTCGACTGCATGGATGTAATTGTCTCTTTGGGAGAGTCTTTGGCACTTTATGCGGTAGGTCTCCCAGAGGACAGCAAGGAATCTACCCTGGGGAAGACATCAGGCAAAATTTTAAATATTAGAAAATTTTTGGCCAACATATTCAAACTAATAATAACAAAGGTAAAGCTAAGTTAATGAAATAGAAAAGGCGTTGGGATTTCATTTTTTTTAACTTTTTAATATAGAGGGCAGGAGGATTAATTAGGTTGTTTTTGTAAAGCACTTTAAAGATAAATTGCGCTGTTAAGTTGCCAACATTCATTGTTATTATGTTTATTTGCTGTGTCCTACATAAATATTTAATGGTTACCCTGGGAAAGTAACTCAGATTTAATCTATCATCCTTTTTCTTGTTAGAGGATAGTCTGCAACAGCTAAAATTTCCCCTGCACTTACTTTTTTTTAACAATATCTCCAAGATAACTTCCTATGGCCAAGCAATCATCTACAAACAAATCATTAATTTTTAAATCTCCTTTAACAATGAGGACCACCTAATATGGTAAAACCCACAAGTTGGCATTCCTTCAAGAAAAGAGTTGAGTTTCCTCAGCACACTGTGATCAGAATCACATTGGTTACTGACTAGATGAGCATTTTAATAAAGAAGAAATAATACGAGTTCTGACTCATTCATTTCTTTCAAAGTATTACTAACCACGGCACATGCCTGATTTCTAGAAATCCAAGTTCTGAAAATTAAGAGAAGATGCCACTGACGTCACCCAAAATGAGACTTGTCCACTACCACGTTTTATGCCCCACTAATTAATCTCTTAGGTGAGAAGGGAGAAAAAGGAGGACCAGCAGCTCTTTTCATTGTATTTTTAACTCTTCACTGAAATCAGCATCAACCCCAGGTTCCGGTCAGGGCTCTCAGCCCTGCTACATAGAGGATCCAGAGGATCCCTGGCTGCTTCTTCCTCATCTGCATGTCCTGGACCTCTTCGTGCAGCTTGGCGGATGAGTCTCTTGGCCTCTCACGGCAGCAAGAGCAGATCCGCGCTCTTCCAGAGCATCTGGCACGGGAAGGCGGAAGGGCAGAGAGCCAGTGGATAATCCTGGGCAAGTAAGGCTGGCAGAAAAATGACAGGAAGTGAGCAAGGGAAGATGATTAGGAGCTACACAGTGTACACAGTCACCCCTCACGGGTCACAGGATGATAGTGTGCCTGTCACATTTGATGGACAACTTGGGAACAGAGAAGTGGCAAAGCCTTAATACGTTTTCAAAAGTTGCCAGGAAAACTCTGTGTCTCTAATACACTGCATCTGAATCCAGGCAGTTCAGAACTGCCGATTCAAGATACACGGGGTTAATTCAAAATCCCTAGAAAATTTCCTTCTCAGCTGAAACGTTTTTGTTTTGCTTTTTTAGTTGTTCGGGGGCCACCCCCGGTGATGCTCAGAGATTACTCATGGCTCAGCAGTCAGGAATTACTCCTGGCGGTGCTCTAGAGACCATATGAAATAGTGGGGATCGAACCCCAGGTGAACTGCATGCAAACCCTATCCACTGCATTATGGCTCCATCCCCTCATCTGAAGGCTTAATTCATCTTTTTTGGTGGAGTGGCCCTGGCTGGGAGGTAAAGGCCCAAACAAATAAAAGGAGCTACTCTTTGCCCCAAAAACAGCCACCTCTGTTGCCTCAAGCAAACCAGAAAATCAGCCTAACCTTTCCCTAGAAAATTTCTCACAAGAGGCAGAATCAGGTTACAGTCAGTGTTGACCACACAAAGACTCACCCTATATTCCCAAGACATGTGATCTTACAATTAAGTTCATTCTTAGAGGAGCAGGTTTCTTGTGCAGGTTAAAGAGCCAGTACTATGCCTTTTAAAGAGCCATGATCCCTCAAAGGCTTGCAGTAGTACGCAAGGTAAACTCTATAGCCTACAAAACAAACTGACTTAGAACATGGGCTCTGTCACTTAAGAACTATGTGACACCAGGTAGCAAACATTTCTGATGCTCAATTGCTCAATTGCAAAATTTGGAAGTTGGATCCTGATTCTTAAATGCCAGTTATTGCCATATTTTCACCCTAAAATGCAATGATATTTCATGCAAAAACTGAATTTAGTGTGAAAGGAAAAAATGGTTAACAAGCTAACAAAAAAAATTGCTAGGGAAAGGGTCCATATTTATTCATATTATTAAGCATCACTTTATCCTTCAGTTCCATTGCCAAAAGTTAAGTGTATCTTTATCTTTGAGAATCTAAGATGTTTCTGACTTATTTACAAACATCTTCAGGTAGAACGTTTCCTTAAGAACCTGAACCCATGAGCTTGTGGATCACTTCAGTTTCAATAATGAACTTCCTGAGCATTCAGGGCTACTGTGTATGGTTATATAGGCAATGACAGCCTTTTTACCAAAAAACATAAGGTAAATACAAAAATACCTATTTCCTTAAATGAATCATGTATTTCTGTAAAGAAAGAAAAATTGCTGTTCATGAAAGCTACTGGAACTGTCTAGATAGATGATCAGTCCTAGCAGGATCAATGTGTGTATGTGAAACTTGATTAAGTCAACCTCACTTTACTTGGATGACCTTTCATAGTATTGGCTGATATTTTAATGAAAGAGTTGTTTGGAATAATAGACAAAGAACAGACAGTCTATAACAATGACAAACCCTTGGCATTAGAATACAAAACCAATTCCCAAATACTTGGAGGAGGGGACAGAAAGACTCAGAGGTGACATATGAAAAATGGCAGAGGGTAATGGGCATTTTGGTGGTGGTTAGATTAAGTAGTTTTTTATATATTGACCCATAAACTTTAACTGTCACTGTCACTGTCATTGTCATCCCATTGCTCATCGATTTGCTCGAGCAGACAACCAGTAAAGTCTCCATTGTAAAACTTGTTGTTACTGTTTTTGGCATATCGAATACGCCACAGGTATCTTGCTAGGCTCTGCTGTGAGGTCGAGATATTCTCAGTAGCTTGCTGGGCTCTCTGAGAGGGGCAGAAGAATCAAACCAGGATTGGCCGCATGCAAGGCAAACGCCCTACCTGCTGTGCTATCATGCAGCCCATAAAGTTTAGCACTATTATAAATACATAAGCTATAGTAAATTAAAAATTGTAAGTTGTTAGTGATAATAAACAGAATCATTTGGAGAAGAGGCACACCCGTGGTGCTCAGGGACTTTCTTAGCGCTGTGCTTAAGAATAATCCCTAGAAGTGCTTGGGGAATCATATGTGGTGCTAGGGATCAAACTAAAGTTGGTTACCTGCAAAAGCACCTTAGTCTTTGTGCTATCTCTCTGCAGTCCCAAATCTAATAATTTTGCCTGATAAGGAAGTTGCATCAACTTTATTGGATTTAGACATGTATTTGTTCTGTTGGATATTCCATTGTTGAATGATGAACAAATTGTCTACAGGAATTTTGAAATCCCATTTTTTCCCTCTAAATTATATATGTCATTATTCAAAGTTCATAAGTCTGGAAGAAATATTTTCTGCAAAGTAACATTCAATCACTACTTTTACAAAATTATTTCTAATAGAACACATCTAACTAATCATAAACTATTGTATACTATTTGCAATCTGTTTTGGAAAAGATCACTAAAATTAAGTCTACTGAAGAAATAGCCTTTTTAAGCAGTTTGCTAATTTGTTCTTAGATTTATTAAAATGATACACCAGTGCATATGTGAGATTAATAAATACAATGATCTAGATTTAATTTAAACAATATCACTAATTTTCTATTATCCTGAAAAAAATCACCTAAATTATTGGATATTAACATATATTATCAGATATTTCTGTTGCTTTTAATTTTAACTATTAATTTTTAAACAGTGTGAAATATCTTTTCATTAATCATTCACCAAATATTGATGCTTTTCATAAGATGGACCTCTAGGTTTTGCAGACCTTTTTGCAGACCACATTAAGGACTGTCACACACTGTCAACTTCCTTCCATAAAGTTCAAGCCAATATACATCGCTACAAGAAGAATATAAAAGCACCAATATTCTCATATTCTTGCAATGCTGAATTGTTAAAGGATGTTTCTCAATAAAATCAGTATCTCAAAGATATATCTGCATTCTCTATTAACTGCAACCTTATTCACAATAGCCAAGGTATGAAAACAATTTAAAAGACCTCAATGGATGAGTGCATAAAGAAAATAAGATAGAAAATGTAAAACACAAGCCATAGAATATTATTTCAGCACTTTTTAAAAAATACACATACAACAATATGCTATATAATTTTACTTCTATGTGAATTTTTTAAGTGTCGTTACTATAGAGATAAGATAAAATACAATGGTGATTTCCAGGAGCTGAGGAAGAGAGGAGAGGGCATACAGATTAAGGAATAAATTTAAGTTTTGGTAATGATCGTTAATAGTACAGTGTTATATACTTGAAAGTTCATAAGAGTAAATCTTTTGTTTGGTTTGTTTATTTGAGGGCCACATCCAGTGGTTCTCAGGGATTCTCCTGGGTATGTGCTTAGGGTTCACTCTTTGTGAGCACCAGGGGACAAGGAATTGAACCCAGGTGTGCCTTTGCAAGGCAAGTGCCCTATCTACCCTATTATCTCTCCAGCCCCATAAGAGTAGATCTTAAGTGTTCTCACCACACACACACACACACACAAAGTCAACTATGTGAAATGATATTTGTATTAATTATTTAATTTTGATTATTATTCCACTGTGTATATGCATACCAAGTATTACATTATGTAGTAGATATATAAAATTGGGCCAGAGAGATAGCACAGCGGTTAAGGCATTTGCCATGCATGTAGCTGACCCCAGTTCCTTAGTTAAATCTTCTGCCAGGGCACATGACACCAAACACCACTAAGAGTAATTCTTAAGTGCAGAGCCAGGAGTGAGTCCTGAGCATTACCAGATAGGGCCCAATACCCAAAAATAAGTGCACATATACACACAGAAACACACACACACACACACACAGACACAAAATTGTATTTAAGCCATTCCTCAATAAAGTTGGGGAAATATTGCTGTCAGTCAGTTTAATAGTTCCTGTAAATCTATAGTGGGTCAGATCCTGGCAATAGCTTCAAGAAATTCAGCCTAGTAGAAGAATTAAAATTGAAACCAGCCCAAAAGTAATTAAAATCTGGACTCAAAATTAAAACTGACAAACACTTCTGGGTTTGGGCTGCTGAGAATGTGAAAAATACTTCTCTCATTTTGTTCTTCTCCCAATACCTACACTGGAAAATCAGTTACAGACTGAACCCTTATTCTTTAGATTTATGAATTCATTGTAGTATGTCTCAGAGGAGCAGCCCACAGAGAAATTCATTAACCATCTTGGTACATACCAGGCTGCAAACTGCCCTTTCTAAAAGAGCAGTTTAGACTTTCCTGTTTTGGCATACAAGCTGTCCCTTGTCCTCAACTAGACACTATGGCTCTCTAGGACATTATCTCCAACTTGCTAGAGTGTTGCATAATAGAGCACTTTCTCTACCTGTCATCTTGTTTCTCAATATGCTACTATCAAATCACAAATGAGTAAAATAATTGATAAGTAATCAAGCAAATAAGTATAATGGATTAGGTTAAGATAGACAAAATTAATGTTGGTGAAGGAAAGACAAGGGAACTTCCTGAAGAGCAGAAAAGCGTGAGTTACAACTAATTACATCATTCAGCTGGGAATATCTATTTCTTTGAAAAAGATCTTCTAGATATTAAAAATGTATTCCTGGAAAATATTCTTTTAAATGTCATAAAACAGATAAAGACCAGACATACCGTTTCCAAAAGTTGGCCAACTTTTGAGTAGAAGCCAAACAGAACTTTAATCAACTTTTTGTGCCAGCCAAGGAAAAGAATCTTAACAACCCTGGGCTGAATCCAAGCCTTGAGATGAGCATGTGATGGCAGATTCAGATATTTGACCCAGTGGAGCACTTTCTGCTTTTCAGAGGCAGCCTGTAAGCAGAATTAGAAGGGCTTGCTAAATGTTGTTTGGTAAAAGGTATTGCCTTTTATAAGCCTTTTACAATCAGAAAAACTAACAACTTGGAAATAATGCAAGCACATTAATATCAAAAAATTTCAATGCATCTTAGAAATTTAATTACTGTTAAAAGAACAAGTCTCATTCAAATAAATTTAGAGATCAAATTGACTTTCTTAAATGATTCATGAACCAAGCAGCATTCCATCTTGGAAATACAAATTTCCACAAGGATGTGCATGAATGGAAGGTTTTTAACAGTTAGAAAGAGACAAGGGCATGATTATCGGTAACAAATAAATAAATAAATGATAAAAAAAAGACTATTTCAGTCAAGGCCACGATTTCTCAGGGGACTATGGGGTAAGGGGGTTTCTTACCATTAGACTACCTCACCGTTGCTAAACAGGAGCCTCCAGATGGCTTGGTTTAGTTTTCCATTTTAGAGAGAATCTGAAATTGCTATTAGGTTAGATATTAAGCCTTGGCAGCACTCACACTATCAACAACTCCATCTGGGGGCTATTGTTCCCTTTTTCAACACTACAAAATGTTGGTGCAAGTTGAGTAAAGGCATGAAGTTATAATCAGCAGGCCTCTCAAGGCTACAGCAGTAAACGGCGCCAAAAACATTGAAAGAAAACATAGCGCAAAACCAAATTGAATAAAAAGGAAATTAAAGGACTGCCAAAAAAGCAAAATTAAGCTCTCTTGTTCTATCATCTTGCAGTTAATTTACCCCCATTACGCCGCTCTATTGTTTACCAGCAATTTTACCATTGGGATTTTAGTTGTTCTTTTAAAGGGTCGCCTCAAAAGCTCAGGGCAAATATGAGAGAACTGACCACCGAACTTGAAAGAATGCCCACCCCAAGTGCTGCTGTGTGAATTATCCTGCCCTAGGCTAGACTTCAAGAAGCAATGGCAAAAGCCTAAATATAGTTTTTAAATTCATTACTCAAGAAAAATGACTTGGCCTGGAGATTATTTTTTTAGGGGTCAAAAATCACAGATGAGGTAGTGGTCATGTTCTCTACCTTTTCTCGCTGATGTGAAGGCTCCTCTCTCGTCAGCCTTAGACGGAGCACCAGGACTTGAATTAAGCTGCAGAGTTCTGATGGAGAGATAGTTGTGGTTGATGTGGAAATTGCCAGTCTGTCACTGTCCAGACTATGCTGGAAGATTTAGGGATGGTGGATGAAGGAAAAAATGGTTCCGTTCCTTTCCCAACAGATTCTTCAGAGTGGCACCCACCACAGGCAGGCAGCCCCTTCTCTAAAGAATAATGAGAACAAAGAAAAGCAAACACACAATCTCCAGCTTTGGACCAAGAATTCCTGAAAGTGGATCAAGGGACATTTTTTGAACTTATTTAGGCTGCAAACAACTTAAACATCAAAGGTTTGCTTGATGTCCCATGTAAGACTGTTACCAATATGATCAAGGGGAAAGCACCCAAAGAGATTTGCAAGAGTTTCAATATCAAAAACATGCCTTTACTGAAGTAAAGGAAGCCCAGGTTTGCCAGGAGAACTCCTGCAGTGTGAAGAGCAGCAAAACACCACATCTGAAACTAACACTAAAGGATTGCTACAAAATACTAGGTGCACTGCTCTGTTTATAATTGTCAATATCAGACAAGCAGTAGAGAAATGTAGCGGTGAATCAACTGTATTAACAGAATATTGTCCTGACCACATGTATAGTTTGAAATAGAAACCAGACTTAAGATTTGAGTTCTTGGGGCTGGAGCAATAGCACAGCGGGTAGGGCGTTTGCCTTGCACGAGGCCAACCCAGGTTCGATTCCCAGGATCCCATATGGTCCCCTGAGCACCACCAGGAGTGATTCCTGAGTGCAGAGCCAGGAGTAACCCCTGTGCACCGCCAGGTATGACCCAAAAAGCAAAAACAAAAGATTTGAGTTCTTTTAGCATGATTAAAAGTTTCTCTTTTTTTTTCCTTGCTCTAAATGAAACTGAATTATAGACTCTCTATAGAAAGAGGCTCTGACGCTTTCTCTATCTATAATGTAATTTCTGCCCAGTTCATTGTCCAGTGAACTTCAATGACAAGTTGACAATGTCAGATGGCGCAGTCTGTGACTCCATGGTAGAGCACTGGCTTGCATGCATGAGGCCCTGGAATCATAGCCACTCTAGAGAAACAAAACAAAGGGCCAGAGATATAGCACAGGGGGTAAGACACTTGCTCTGCATGCGGCAGATTCCAGTTAGGTTCCCGGCACCAGCACCCCCTATGGTCATCTCAGCATCACCATGAGTGACCACTGAGCGCAGAGCCAGGAGTAGGTCCTGTGCACCCCTGGGTCTGGCCTAAAAGCAAAACCAAGCAAAACACACAAAGACTTCACAATACAAATCATAAAACAGTTTATTAATAAAAGCTAGCATTGAGGGGGCAGAGTGAAAGTACAGAGGGCAGGGTGTTTTTCTTGCAAGCAGCTGACCTGGGTTCAATCCCTCATTATTTTCAATCCCTCATTACTCAAATCATGAGTAACCCTCATTCTTTTCTCTGTTGTTATCCACAATCCCCTATGTCCCCCCAAGCACCACCAGGAGGAATTCCTGGGTGCAGAACCAGGAGTAATCCCTGAGCATCCATGGGTATGACCCAAAAAGCAAAAATAATAAAGAAAAAAAGAAAGAAAGAAAGAAAGAAAGAAAGAAAGAAAGAAAGAAAGAAAGAAAGAAAGAAAGAAAGAAAGAAAGAAAGAAAGAAAGAAAGAAAGAAAGAAAGAAAGAAAGAAGGAAGGAAGATAAAGCAAAAGCATGGAATGTAAAAGCACCTTGCAAAAAATTTTCTGAAATAGAATTTTTTTTAAATAACAGGTGTGATTTTAAAATCAAAGAGTTGAAGTGTGTACCTGCATGCACAGGGTCTCAAGTTTAATCTCCAGCAACAGGTGTATCCCCAACCCAGCACCCTCAATGTAATCCTGGGGGTCTCCATCAGTATATGCACTCCCTCAGACCTCTGAGCTTGAACACTGAGGCCCTATTCCTGTACAATAGGTGAGTTCTAACAGGAGTGGTCCCAGGTCTCTGAGCACTGCTTGGGAGCACTCAAAAAAAACAACAACTAAACAAAATCACCCAGAGGCCATACTCCCATAGAATGGCAGACAAACCTTCTGCTCAGACCCATATTAACACTGCCTTTCCTCCACACCGTGCAGTAGTGGCACAGTGTGTTCAGGGAAGATGACAAGGACCTCTGGCTATTTTGCAATTTTAGATCACTGAGATGAGGGAAGGAGGCAGGGACTCAAATATTAGACCAAAGTATTACAGCAGGCCTTGAGGGACGCTTCTAAGAAAGGAAAAGCTTCTCATTCATGAGAAGAGGCAAACTTCCAAAGGAAACCAAATAGTGAATTCTCAATCCAAATCATGAACGAGAAGAACGCAGTCTGGACGAAGGCTCTGCTTACCTCATCCTTCACACCTTTTGCCTAGGTTCCATCCCAGAAGGATAGGGGAAGAATAGAAAGACAAGAGTGAAACTGGGTTTAATTGAAAGATCCTCTGCTCACTGGAAGTTTGAAAGCCTGAGTTCTTATTGAAGTATAATCTCTGTCTCCATTTTTAGCTACACAGTTCCACATGGAATAACTTTCTTCCTGAGTCTCTCTTGGCAACTGAATGCAACCGAAAGAGACGCATTTGCTTAGCATTCTCTTGGACAAACAGATTGTGGGTGTGCTCTGGCACTCTGAAATAGTAACCCTCATTATTTTCTCTGTTGTTATCCACAAACTTTGACATCTTCCTGTCAGTAGCATTATACATGTAATTCATCAAAGCTTCAGTTCCAACATAAACTCCTCAAACACACCTCGCTTGTGAAGTATCCTCCCTGGCTTTCGTCTGTTATATCCCTTCAAGTTAACTTCCAGCTGACAGACCAACATTTTTTTTTCTTTTCTGTAACCATTAATCTTCACTGAAAAGCTGTTCAAATGCCTTCCAACAGCTTCAGGGGCAGAGTCTCCTGCTGGCACTAGTAACTCTCATAAATATGATTGGGATTGTGCATGTACATCAGGGAGAAATTTTTAACCCCAGAGAACATGAAAGAAACACTGGCAGTCTCATTCTGAGTATGAGCTATGCAATGGACCCACAGAGAGAACGTGTGTGCAGAAAATTAGTTAGCAATTGAGAGGGCAAACAGGTGTTCTGCCCAACTCTGCTTCTTAAAAGCAGTAAGAATGTCACACTTTATTGTGTCTTATTGTTACTTACTATGTCTCTAGTAAATGATAAAAACCCTGGAAGAGGCATCTTTGTGTGATTTATGAAGCATTTGGCAGAAAGGCATTCAGAAGATGTTTGCTAAATAGATGAATAGGTGAGTGGATACACAGGTGAAAAGATGAGTGGATCCATGAATAGCTTGTAAACTAATATTTTTTTATCCACATGCCAAAGGGAAAAGAGTTCTGGTGAAAACACCCCGTCCCCACAAATATTCCAAGTTTTTTTAAAAAAAGAGTCATCATATTATTTGTTTGTGTACCTATGTGTGTTTATCCCTCAAAGGTTCCCACATAATTTTCGTTACTGGTTTTTGGGGTGGGGTTGGGGAATCTCCCAAGCTATGCTCAGGGCATCTGGAGGCCACTCCTTGTGATACATGGTCAAATGGGCTTAGACCAGGTATGCAATGCTGCTAGGGCCTATGATGGACCAAGGCTCTGTGATGCTTAAGGGGCTCCAAAGTTATACCCAGTGTACTGAGTGAGCCATTTATTACCAGAGCTCAAACTCAGGGCCTTGAGTATCCAAGACACATTCTCCATCCCTTGGGCTCTCTCTCCATGTCGCTATGATTGGCTGATTTATAAATTTAAAATACTACTGTATTTTAGGGGCTGGAGCGATAGCACAGCGTGTAGGGCATTTGCCTTGCAAGCGGCCGACCCGGGTTCAATTCCCAGCATACCATATGGTCCCCTGAGCACCACCAGGAGTAATTCCTGAGTGCATGAGCCAGGAGTAACCCCTGTGCATCGCTGGGTGTGACCCAAAAAGCAAAAAGAAAAAAAATACTACTGTATTTTAAAAAAATCTTTATGTTACATGTCTTAAAAAATGCTAGGGCATTTACTAAAGAAGGTCTGCTTATAGAAAATAATGAGGAAAGGTTATTATGATATGGAGAAAAACATTTTTAAGAAATTGTGTCAAAAAGATACTACTACATTCTCTACAAATCATACTTAAGTTGACACTCAGCACATTTATATTAGAGCCTGAGGAAAGATAAAGCTCTTGTGGTAGAGAGATTATGAATTTAGAAGTGTGGAATTAAACATACTACATTTGACTATTCTAGTGAGAGCTGTATTCGAACAGAGAGAATGCCAGAGCATTTCTTCTGTTTTATTATTTCAATTTTATTCTCAGCAAGCTGGCTAACTGAACTCTTTGCTCTGTGATGGTTCTCGATAAACTTACCGAGTAATAAGCAGCCCAAAATCCCTATGCAAATTCCAGCCACTGACAGGACATTGGAACTGTTTCCCAGAGAATTCAAAATAAGTGTTGATTAACACCTTAAAGACTTTCATAAAAAAGATAAAAGATATCCAAGATCATAGGAGTAATTTATTTTATTTTTTTGTACTCACAGTGAAATGCACAGTTACAAAGTTGTTCATGATTGGGTTTCAGTCATAGAATGTAATGTGTCAATACCGGTCCCTTCACCACTGTACATTTCCCACCACCAATGTCCCCAGTTTCCCTCATGGCCCCTATGTCCTCCCCACCCTAAGACCCCAATGCCTGCCACTTTCCTTCTCTCTCTCTCTCTCTCTCTCTCTCTCTCTCTCTCTCTCTCTCTCTCTCTCCCCCCCCCTTTGCAATAAAGATGCTGAAAGGTTATCATGCATATCCCTTTAACCTACTTTCAACACTCAGTTCTTGTCCAGAGTGACCATTTCTAATAATTATTGTCATACTGGTTCCTTCTCTATCCTAACTGCCCTTTGCCCATACACATTTATGGCAAGCTTCAGAGGAGTTATTTTTATCTGAGACAGAGTAGAAATAAATTAACAGTAACAGAGATAAAAATTCCTCCAACTTTCAACAGTTCATCAGTAGATGCACACACACAGCTTAGAAAAAAGTAGACCTGAAAAAGGCAGCAGCCATTACCCAAATAAAACCCTTAGAAGAGAAAAAATTAGTATAGCATAGCCAAGATATAGGTAACAATATTTCAGAAGACAAGAATGGGAAGAATATTTTTTAAAGAAATACTAGACAAGAATTTTCCAAATTAATAGTAGACATGACACAATAAATCCATGAAGTCAGAGAAAATCAAGCATAATAAATATAAAATACTTGAAAATCTAGACCTGGGACCAGAAAGACAGTACAGTGAGTAAGGTGTTTGTCTTGTCTGAGGCCAATCCAGGTTCAATCCCTGGAGCTCCAAATGATCCTCCAAGACTGCCGAAAGTGATCCCTGAGCACAGAACCAAGAATGACCCCTGAGTACTACCAGGTGTGATACAAAAATCAAAAAAGAAAATAAAACAATTTAGGCCTCTTATATTCAAGGTGGACTGGATCGATAGCATAGCAGGTAGGGCATTTGCCTTGCACACGACCAACCTGGGTTCAATTCTTCCGTCCCTCTCGGAGAGCCCAGCAAGCTACCGAGAATATCCCACCCACATGGCAGAGCCTGGCAAACTACCCGTGGCATATTCGACATGCCAAAAACAGTAACAAGTCTCACAATGGAGACGTTACTGGTGCCCACTCGAGCAAATCAACAAACAATGGGACGACAGTGCTATATTCAAGGTACTAAGAACAAAGACAATGAGAAATTCCTAAAGACAACCAAAGATTAAAGAAACATCACACAGAGGACTAAAGGGAAAAAAAATAACAAACTTCTTGTTAAAATATTTAAGCTAATGGGGCTAGCGTGATAGCACAGCGGATAGGGCGTTTGCCTTGCACACGGCCGAGCCGGATTTGATTCCCAGCATCCTATATGGTCCCCCAAGCACTACCAGGAGTAATTCCTGAGTGCAGAGCCAGGAGTAACCCTGAGCAACGCTGGGTGTGACCCAGAAAAGAAAAAAATTATTTAAGCTGGTGGGGCTGGAGCAATAGCACAGCAGGTAGGGTGTTTGCCTTACACGCGGCCGACCTGGGTTCGATTCCCAGCATCCCATATGGTCCCCTGAGCATGGCCAGGGGTAATTCCTGAGTGCAGAGCCAGGAGTGACCCCTGTGCATCACTGGGTATGACCCAAAAATAAAAAAAAAAATTAAGCCGGTGGGGGTATGGTGCTGCCTACAGGTCAACCTGTACCTGCGGGGCAAGTGCATCAGCAGCCTGATAGTGCCTTCAGGCTTCCTGATACCCCAAAATTGCCGCTGTGCCTATGGCCAGATCCCAACATCTTAGGACCAAGTTTACTAAGAAATTAAACGGCCAAAATTAGGCATGTGGGAGCCACACCCACAAACCACCTCCGGCTCAGCTATACGAGCTCATTTATTGGCCTTATTTCAGAGGCCCAGAGATAAATCTTGAAAGAGATCCAAAGCCACCGTTAATCTCGGACTTGCACATGGCTGAACAGACTGGGATAAATTGGAGTGGGTCGGCTTGGCCTGGTGGTCCACCCAAGTAGAGTCCCGGCAGCCACTTGCTTCCACAAACCAAAATCAGCTCCGTATCCCCAGCCTGACTCCACCTTCTCAGGACAAACCTCACCAAGATATAATCTTCTGAAAAGTTTGTAATGTGGATCTTACCGCATCAACAGCCCTGACCCAGAGACACAGCAGCAAGTCCCAGAAGACACTACAGCACCAGAGATGTCTCCGGGCTCCATACTGAGCCAATGTCACTGGGGCACCCCAGATGGAGCATGTGCAGTCTCCCTGCCTACTCCAGATAGAATCCCGATGACCAAGACCTTCCACAAGCAAGGTCCAGGCATATGGGTTTCAGGACTGAATCTTCAGGCCGCATAGCTGCAGAGGACCCGGGCTGTCCATCCCTGGGTCCGTGCCCACCCAGAAGACTGGCTGTCACACCCACAATTTTCCTCTGGCCTCCATCTTAGTGCACCAACAGCCCTGGTCTAGAGACTCCCAATTGAATCCCAAAATGGATTAGTGCCATACAGAGATGTCTCTGGAACCCCATCATTTACAATAGTATCTGTGCGAGCTCTCATGATATTCAAAATAAACAATGGAAAATAAATTATCTAGCATCTGCCCCTGGCGGGTAGGCTTGAATGGTGGTGGGAAATTTCAAGCAAAACATAATGCCCAAAATTAGAGAGAGAGTATTGGGGAAATTGTCTGCCATAGAGGCAGGGTGAGGACTGGGATGTGGGTGGTGGAAAATGTGCACTGGTAGAGAGATGGGTGTTCCATATTGTATGGCTGAATCTCAAATATGAAAGTTTTGTAAATCTATCACATGATGACACAATTAAAAATAAAAGTAATGTCAAATTCATGACCAATTCAATCAGTTTAATCAATGGCTGAACAAATAGCAGTAATCCTACATTATTAAATATATATATATATTTAAGCTGGAATTATTGTTTTTTGTTAAGGCCTGAGCTTATATGGATAAGGAATGTTGAGACAGGTCTCTGGGACACTGGTGGAGGAAGCAGACTCTCTGGTGATGGATGCAGCATTAAAATTATATATGCATGAGGGGCTGGAGAGATAGCACAGCGGGGAGGGCGTTTGCCTTGCACGCGGCCGACCCGGGTTCAAATCCCAGCATCCCATATGGTCCCCTGAGCACGGCCAGGGGTAATTCCTGAGTGCAGAGCCAAGAGTAACCCCTGTGCATCGCCAGGTGTGACCCAAAAAGCAAAAAAAAAAAATTATGTATGCATGAAAAGTATGATTAACAGTATTGTAAATTCCTTTATCTCAATAAAAATAGCTTTTAAAAAAGAAATATTCAAGCTAGAATATGCCATTTGGGATCATAAAAGAAAACTACCAACCCAGAATTCTATATTCAGCAAAAAAAAAATTTTTAATTATGAAAAATAAATATTTTCATGCCAAACCTAGAAAAATGTATTATTATAACACTTATTCTACCGGAAATTTTAAAGTTCTTTAGGTAGAATAATATATTGACTAAAAATTGATTTACAAAAAGTGAAATAAAATAATGCTAAAATAAATATTTTCAACTATGCTAAAGCTGCAATAGTGCCAATTCATGCAATGTGGGTAGCATTTGAAAAGCTTTTTTAAAATGAGATCATACTGAGACTTAAACCTGAAAGCTTTGTAACCTTTTTCATGGTGATTCAATAATAAAAAAAAGAGAGAGATCATAAAGATAATTCAAAGGTTAAAACACTTGCTTTGACTTAAACTGTGAGGACTTTGTGATAAAGAATCCTTATTCTTCTTGGAAATCTTGCTTAAAGAGATGCTTCCCATGATCTAGGAGCATCCCTGCCTGTCCCTCCTGTCATTTCCCTTACCTTAAATAAAATATGTTTGAATTTGGAAAACAAAACAAAACAGCCACTTGCTTTGCATGTAACCAAGCCCAGTTTGATTCCTGGCACTGCATACGGTATCCCAAATACCACCAGGAAGTAAAGTAGTTTGTTTAATGGTATGTATATACATATATATGTGTGAAATCCCATCAACAGCCAAGATCCAGAGACTATAACACAAAGTTCCATTTGCCACAACATGACCTCTTGTAGTCTAGTTCTCCCTCTTGGAGAACTTGGCAAGCTACCGAGAGTATCCTACCCGCACGGCAGAGCCTGGCGAGCTCCCGTGGTGTATTCATATGCCAAAAACAGTAACAATGGTGGGTCTCATTCCCCTGACCCTGACAGAGCCTTCAATGCAGCACCATTGGGAAGGACAAGTAAAGCGAGGCTTCTAAAATCTCAGGGCTAGGACGAATGGAGAAGTTACTGTGCCTGCTCGAGCAAATCGATAAACAATGAGATGTTAGTGATACGGTGACAGTGATATATCTTCAACACACACATATAAAGATAGATAGATAGATAGATAGATAGATAGATAGATAGATAGATAGATAGATAGATGATAGATAGATAGATAGATAGATAGATAGATAGATGATAGATAGATAGATAGATAGATAGATAGATAGATAGATAGATAGATAGATAGATAGATAGATAGATACACACATATGAGGGTAGATGCAACAGCCAAAGAGACACAAAAGATAAAGTACATGTCTGGCATACTCTAGGCCTCTAATCAATTCCCAGCACTGCTAAGTATAGCATTGTTGGCTCCTGGGCACTGCCAGGTGTGATCCGAGAAACCCTCGGCATTGCACTGGGCATCAAATTCTTATTCAAACACTAAACAGTCAAGCTCATACTGACTGGGGTGGTCCCTTTTTTTTAAGAGAGAGAGAGAGTAGAGAGAGAGAGAGAGAGTGAGTGAGAGAGCACAAACATTATACAAATGAAACATGGAGTAACTATGTTTTACTGAACAAAGTAAAATATAGGGACCAGTCTTCAGGGTAAATATGGAATTATAATGGTAAAAAAAGGTCAATCCTCCAATAATATATAATAATTTGTATATGTACCTAGGAACAGAGCTTCAAATATATGAGACCAAAATACTGGAAATGAAAGAAGAAATAAACAAATCCACTATAATAATTGAAAACTTCAGTACTCACCTCAGTGAGACAGTAAGTACACACAAAAATCATTACTATTTTTTATTGAATCACTGTCAGATAAACCCTTACAAAGTTGTTGATGAAAATCATTGCATTTATAGAACCTCATGAGGTTCTATAACCAACTATTAACCAACTGTTAAATCTTAAAATAACAAAGAACATTCTACTGAACAGCAAAATGGTTTTTTTCTTTTGTGCAGCTGAAACATACACGAAGAGAGGTAATAGTCTGGTCAAAAAACAAACATCAGCAAATTTAGAATAGAAAACCATACAGAACATTATCACCAAATGAGGGCAAACTTAGGATCCTACTGAATCTTTGTTGACTAGGCTAAGAGGAGACCTGTGTTTTAATTTGAGTTAATGACAAAAGTGTGATATCTTGGGGCCAGAGCAAGAAACACAGGGGGTAGGGCACTTGTGCACACCAGCCTGAATTCAATCCCCCAGGATCACGTATGCCCTCCCCCCATCCTGATAGGAGTGATCTCTGAGCACAGAGACAGGTGTATGCCCTGAGTAACACGTTTAATATCTAGTTGCAGTTCTTATTTCCCTTACAGAGAGATCCAGATTTCCTTTGGGTTTTCATTCTGTGTTTGTTGCTCTTTCCTGGGTGTGGGCTTCTGCACCCAGGATCTCGAAGAACTTTCACTGTGTCATTCCTTGGCTCTGAAATGCCTAAATTATCTGCCTTGTAAAATCCAACCTTAGGAGATTTTTTAATGTTATGTTTTGTTACATTAAGTTAGATAATATCAAGTCATGTATCATATCATACCATATTAAGCCATACTAAAATAAGAGAGGATAAAGAAATCTAACTAGAGTAAGGTAATACTACAAAAATGTAGCTATCAGTAAAGTTGATGACTTAAGTATGAATAACTTCAATCATAAAAAATAGGCACTAAGAAACACTCTATCTAAGTCAAAATGAGATAAAAATCTAAAATAAGTTCAAATGGAGAGTGGCCCAGGAACATAGGTGGAGGGAAGTTGACACTGGTGGTAGAATTGGTACTAGAACATTGTATGCCTAAAACTCCATTTTATTTTATTTTATTTCTTCTTGGGTCACACCCGGCGATGCTCAGGGGTTACTCCTGGCTCTGCACACTGGAATTACTTCTGGAGGTGCTCAGGGGACCATATGGGATGCTGGAAATCGAACCCAGGTTGGCCGCATGCAAGGCAAACACCCTACCCACTGTGCTTTCACTCCAACCCCTAAAACTCTATTAAGAACAATTTGAACCATAGTGCCTTAATAAATAATAATAGTAATAGAAAAAATAAGACAGGGTAAGTGATGCATAAAAAGGCAAGAAAAAACAGAAAAATTTAAAAACAGAAAAAATAAATAATAAACTTATACACTATTACATCAAGCACTGCACTGTACTGTCACCCGTTGTTCATTGATTTGCTCAAGCAGGCACCAGTAACATCTCCATTGTGAGACGTGTTGTTACTGTTTTTGGCATATCAAACACACCACGGGGAGTTTGCCAGGCTCTGCCATGCAGACGAGATACTCTGGGCAGCTTGCTGGGCTCTCTGAGAGGGATGGAGGAATCGAAACCGGGTCAGTTGCGTGCAAGGCAAACACCCTACCTGCTGTGCTACCGCTCCAGTCCTACTATTACATCAAAAATTAAGTAAATCTAAATGGTCTAAATACATAATTAAAAGACAAATATTGATAGTTTTGTCTTTGAAAATGACCCAGGGTATAAAAAATAAACACTTCATTATAACTAATTTAGTATAAAATAATTTTAGAATATATACCAATGACTGAGAAATAGCTCAAAAAGTTAGCGTGCATGCCTTGCACATGCAGAGATCATAAATTCTTTTTTTTTATTTTTTGAATCACCATGAGATACAGTTACACTTCATGACTGGTGTACATCCCTCCACCAGGGTACACTTTCCACCACCAGTGTCCCTAGCATCCCTCCTGCCACCCCCACCCCACCCCACCCTCTATGCCTCTCTATGGCACACAATTTCCTTTTAACTCTCTAATTTGGGGGCATTATGGTTTGCAATACAGGTACTGAAAGGCCATCAAGAGATCCTAAATTCTGTCCCCCACAGCACATTGTCACCCAAATTCTGCCCAGATGGTTCTAGTGGTGATCAAGCACCAAAAGGCCTAAGTAGCATCATGTCACAGGCACTGAAAAGAACCTGCCCAGAGGTGGGGGCAAGGCAGGAGGGAAACTAGGGACACTGGTGGTAGGAAATGTTACACTGGTGAAGGGAGAGTATTGGAACATGTTATAACTGAAATCCAATCATGAACAACTTTGTGTGTATCTCATTGTGATACATTTTTTAAAAAATAACCAAAAATTTTAAAAATATATATAATCTGCAAAATAAGTGAAATGAGAACTGATAGGTTAAGATATTGACAAACACACAATTATAACAGAGACTTCAATGCTCATTTCTCAACAATTGATAATACTGTTACCTAAATTATCATAAGAACGTAGAAAATGTTAACACCATCAACTAAAAGAATCTAACTAACATTGCAGAACACTTCACACCCCAACAGTAGAGAATAGATTTTTTTAAGTAAAGAATGATGTCAGCATACACTAAAGCATCTGTTTTATCTATCACACTTTCCCTGACATTTTCAAGCAGAAAAAGTAATAAGTACTTGTTAATTATAAACAGGAAAGTAATGTAAATCTAATCTTGTCAACTCTTCTACAATTCCAAACGTCATCTTATGGGAAGATCTGTTCTCCACAGAAAAGAATGAATATTCTTTGTAGCCTGGTTAGTAGCAGAGAGAAGGAGGGAGTTGGAATAGCGGACTAATCTTAGCGTTTACTGTCTTATGTTTAGGGGGACTTTAGTACCCAAAATAATTGGACTGGAATTCCATTCTTGATGCTTATTGACTGCCTCTGAGGTTTACATTCTTAGATTCTTTAACCTCCCATACCCTTGTATGCATAATGGGGATAAAAATAGATGCGGTTTTATTAGCATTCCTTTTGTCTGTTCAAGGTCTGGACAGTTTTTCACATCTTGTCTTAGGATTCGTTCTTTTCTACCTTGTGCAGATTAACAAAAGCAAAATGGAGAAAAAAAATCACACCTGGAAGTTAAATGTTATACAGATCTCACTAAGAAAAAAGATGAAGATAGCAGTTAAAAGATAAGCAAAGAACATGAACAAAAAGGGGAAAGAAAGGGAAAAAATAAAAACTCAAAGGGTGGGATTCCCAAACCCCCCCCAAGCACCCTGTGCCCCCCAACCCGCTCTCCCCACCACCCTGCTCACTCCCTAACGCCTGATCTGCCACTCAGGTACTCGCCCCACCTGGAGCCCCGCCTACCTGACAGGACACGAACCAGCACCAGGGGAATCCCAGGGTCCCAAGAGGTTACTGGGAGAGTGGCCTCTATCTCAGGGGGCGAGGCCTGTATCTCAGGGGCGTGGCCTCAAAGGGGTCGTGGCTTCCTGCCAGAGTGGAGGTTGCTAAATTTTCCTTTTAGGGCACAATCTGTATAACCTATTTCTTTGAAAATCACCTGGCTATCTCTATCACTCTATGCCAAATAGTCCATTAGCTTATCCTACACTCACAAAAACTGTCAGTGAACAATAGAAGCTGCACAAACCCTTCATAAAGAGAGCATCACCTTAAGTCTTCACTAGAGGCCCCACATAAACTTGGAGAAGTGCCAGAGCATGAGGAAGTATTCTAGAACAGGAACAAGGCTACCATCATCAATTTAGATTCCCCCCCGAAGCAAGAGGGAATAGGGATAGACAACTAGAAAGGTCTAACTCTATACTTCCATAAAAACTCAAAGGGAAGAAAAAAACATACATGTATATACTTCAATTTTATTGAAAGTAATTACGCTAAAAACATAAACAAAAAAAATTATATTCTTACCCTGGCAACCAAAGAATCAAAAAGCTTATTGCCAACTACAAAGAACTAAATGAAGACCAGGACCTTTGAATAGTGCAGATGTTAGTTACAGTTTAGATTTATCAAGTGTTTGTTGGACATGAAATGACCCATATGCTAAAATCTTCAAGTGGCCAGGTGGATTCATTCCCAAATTCAGGCCATCGTGAGGAGGCTGATTTATAAATCTGTATATCTAAAGGTCCAGGAGGATCACACCATGGTTTGGAAGCTCGTCCCATGTGCTGGGGGAAAAGGCAGTTGGGATGGAGAGGGGACCACTAAGAAAATGGTGATTGGAGGGATCGCCCAGGTTGGGGGATATGTGCTGAAAGTAGGCCAAGGACCAAACACAATGACCTCTTAATATCTGTAACGCAAATCACAATGCCCAAAATTAGAGAGAGAGTAAGAAGGACTGTACCTGCCACAGAGGCAGGGAGTGGGGTAGGGTGAGGGTGGCAGGTGGGACAATAGGAACAATGGTGGTGGAAAATGAGTACTGGTGGAGGGACGGATGCTCGAGCATTCTCATGAAATGCAATCATGCAAGTTTGCAACTATATCTCATGGTGATCCAATAAAACTTTTTAATTATAAAAAAATCACTATATCACTATATCTAGGGTCCTTGGCATTTACCAAATGAAAAACTAAACCTGCAAAAGAAAAAAAAAAGAGGTTAATTGATAAATTATGGACACAAATTTTCAACCAAGGACAGCTCCTTATTTCGACAGTAAACCAATTTGATCTGAAATCCATGTGCACGTGAGCATGATCAATGTTTTGTTAATAAAAAATTGAGTCCAGGGGCTGGAGCGATAGCACAGCAGGTAGGGCGTTTGCCTTGCACCAGGCTGACCTGGATTCGAATCCCAGCATCCCATATGGTCCCCTGAGCACCGCCAGGGGTGATTCCTGAGTGAAGAGCCAGGAGTGACCCCTGTGCATCGCTGGGTATGACCAAAAAAAAAAATTGAGTCCAAATTAAGATCCAAACCACACCTCACTACCAGTGCCAGGCAAAATAGAGGGAAACCAAAAGGAAAAAAATTGCCTAAAACAGTTTACAAAGCTTCATTTACTGATGAAGGAAAAAGATTTTGCGTGGTGGCTGGAAAAAAAAATTTAAGCAATGGCCGAGAGGATACAGTGCTTAACATGCCCCCTTTGCCACCGGGCTTGAGAGCACAGGCAGGAGCCTGTGAAGGTCTGGGAAATATCACAGTAGGAAGATTTTTAGCTTTGATCCCAAGTGACAGAATGAAACCTTGCAACACAGTCTCCCTGACACTCAGAAATTGTGTTCATAGCTCTTGTTGCTGTTGCGATAACACTTTAACCATGAGTCTGGTCTATTTACTCTGGTTCAGTGATCCTAGACAATAGACTTTTAATGTGAAAAAGCCGATAAACAGCTCAGTATTACTAACTGAAAAACTGCAATAAGTTCCTCAAGGTTTGCAAGGTTTCTTTGCAGTCTGCATTTTCTCATAAAAGCCAATCAAGACACCAGACAAAAAGAAGAAATGAGACACAAAAAACAGTAAAAAAAATTTTTTTAAAAAATCAGATTCTTAAAGTGCTGTGTTTCAGTTAGTCCTCATTATTATTATTATTATTATTATTATTATTATTATTATTATTTTGGTTTTAGGGTCACAACCGCTGATGCAGAGGGGTGACTCCTGGCTCTGTACTCAGGAATTACTCCTGGCAGTGCTCAGGGAATCATATGGGACGCTGGGAATTGAACCCGGGTTGGCCGTTTGCAAGGCAAATGCCCTACTCGCTGTGCTATCGCTCCAGCTCCAAGTCCTCATTTTTATTTTTTTTTATTTTTTTTGTTTTTTATTATTATTATTTTTTTATTAATGAATCACCATGGGGGTACAGATACAGGTTTACATATCCTCGTGCTTATGTTTCAGTCATATACAGCTTGAGTATCTATCCCTCCACCATTGTCTGTCCTCCGCTGATGACCGCATCATCCCTCCCACCCACTCCCACCTTATCCCCGTCCCCATCCCGCCTCTTTGGTAGGACATTCCCCTCTGTTCCCTCTCTCCCTTTTGGCGTTGTGATTAGTAATGGAGGTCTTGGGTGGCCAAAATGTTTGGTCTATAGTCTGCCAAGCACGCCTCTCTCATCCCACATGGGTTCTCCCACCACATTTTTGCTTGCTATTCCCTTCTCTATCTGAGCTGCCCTTTCCCCCAGCATGTGACGCTGGTCTCCAAGCCATGGAGCAAATCTGGTACTTATTTCTGTTATTCTTGGGTGTTAGTCCTCCATTCTGTTGTTTTATATACCGCAGATGAGTGCAATTCTTCTATGTCTGTCTCTCTCTTTCTGACTCATTTCACTTAGCATGATACTTTCCATGTTGATCCACTTGTATGAAAAGTTCATGACTTCATCTTTTCTGACAGCTGCATAGTATTCCACTGTGTAAATGTACCAAAGTTTCTTTAGCCAGTCATCTGTTCTTGGGCATTCAGGTTTTTTCCAGATTTTGGCTGTCATAAACAGTGCTGCGATGAACATACATGTGTAGATGTCATCTCTACTATATCTTTTTGCCTCTTTGGGATATATTCCCAGAAGTGGTATTGCTGGGTCAAATGGGAGCTTGATTTCTAATTTTTTGAGGAGCGACCATATTGTTTTCCAGAAGGGTTGAACTAGTTGGCATTCCCACCAGCAGTGTAGGAGGGTTCCTTTCTCCCCACATCCATGTCAACAGCGGTTGCTTCTGTTCTTTTGGATGTGTTCCAGTCTCTGTGGTGTTAGGTGGTATCTCATAGTTGTTTTGATCTGCATCTCCCTGATGATTAGTGATGATGAGCATTTTTTCATGTGCCTTTTTGCCATTCGTATTTCTTCCTTGAGAAAGTTTCTGTTTATTTCTTCACCCCATTTTTTGATGGGGCTGGATGTTTTCTTCTTGTAGAGTTCAACATGTGCCTTATATACCCTTGATATCAACCCCTTATCAAATAGATATTGGTTGAATATCCTTTCCCATTCTGTAGATTGCCTTTGTATTCAGGTCACTGCGTCTTTTGCGGTGCAAAAGTTTCTTAGTTTAATATAGTCCCATTTGTTTATTTCTGTTTCTACTTGATTGCTTAGTTTCATGTCATCTTTGAAGATACCTTTGGCTTCAATATCGTGTAGGGTTTTTCCAACCTTGTCTTCAATGTACCTTATGGATTGTGGTCTGATGCTGAGGTCTTTAATCCATTTTGATCTGACTTTTGTGCATGGTGTCAGGTCGAGGCTTAGACCTCGACCTCATTCTTTTGCATGTGGTTGACCAGTTATGCCAGCACCATTTATTAAGGAGGCTTTCCTTGCTCCACTTCACATTTCTTGCTCCCTTATCAAAGATTAGGTGTTCATATAATTGGCGTGGTGTGTAGGGATATTCCACCCTTTTCCATTGGTCTGTGGTTCTGCTTTTGTTCCAGTACCATGCTGTTTTAATTGTTACCGCTTTGTAGTAGAGTTTAAGGTTGGGAAGGGAGATGCTTCCCATCATCTTTTTCCCAAGAATTACTTTAGCAATTCGTGGGCATTTGTTGTTCCATATAAATTTCAGGATTGCTTGGTCTATTTCTTTGAAGAATTTCATGGGTATCCTTATGGGGATCGCATTGAATCTGTATAGTGCTTTAGGGAGTATTACCATTTTGACAATGTTAAGTGTTCCTATCCATGAGCAAGGAATATTTTTCCATTTCCTCGTGTCTTCTTTTACTTCATGGAGTAGGGTTTTGTAGTTTTCTTTGTAAAGATCCTTAACCTCTTTAGTTAGGTTGATTCCCAGGTACTTGATTTTCTGGGGCACAACTGTGAATGGCATTGTTTTTTTATGTCATTTTCCTCTATCTCACTGTTTGCATATAGGAAGGCCATGGATTTTGGGGTATTGATTTTATAGCCTGAAACTTTACTGTATAAGTCTATTGTTTCTAGGAGTTTCTTAATGGAAGTTTTAGGATTCTCTAGGTATAGAATCATGTCATCTGCAAATAGTGAGAGCTTGATTTCTTCCTTTCCTATCTGGATGCCCTTAATGTCTTTTTCCTGCCTAATTGCTATCACAAGTACTTTTAGTACTATGTTGAACAGAAGTGGTGAGAGTGGGCATTCTTGTCTTGTCCCTGATCTTAGAGTGAAGGCCCTTAGTTTTTCTCCATTGAGGATAATGCTTGCCACGGGTTTGTGATAGATGGCTTTGACTATCTTGAGGAAAGTTCCTCCAAAGCCCATTTTGGTGAGAGTTTTCATCATAAATAGATGTTGGATCTTGTCAAATGCTTTATCTGCATCTATTGAAATGATCATATGGACTGGCCCACATCCCCAAAAACAAAAGCAACCGGTGTTGGCGTGGATGTGGGGAGAAAGGGACTCTCCTTCACTGCTGGTGGGAATGCCGACTGGTTCAGCCCTTTTGGAAAACAATATGGACGATTCTCAAAAAGTTAGAAATTGAGCTCCCGTTTGACCCAGCAATACCACTCCTGGGAATATATCCCGGAGAGGCAAAAAGGTATAGTAGAGATGACATCTGCATTTCCATGTTCATTGCCGCTCTGTTCACAATAGCCACAATATGGAAAAAACCAGAGTGCCCGAAAACAGATGATTGGCTAAAGAAACTCTGATATATTTACACAATGGAATACTATGTAGCTGTCAGGAAACATGAAGTCATGAAATTTGCATACAAGTGGATCAACATGGAAAGTATCATGTTGAGTGAAATGAGTCAGAAAGAAAGAGACAGACATAGAAAGATTGCACTCATATGTGGAATATAATGTAACTGAGAAGTACAAGTTGGCAACGATGTAACTTCTGGCAGATATCTCTCTGGACTTAGTTACTAAAATACTAAATTACAGAAACCCAAAACTGAGAGGCCGCTAAGTGTGGTCACTCGACCTCATACTTCTTCATCCTCAGCAATGGAAAACAAATTATCTAATGCTTCCTTTTCAGCAGGTCTGACTTTAGGGGAGAGACTCTCCAAACAATAATAGTGAGTTTTGTTGAAATATTGTATGCAATCAAAGTGAAAGTAAAGTGAAATTTATTAGTTACACAGGCGGGGGGGGGGCTTAGGGTGGGGGGACTAGGGGCGTGGGGGGGTTTGGGGTGTGAGGGGGCGGGGTGGAGCTATACTGGTATTCTTGGTGGTGGAATATGAGCACTGGTGAAGGGATGGGTATTCGAGCATTGTATAACTGAGATTTAAACCTGAAAACTTTGTAACTTTGTAACTTTCCACAATAAAAAATTAAAAAAAAAAGAAATGATCATATGGTTTTTATTTTTATTTTTGTTGATGTGATGGATTCTGTTGATTAATTTCCGAATGTTAAACCATCCTTGCATCCCAGGGATGAATCCGACTTGGTCATGATGTTTAATCTTTTTGATGAGTTGTTGGATTCTATTTGCTAGTATTTTGTTGAGGATCTTCGCATCCGTGTTCATCAGGGATATTGGCCTGAAGTTTTCCTTGTTAGCAGTGTCTTTATTTATTTTGGTATTAGGGAGATATGTGCTTCATAGAAACTGTTTGGGGAAGTTTCTGTTTTTTCAATTTCCTGGAAAAGCTTGAGGAGAACTGGCAACAGGTCTTCTTTAAATGTTTGGAAGAATTTGCTGGTGAAGCCATCTGGGCCTGGGCTTTTGTTTTGGGGGATACTTTTGATTACAGTTTCAATTTCCTTGATATTAATGGGTCTGTTCAGGTATTCCAAGTCTTCTTGGTTCAGTCTTGGGAGATTGTAGGAATCCAGGAATTTAACCATTTCTTCTAGGTTCTCTTGTTTTTTGGCAAACAGACTTTCAAAGTAGTCTCTGATGATCTTTTGAATTTCATTAGTTTCTGTTGTGATGTCCACCTTTTCATTTCTGATTCGGTTTATTAGGGTTCTCTCTCTCTCTTTCTTTGTGAGTCTTGCTAGTGGTTTATCGATCGTATTTATTTTCTTGAAGAACCATCTCTTTGTTTCATTGCTCTTTTGGACTGTTTTTTGGGTTTTCATGTCATTAATTTCTGCTCTAATTTTTATTATTTCTTTCTTTCACTCCAGTTTGGGTTCCTTCTGTTGGTCCTTTTCTAAGATCTTGAGCACGAAGTCAAGCCATCTATGCAGGCCCTTTCTTCCCTCCTGAGAAATGCTTGTAGGGCTATAAATTTTCTCCTTAACACAGCTTTAGCTGTGTCCCATAGGTTCTGGTAGCTTGTGTCTTCATTCTCATTTATTTTGAGGTATCCTTTGATTTCTTCCTTGATTTCTTTCATGACCCACTCATTGTTCAACAATGAGTTGTTTAACTTCCAGGTGTTTGATTTGGTTCTCCGCATCTGTGTGTGATTAACTTCTATCTTCAGCGCATCATAGTCTGAAAAGATAGTTGATACAATTTCTATCTTCCCGATTCTATTGAGGTATGATTTGTGACTCAGAGCATGGTCTATTTTGGAGAATGTTCCGTGTGCACTGGGGAAAAAAGTGTATTCTTTCTTTTTGGGGTGTAAAGCCCTGTATAGGTCTATCAGCCCTCTCTCCTCCATTTCTTCCTTCAGAGCCTTTGTTTCCTTGCTGAGTTTTGCTCTTGTTGATCTATCCAGAGGTGATAAGGTAGTGTTGAAATCTCCAACTACTATCATGGTGCTAGTGATGTCCCCATTAAATTCTGCTAGGAGTTGTTTTAAGTATTTAGCTGGTTGCTCATTAGGTGCATATACGTTTAGGAGTGTGATTTCTTCCTGTTGTGCATATCCCTTGATGAGTAGAAAATGACCTTCAATGTCCCTTCTAACTTTTTTTCAGTCTGAAATTTATGTTGTTGGATACTAGTATGGCCACTCCAGCTTTTTTGAGGGAGTTGTTTGCTTGCAGGATTGTTTTCCATCCTTTGACTTTGAGTCTGTGTTTGTTCTCACTATTCAGGTGTGTTTCTTATAGGCAGCAGAATGTTGGGTTCTGTTTCCGAATCCATTTTGCCACTCTGTGTCTTTTAATTGGTGCATTTAGGTCATTGACATTGAGAGAGATTATTGTCATGGGATTTTGTGTCATCTTTCTGTAGGGTTTGTTGTTCTCATAGGGTTTTTCCTTGTCTTACAGTAGCCCTTTTAGTCCTTCTTTTAAGTTTGGTTTTGAGTCTATGAAGTTCCTGAGCTGTTGTTCATCCGTGAAGTAATGTATGGTTCCTTCAAGTTTAAGTGAGAGTTTGGCTGGGTAAGGTATCCTTGGCAAGGCATTCATTTCATTGAGTTTTTTCACTATTTCCCACCATTGTCTTCGGGCTTGGAGGGTTCCTTCTGATAGGTCTGCTGTAAATCTAAGGGGTGCTCCTTTGTATGTGATTTCCTTCTTTGACCTTGCTGCTTGCAGTATTGTGTCTCTATCCATGGCATCCATCATTGTGACTATGATATGCCTTGGAGATTTTTTATTGGGGTCTCTTCTAGCTGGCACCCTTTGGGTTCCTTGGATCTGAATGCCTGCATTCTCTAGCTCTGGGAATTTCTTAGCAATGATGTCTTTGACTGTGGTTTTTCCATTGGGATTAGTTCCTTGTGCTTCTGGTACTCCAATGATCTTATGTTGTTCCTCTTGAGGTCATCCCCTAGGACTATGATTTGCCCTAGAGCCATTTTGAGGTCTTTTGCCATTATTTGTTGTTGCCTATATGCTTTCTGTAGCTCATCCTCAAGCTCACTGATTCTGTCTTCGGCTGAGGTCATTCTACTGTTGAGGACTCCTACTGAGTTTTTTATTTCATCTACTGATTCCTTTAATTGAGTCACTTCTGTTAGTAGCATTGAGATTTCTGCTCTCATTTCTTCCCGTATTATCTTGGTGGTCCGTTCCAATGCTGCGTTCATATCCTCCCTAAATTTATTGGATGTCTGTACCACTGTTGCTTTGAGATTGTCAATCATCTTCACGATTTCCTCTCTGAATTCTCTATCTGAGAGGAGGCTTTATTTGTGGGTAGTCCCTGTTGAGGCTTCTGTGAGTTTTTCTTCATTCTCTCCTAGTCATGGGAATTTTTGCTGTTTCTTCATGTTGTTATAGGGCTTACCCTCAGGCGCTCCTCCTGGCTTATGTGGGGCCTCTATTGAAGACTTGAGGCTGAAGTCTCCTTATAAAAGTTTTTTGTGCAACTTCTTGTGTTCACTGACAGTTTTTATGAAGTTAGGATGGGATACAGTACGATTGACGAATGGCATAGAGTGATAAGAGAGCCAGGGTGTTCTTCGAAGGAGAAGGTTATATAGATTGTGACATAAGTGAGCAATGCAGTGAGATGGGGGAAACAACTCCCCAGGGAGCCACGCCCCTTTTGAGGCCACGCCTCCTGATGTAAGGACACGCCCCCCCAACCTGGGCAGGACGTGTGAATTAGGTCGGCGCTGAAGAAGACTGGCAGCGGAGGCAAGGTGTCCTCATTTTTAAAAGCCTTACTGTTATCTGTTTCTATTTCAGCTTGCATTTTTTTCTATGTTGATACCACTCCACGTAGACTTCTTTCTTTTATTAGTCATCTCATCCCAGTGGAATCATGCACGTGTTGCCCATGTTTTGCGACACGGCTCCCCAGAGAGAGGCAATCACTCCCTTGTCTTTGTCTCTCAGGCCTCTGGCACTCTCCTGAGACCGCCTTATTTGCCATTCAGCTACTCAGGAGACAAATAACAAAATTGCAAAGGTCAAGGTCATGCCATTTAGCCTCTAGGATCTCGACTCTGCAGCTACCTGCAGTCTGATCAGGAAACTCAGTCCCTCTAACTGAAAAACAAGATGCTTCTGGAGATGAAGCATCAGTTCTGTGGGAAGTAAGTTTGCAACCCAGAGGTCATAGGTATAAATGGGGCAGGAGGAGAGGGAGGCAGGGGAGAGGAAAAAACCAGGGTGGGGGGAGGGAAAGAGGGAGGAGAGAGGAAAGAGAGAGAGTATTGGGGGGTGGAGGAGGAATTGAAACCACAGTACTCAGGAGTAGCTAATCCCATCTCTGTTGCTAGGAATGGTACCCTCACCTCTAACCTGAGCCTGGAATCTGACCCTGCACCATGTAAAGCATATGTACGAATCCTTTGAGCTAGCGCGCTCTCTTTCTCTCTCTCTTTCTCTCTCTCTTTCTCTCTCTCTTTCTCTCTCTCTTTCTCTCTCTCTCTCTCTCTCAGTGAATCACCCTGAGGTACAGTTAACAGACTTACAAACTTTCGTGCTTACTTTTGAATCATACAATGATCGAGTACCCATCCCTCCACCAATGCCCATTCTCCACCACCAATGTTTTCAATATCCCTCCCACTACTCCCACCCCATCCCAGCCACCCCACCCCGTCTCTGTGGCAGGTACATTCCCTTTTACTCTCTCTCTCTCTCCTTTAGGGTATTGTTTGCAATGCAGGTATTAAGTGGCCGTCATTCTCGGTCTATAGTCTACTTTCAGCACACATCTCCCATCCCAAGCATCCTTTACTTAGTGGGAGCTCCCTATCTCTTAAGGACTTCTAGCAAAAAACTCTGTGGAGAGGGACGAGACAACTGAACCTCATTAAAAGCCGATCAGCTTTGTTCTCCACCGGAGATTTCTGGACAATGTAGGGAAATGGCATTGATGTCCACTGTGTGTGACTGCCTCAGTGAGTAATCAGAGGGGCACAGTCATGGATTTGTTGCTTTAATTATATTTTGACATTTATGACACTCATATACCACATGCCTAAATGAGCCCAACTATAGCGCCAGCCACCACTCCCAGGTCAGAACAAGTTGCACATTTAATCAGAATGATGGGTCTGGCAGACAATTCTAAGGTTCAGCCACTGGCAGCATAACCATTTTTCAGTTGGTGTCACTTGTCCTTTTTCTTTTTCTTTTTTTTTAATTGGGGCTTCTTCAGTGTTGCAGGGTTGGGGTGTGAGTACCCGTGGATTACAGGGACAGGGCCACCCAGGATGTCACCAGGAGGCTGTGTGGTACTAAGGACTGAACTCAGGGTCTCATACAAGGAATGTGTCTCTGTTGATACTTTTGTTTTAGCTCAATGAGACTCATTTCAGACTTTTGATCACAGACGTTGGGAGATTGATCATAAATTCATGTTATTTTAAGCCATTATGTTATAATTTGTCACAGCAGCAATGGGAAGCTAGTTCACACGTGTTAAATATTTCAGAATAAAGCACATAATTACTTATTCACCTATCAATCTTTTGATGTGCCACCAAAACTTTTTATTTGAATGTATATCATACATTGGGTTTATATAAAATCCTTTTTTAAAATGTATTCAGTCACACCTCTCTATTTGACTACAATTTCTTATTTAACTACTTCAAGTGGCAGTGCTAGTTGTTAAAATGTGTGTCCATATGTAAAAACAACTCTTACAATTCCACAAAACAAACCAAAAAAAAAACCCCAAATAACAGACAAAAGAGATACATAGACATTTTAAACATAAGCTTATAGCCATGGCTAATGGCTATATGAAAAGATAGGCAACATCATGAGTCACCAGAAGAAAAATTAAAATCACAGTGAAATACCACAACATATTCCTTTAGAATAGATAAAATTTTTAAATACTGACTGGTTTACTAAATATCAACGAGGATTAGAAACTGCATCAAGCAGCACTGAAAATAACTGGTTTTGCCATATATTCTTGGAAGTGTTTTCCGTAGTTCAGTGGACTCTTCAATCTGCCCAAGAAGCACACTGGTGGTATTTTAAGAGTTTTTACATCCTTTCAAGTGTCAAGGTAGGGCTGGACTGATAGCACAGCAGGCAGGGTGTTTGCCTTGCACGCGGCCGACCTGGGTTCAATTCCTCCATCCCTCAAGTGTTAAGGTATTTTTCAAATGTACAATCAAATTTTTAAAAATCCATTAGATTAGAATGAGGCTTATTTCTAAAAATAGCAATTCTGAAAGCAAAGAACTGAGCTTCTCATATCAGGGAAGCCAGAGAAGGGGGCATCCCGAGACAACAGTGGAGGTGTGGTATCAAAACATCACGTACATGAAACTATCATTCATAGTATTGCAAATCATAGTGAACAACAACAATTTTTTTTTTGCTTTTTGGGTCACACCCAGCGATGCACAGGGGCCACTCCTGACTCTGCACTCAGGATTACCCCAGGCGGTGCTCAGAGGACCATATGGGATGCTGGGAATCGAACACGGGTTGGCCGCATGCACTGTAAATGCCCTACCCGCGGTTGTTCCAGCCCAACAACAAAAATTTTTGTAAGATTTTCAATCCCCAAAATCAAAAGACAAAAATACAAAAGAAGACCATAAAAGCAACATGAGAAGTTTCAGGGCAATAATACTGGACCCAGACTTACTATTCAAGTGAAAGGGGGGGAAAGTAGTAAGAGAAGGCTCTATTATCTTTCTTATTAAAGAGGAAGGAAGCTCACAGTGATTCACTAATAAAACAATTTTTAAAAAACAGTAAAAAATTAAAATAAAATGATAAAGAGGAAGGAAGTTGCCTTGCATGCACTGGGCCCCAGTTCAATCCCTGGCACTGCATATGGCCTTCCAAATATCATCAAGTGTGTTCCCTGACCAAAGAGCACCAGGGAAAAACCCTGAACACAGCCAGGCGTGGCCCAAATGCCCCAAAACAAAAGAGAAGTTCTGATGATCTAGATAGAGGTGGGGACAAGGGGGGATTAAGAAGGAAAAGGGGAGAAAGGGTGAGCAGGAGCAAGGAAAAATATATCATTTCAAATATGTTTAATATAAGACACATATTAAAAATAATTCTTAAAATAGGAAATCTGACAAAAATTATGCATATCTACAGTATTATACCACAGTTTAATATCTTTGGGTTTAATAAATGACATGAGAGGGAGAAAATAAAAGCACACCAAGTTCTCGAACTTTTTTTTCTCTGCCATGAATGATATGTTTTAAATTTCTGAAAACTGAGTGCTTTTATATTCCAAAATGTTACGTGTTCCTTAAAATGTGTTTCTACATAGTAAGGGAACAATAAAAGGTCAATGTCATCAGAACTGAAGATTGTGCCTATAGAACAGAGCTTATGTGATGGGATATGGTGTGGGAGGAGTTTTTGGGACACATGGAGGGTAAGAGAGGGAAGGTGATGGATGTATGTTGGATGATGCAAGCATGGAAAGTATAATTAACCGTAAGTATAAATCTCAGTACCTCAGTAAAAATGGTTTTAAAATAAAATAAGCTGTGCTTCTGGTGTATGGTAGAACAATAAATTCATTTCCCTTCAAGTCACATGGACTATTATCATTTTTTGTCATACCCATTCCTAGACCTAATATTTGCAAGACCATTTAGGAGATCTGCAGGATTAGAAGTCTTCCTATACTTGAGAACAGGAGAGCTTTGTTTTCAGAAAAAAAGGAATGATAGGATTGACTATAGAGAAACCAGTAAAGAAGATATATATTGTCCAGCAAACGACTAACAGAAACATACTACAAGTTGAATGTGTTAGAATAATTGCAATCAGTAAATATTTACACACTGAGGAATCATGGGGAACCCTGGAACATCTCGGCAAAATAAATAAATAAATAAATAAATAAATAAATAAATAAATAAATAAATAAATAAAAGTGTTAGAAAGGATTATCCAAAGAAGTTGGGTATGGGTTAGAGGGTTGGAGGACCATTAAAGAATGCAAAGGTCTTCTGTGGATTGAATGCCATTAGGGAACATGGGCAATTCTAGGGCAAGAACCATAAGAATGCTCGGGATCACTCATATTACCCAAGATAGGAGGACATTTGTTATTACAGGTCTGTGCTCAAACAAATTGATCACTTTCTCTAGTGTTTCTCTTTCACTTCACTGCAGCCACAAAAAAGAACTTGGTTCAGTGAAATTGTTCCTGTCCAAAAAGAGAATAAATACCAAAACTTAGTGGTACGTGTCTTAGTTTCTGGATGTCAGAAGCTGCTATGGACCTCTTCAATAGTCCTATATAGAGGGTTGGATGTAACCTTCGTGTTATTTTCTATATCTACTATTCATAAAGCTTTGCCTACCTAGCACAAATTTGAGGCTAGAGCAATAGCAGAGAGGATAGGGAGTTGGCCTTGCACGATGCCAACCCAGGTTCAATACTGAGCACCGCCAGGAGTAATTCCTGAGTGCAAAGCTAGAAGTAACCCCTGCGCATCTCCGGGTGTGAACCAAAAAGAAAAAAAATAGAGGCCCAAATTTGTGCTGCAACAGTTTTTAAATCTGTTTGCTGTTTATAACTAAATTAATAGAACAACTCATGTTCTTTGTGCAGGAAATGACAACCTTTCTCCCACCCCTTAGTTCCTCCACAGGACCTCGAGGGGGTTTCTATTTGTAATATATATGTAAGGCTTTGTTTGTTTGCACAGTCTTTCCTAACATTCACAAATATTGATTTATATCAGTGCATTTATTTAAACGGCAAACACAAAAAAGGGAGCTTCCCCAAATGAGTCTCTCTAAGTCAAGTTTCTGGCCAAAGGGAATTTGTTTCTCTTTCCGTTATAATTCTCTCCAAACAAGGTACTATCAGGGGAAGCTAGGAAACAGCAGGTGCAACTCAGCCTATTGTGGCTTTATGTCAAGTTTTTGCTTGAACCAAGGCTAAGTCACACAGCACAGAAACCAAGAGAAACAAAAATATTCCATTCCCTCTGGAAAGAGTGCTGGATCTCAGCAGGTAACAAAGAGAAAAGAAAATTTTCAGAAAGAGAAAGTGAAGCTCCTTCTATCCCCAGTTCAGCACATGTTCCGGGCATTCTCACCAGTTTCAGCCTCGAGTCTCAAGAAAACCAAACTAAGATGCACAAACTGAACAACCTTCTGTCAATTAGACAAACAGAAACAAAAAGTCCTCTCTTTGATTCCCAATGCCACAAAACAAAACAAAAGACCACCTGCTCGGTTGCTGTCTTCTGCATTGAACACAGAAGCCAGGAGAAGACAAAAGTCCAGCTCATGAAATTCTGGGGAAATGAAGAAGCCAAGAGTAAAGCAGAACCAGCTCCAGCCTTCCAGTACCTCCCCCATAACACATTTGCCAAAATTATATTTTGCTGAGTAACTGTTTCACCATAGGTAATTTTTTCATAAAAGTAATGTAACTAGCTAGAAGTTTTCATTTGATTAATTTATTGGGGTAGGGGATCACACCCAGCAGTGTTCAAGGTTTACTCCTGGCTCTACACTCAGAATTCACTCCTGACGTGGCTTCCAGTTTGGCTATGTGCAAAGCAAACTTCCTACCCACTGTTCTATTATTCTATTCCTCCCCACCTTGCCTTCTTCCTCCTTTGACAGTTAAATTTCAAGTTTGGTCTCTACTTACAGTGGCAAGCAGATGTAGCAATATTTTTTAAAATGAATCACCCTGAGATACAGAATTACAAAGCTATTCATGGTCCTTTTTCAGTTATACAGTGTTCCAATACCCAACCCTCTACCAGTGTACATATCCTATCACCAATGTCCCCAGCTTCCCTCCTGTCACCCTCCCCAAGCCTGTCTCTGTGGCAGATACTTCCTCTTCTTTCTCTCTTTCTCTCCCTTTCCCTCTCCCCCGTCCCCTTCTCTCCCTCTCTCTCTTCTCTCTCCCCTCTCTCTCTCACTCTCTCTCTCCCTCGCTCACTCTCGAACTCACTCGCTCTCTCACTCTATTGCTCTCTCACTCTATCGCTCACTCTCTCACTAGCTCTTTTGCTCTCTCACTCTCTCTCTTTCTCTCTTGCACTCTTCCCCCTTTTGGGCAGTAGTGTTAGGTGCAGTAATCTTAAAATGGTGGGTTACAAACCACTGTTATCCCAGTAAAATACAATTAAAGTAGTGGATGACTATAGCTACATATATCAACTTGCCATAAAGATTTCAGCAATAAAACTTGCTAGAAGAGTGAAATAAGGGTGTAAAGTCAGATCACATCCTGCACCAGAAAATGAGAGCACATCCATTTACAAGTCCTCTGGTGAGCAGTCAACCCTCCCAACCATCCAAACCAGAACTTTACCAAGTTATGCAGCTGTAAAGGCGACAGCTAGTAATTCACAAGGCTCCGAGAGTATTAATTATCAATTCTTTACCCAATTAGCTCCAACCGTGGATTTCTTTTCTGCTCTTGACAAAAATTACCAAATAGACATAGAAGTTTAGAGGAAAATTAAAGGCATTATATCTTTAATATTTCTCCCAAGTCAACAGCATTATTGTTAGCTTTATCAAACTGAGAGGGGGACATTGAGTTGCTCTAAGAATTGACTTCTTATTATGAAAGATACTATATTAGAAAGGAGGTCAAGAGCCTCAAAGGACCAGACTTGAATCCATCTTCCCCATAGGACTTTGGAACATCTATCAACAGACATGCTACAGTGACTCAAAAACAAACAACTTACAAGGTTTTTTCAACACAATAAAATGCTCAGTTATAAATACGCATTCTGGTATTTATGTGGAAATGAGTGCCTCTCTTAATGAAGAAACTTTATCCAAAAAGGAAAAGGTCATTTCAATTGCGTTATTCTGTGTTTCAGAATGTCCTTTTAATTAATATTCCCCCCTTCATTTTTCTAATTTCATTTTTTTAGCAAAATTGCTGACAGTCAATTAGCAGCAAAAATGCTTGCAGTTCATACTGCCAAGAACGTAAAGGGAATCTACCTAGAATGGAACTCTGCCTTTCCCAAGCCACCCAATTTCAGAGATGGCCAGTGACCAGCACTTGGCTATCTGAGGACATGCCCTTCAGTAAGAATTCAGTCTCCCGTACCCTGTGTCCCAGACTCATAAGTTTCTCTAATATGGCCCTTTAGTCAAAGCAGACTTCTAGGATATAATTTTATGACAGAATCTTCCAGGAAAGACAAGTTGTCGGTGTCTGCTTTATTTCTATTATCTGCCTTTTACAGCCTTTCCAGTGAGAATACCATTTGAGCTTTTTATAGCCAATGTCGCAGGAACAGAAAGTATAGACAGCATTTTCAGATGTCAGAATGTGCCGAAACCAAGACAGTTGCCCATTCGATTGGAACTGGCCTGGAGTTGGTGTACAGAAGGTAGCCCCCTCGTCTTAGCTTCTCTTTGCACCCACCCTTTCCTCTCAAGGACACCAAAATAAGAAGAAACTGGTGGTTCTCGATTCAAATCAATCCAAATGATCACCGGTTTGGGAATTGTCCTCTATAATACCATTCTCCTGCCCCATGCTGTCCCTGGGAGAGTCCATCTAGTCTCTGGACCTGAATTTGTTCTAGATGTTTCTGCTTTATCTTTCCACATCCCCTGGGCCACATGAGTCCAAGAAAGCCAGATCAGGGCAAAAGATCATGCCCACCTCTTCTGGGACTCTGACTACTATTTCACCTTCCTGCCCCTGGTGAGGGACCTATTTTAGATTAAATTGCTTTCCCTCTTTCCAAAGTCAAGCCTTTCTCATTTACTTTGACCTGTACTAGGGGTCTCCAACCCTCTGTTCCTCTTTAGAAAACTCTCCCCTGATTGGGAAGCTATAAAAATCAGATCCACGGCCTCTATCTCCAAACCTCATACCAGCCATACGATATAATCATGTCCCTGTGACAGGAGGCCAAGGTGTACGAAAGGGAAAACACATTCTCTCCGAATGACAAGTCTGAGGCCCATTTCTCAGTGGTATGCTCTCTCCACAAATGGGAGCAGCACTCCAGGCAATCAAATGCCAGCCTGGAAAATGCTCACATGTCAATGGAGTGATTAACCCGCACCACAGAACCATCATATTGTCAATATCCTTCTATGCATTAAAGTTCAAAACGTGTAATCCCCCTGCGAGACTCCCATCCTCAGCTGAGTGAGTAAAGCGTCGTCCCAGGGAGCCTGCTCTTTCCTCTCACTTTCCCTCAGCTGAGGCGGTTTCCAGGGTTATGCATTTGCCCTTCAGCCATGATGAATAGAGTGTTGTGCTAATGCTGGGCACTGCCATTAGTCATGTCCCCGTCCGCTGTCCAGGCCTTTAATTGCAGCATCCTGGAAATAGAAGCAAAAAAAAAAAAACTGTGTTACAGAGGCAACTTTCATCTTCCTGATTATAATACCTGACAAAAGGCGGGCTTTTCTATTAATCTCAGTCCCTTGCACCAGAGGGACATCCATTCCCTCCCCACCTGGATGTAGGGGTCCCCTCTGTGGGCATCAGAGCACAGAAAAGGACGATGTGGCTCTTGGGGATCTAAAACTTCAGCCTGAAGAAGCTGAGCTGATAACCATATCCCTCCATGCCGCATCTGCAATCAACCTGTTACAGGCATAAATTAAGAGTTTCGCTAGAGAGAATCTGCTTCCCAGAATTCCCGACTCCCAGGACCCAGATGAGCTCTGCTGAAAGGAAAGTGTTTTCCAGAAGATCTCCACGCACTCACTGTGGTCTCTTATCATCCAATTCACGCTTAGGCAGAAAGGCCCTGGGTCTTCAGAGGCATCTCTTTCCTCTTTTTCTGTTCTACAAGCGATGCTTGAACAAGCGTATTCGGTTACACAAATTATATCTGAAGGATACTGGCTGAAGATTTATTGTTTGATATATATAATTACAGTGATTTTTGTCATAATTAACAAAGAGACAGAAGAAGCGATGGGGCTATCAGAAGACAATCACAGCATCAATTTGGGTTACAAGACAGTCCATCACCGTAGTTGGTCATGATTTTATTAAGTCTTAGAGCTACAAAGGTTGTAACTTTGCCATCTGCTACTTCATCAAATGGTTTATAGGAAAGCTTCTGGCCTCGAGAAAAACTGGAACGCAGCTGCAGGCTACTTGCTTCAATCTTTTTAAAATAAGGCTTTCAAGAAAGACTAGGATTCCCATCCAAGCAGCAGGGGAAAAATATTTTTGTAGCGACATGCCCACAAACTTTAAGCCGGGGTTAAGGCACTTGCCTTACATACCACTAACCTGGTTCAAATCCCCTGGACCACATATGATCCCGGAGTACCCCCAGGGTTCATTCTCAAACACAAAGCCAGGAATAGCCCCTGAGTTCCCACAGGTATAGCCCAATTCCCACTCTCCCCCAAAATAATGTTTCGTCATGATTTATTTTAAATGGGTAGCATATTGAGCATGCTGATTCCCAGGGATACCTATATCAAGGAAATAAAGTAAGAACTGGCAGCTCCCAACTGGGAAAGATTAAAAATTGTCCCTTCTGCAGAAAGAAAACATCCCTGTAACCCTAAAGGCCACTATCTAGCCTCTTACTGTCTGTGTACCTGCCTCTTCTGAGTTTACAGCAGAGAATTCTGCAGTCTGAGACGGACTCTTAGAGCACAGTCACATAGAGGTCTGAGTACATTCCTAGATTATATGAGCACAAGTGTCCCAAAATAGGCAAGTTCAAGTTTTCTTTAAGTGGCTTGAGTTTTTCTAAGTCTTTAGGACTAAAAAGTCTTTAGGACCTAGAGCACGGCTCGGGGCCCAAAAGCACATTCCTCGCATGGCCAAAAGCCCAGATTCTATCCCTAACCTCACTTGGCTTCCCAAACTCCACCAGGTGTGGACATAGTGGTTCCCAACAGTCCTGAAGTCCAGACATCATGGCCTTATCTTTGTACCAATCTCTCACAGGAAACCTCCCACCCCCTCACACGCCCCCCCCCCCAGCCTCTGAGCACTGCTTGGAACACAGAAAAAGAAAAAAATCTTTATAGCTCTAAGTGAAGTGTGTGAGGGGAGGGGGGTCACAGGGGACACAATCAAAATTTCATTCGATCCAAGTCAAGAGCTAGAGAGATAGTACAGGGGTAACATGATTCCCTGGCATTCGACTGATCCTTGGTTCAAATCCATGCATCACATATACTCACCTGAGCACAACCAAGATTGATCCCTGAGCACAGACAGATGTGGCCCAGAAGTCAAAAAGTAAAATAAAATAAAATTTGAATTTTTTAATAAAAGTCTAATAGAGAGATATAACAGGGTTAAGGCACTTATCTTGCATGTGGCCAATCCCTGATCACCGCTGGATGATCAAAAACCCAAGGAAAAAAAATAATAAAGCCTAAGTCAGAGACACGTAAAATAGGGAGTTACTTTTCCTCATTGCCAACACATGATAATTTTCTGAGAATAGGCCACCTTTTCTCAAAGGGAAACATCTATTCCTTTGCTATCTGGCACAGGACTGGCTACATCACTTCATAGTCGGGCACTGGAAAAGGCAGACCAAAGAGATCCCAACTGGAGAAAATGGCAACGAACTTTGAAAAGTCTCTTTCCATTTTATCCTGAGAATGTATGTATAGAATCTGAGTGTGTGTGTGTGTGTGTGTGTGTGTGTAGATGTGTGTATACTGAGAAAGAGTGAGACAACAGTTTTCAGAGAACCTCTGTTCCATCGCAACCACAGCCCAGTCAGGGAAATGGTAAACAAATTGCAGAACAGCTATTATTAAATTTCACAAGGAAAATGGCATGTGGACATGGAGGATGGAGTGGCACATGCCCTTGGGTGAATCAACAAGTCTTCATGGACCAGGTTATATACACATTAACTCTTAAAAGATGCCTAGGAATTCTCAAATATACCAGAAGGTTAAAACTACTTTTGCTTCGCTTAGATGAATGATTATCAAACTTTAGCATGTATACAAAGATCTGAACTGTGTCTTTACCCCAAGGTCACTGAGTTCAAAAACGAGTCCCTGAATTTGAATTTCTACAAGTTTACACACGTGCTCTGATGTCACAGGACTTAAGTTCAGGGGGAGGAACAGAAAAGGAAAAAATATATTCTGGGAAATCAGAAATAGGCAGGCGCTGTGTGGTCCTCTGAGACCACTCACTCTCTGAAGAATCAGGACCCAATGACAGGATTTAGGCCACAGAGTGCAGTAATCGCATCTGTTTGGGAAGGCTCATTCTGGTGGACGTGCAGTGGGAAAGGGTAATAATAACACAATTGCATTGAGCCACTCAGGGAGCCATGAAGTTTGAAAAGAAACCCCTGGAAGAGATAGAAATGTTGAGTGTGGATATGGGAACCACTAATAAGCTAGGGAAAAAAATAAATTAAATTAAATAAAAATTGGTCTCTTGAGCAAACCTCTCAAAGGAAGACGAATCAACTGTCTCCTATTCCTCCAGAAACTTATTTGTTCTCATCCCTTATTAAAATATGTATGATTTTTCTTTGGGGAAAGAACACACAAATATAGTTGTTGCTGACTTAATAGCCATAATTTGTTCATCCTTTTTCCAGGAAAAGAGGATCCATTCCTACTGCCTTTGTCCATTCTTTATGCCATCGTATGCATCTCTGTTACGTAAGTTCTAGGTTAAGGGTGCTGGAATGAAAGAGGAAAGGTTGGGAAACCTGTAGGTTCATAGATTGGTCAAAACCAGACCAGAAGAGGCTGGAACAGCACCAAGTAGAAGATGCAAGAGAAGTGCCAGGAATACCAAAAGCATGCTCACGTGCAGGGAGCAGAGAGCATCTTGAGAGATGAGACCCAAAAATGTCTGCAGATGAAAGTGCAGAATATGCTAGATGAATATGAAATATTAACTGTAATTGTTAATTTACTGTCCTGGCCTAGCTCCTTACTCACTACCTAGCCCCAGAAACAGAACTTGAGACACAAGACACATGGCTTACCAACCATGACTTATTAATATTCTTTGCCCAATGGCTGACTCTTTGTGGGTCCCAGGATTCTTCAGGATCCAAGTCTCTTATTTCCCAGAAGATATCTCTCCAATTCTGCTCCTCATTGCATTAAGCTCCCAGACTATGGGGCAGGCAAGTAGCTTGTGAGTGGAGAAGCCAACCCCAATAGCAGTGTGTAACTCATTGATGCTCATGAGTCAGTGCTCACCTCATCACACAGAACCTCATGAGAAGCTATAGAAAACACTTATCCTACTAGTAAGTAGGTGATGTGACTGTTACTGCTGGTGCCCTTGGCCACCTTCCAGCACCAACTGGATCGGGCAGTCTGGACTGTTGTGAAACCATCACCACAGTGATTGTCAAGGCTGTGACCAAGAAAGGGTCCTTGGTAGCTAAAGAGAAGGCTTTGTGTCCCTAAAAACAAGATGTGTGTATATCTTATATTGTACATTTTAAGATATATAATTTATCTTTAATGTATTTAGAAAGAGCTATGCTTGGAATATCACATTTCACTCATGAGAGAAGGCATCTAGAGTTCCAACCTCTGTCAATGATCAAGAATCAGGGACGATGTCACGTTTGCCAAGACATCGAAAATCAGATGGGCTGGACACATAATGCAATTTGGACAGGACTGCTGGACTAGAGCTGTTACCAACTGGATTTCATGGGACATCAAAAGAATGTGTGACCTCCCACCTACAAGATGGTCAGTCTTCCTTGTCAAAACCCTGAATGAACGGTTTGACCCTCTTCGTGTTTCTGGAGTGAGCAGATACCACTGGGCTACATTAGCATGAGACAGGGACAAATGGAGACATTACTGGCACCCGCTCTAGAAAATCGAAGATCAACAGGATGACAAATGATGCAAGTGAATGTATTTAAACAGTTTTAAAGCTCAGCACTGGCAGCCAAAAATTAAAATTCAAAAATGGGGAGAAGAGATGAAAATATACTTCCTCAAAGAAGACATAGAGAGGGTCAACAAGCACATGAAAAAATGTGCGTCATCACTATCAGGGAAATGCAAATCAAAATATCAAAGAGAGGGGCTGGAGTGGTAGTTACAGCACATAGGGTGTTTGCCTTGCTCGTGACTGATCCAGGTTCAATCTCCAGCATCCCATATGGTCCCCCAAGCACCAGAGGAGTAATTCCTGGGTGCAGAACCAGGAATAACTCCTGAGCATTGCCAGGTGACCACTTCCCCCCCCCAAAAAAAAAGAAATGACAAGGAGATATCACCTCACACCAGTGAGAACAGGCTATGTGAAAATGATCAGAAACAATAAATACTGGCATGGAGAAAAATGGGCTCAACCGTGGCACCAAAAGAGCTTAGTAAAACCAGACCCTCAAACCACTTCACAGTCCTGCCAGCAAAGAGTTGTCTTTAAAGAAGGAAAGGGAGTGTGGTCTATGGGCAGAGAATATCTCTAACAGGGTTCTAGAGAAACAAACTAAATGATGTTTTAATAACCTTGTGATCAACACAGCCATTGTGTTTATAAGCCCATTTAAGAATGGTAATTTTGAAATTGTTTTTGAACTTGGAGGTGATTACTACTTTTTTCCTTAGAAACAAGTGCTCAGGGTCATCTTTGGAACATTTCTGTTGATAAATCTTAAAATAAAATGACAATAAACATGTTAGCACGTTAAAAAAAGGAAGAAGAAGAAATGCTGGCATAGGCATGACAAAAAAAAAGGAATTCATTCACTGCTGTAGCATGTTTCAGTCATGTGAATGACAGGGATTCAATCCTCAACACCACCTATGGTCCCCTGAGCACAGAGCCAGGAGCAACCCCAAGAGACACAGGATGTGATGCCTCTCTACCCACATCCCCCCAAAAAGAAAAAGAGTTATCCCACAATAATTGGTTGAGGCAGCTTATGTTTTTATTTAAGTCTAAACAATGATTATGAGGCAAACTCTTAGCGAACTGTCCTTGTTGAAGGAGCAAATAACAGCTATAGAAAGCACTGACCAACAATTCTTAGAAACTTACTTAAATCTGAACTAACCCCCAGAAAAGAAAAAAAAAAGAAAAAAGAAGAAGGAATGTGGAAGGAAAAACCTGAAAAAGAGAGTACTGGAAAAAATTTAAAGGAGGCTAGAAAAAAATGCGAGGGAAAAACATTTTTGCTTGCTTTTCAGTTGGATCATATCATAGTTCAACTTGAAAGTTGTTATGACAAATATAGAAGAACTTAAATTTGGAAAAGCACCAGGAATAATTGCTCCTCAGTTCTGAAGTACAAAGAACTTATGAGTCATATATACTTTCATAGAAAAGGATGAAGTATCCTGAAAAATCTATACAGGACAGGCAAATAGTAAAATATGTAAATACATTTCTATTTTTCATTGAGTTGAAATGGAAATTTTCCCAAATCATCATAAGTCTTTTCTAATGGATTTAAATATTTAAGAAATTATTGATATAAATGTAGTGTCAGAGTAATTTAAATTGTGATTTGTGTAATTAAGCTTTTAGGAAAAAATTAAATGCTCATTAAAAATCATAAAGAACCCATACATGCTGTGTTAATATTTGAAGAGAGAACTTAATTATGAAAAATTTAAATAAGTTTGATAAGACTTTTTCATGATCAATATCACAGAACATGGCACGGCTCCCCAGAAAAAAAAAATGCATTTAAAAGCTTAACAAAGATTCCTGAGTAACACAAATTACCTATTTTAGCTTACAGGCATAATGTTCTCATGAAATATTTAATTTAAATATTTAACGATAATTTCAGACCAATAAAACTCTCTCTTTCTAGCTCGCTTGCTCTCTCACTCACTCAATTTCCCTCTCACTCTCTCCTCTCTCTCTCTCTTGCTTTCTCTCACACACTCTCACACTCTCTCACTCTCTCTCACTCTCTCTCACTCTCTCTTATTCTCTCTCACTCTCACACTCACTCTCACTCTCCCTCTTTCTTCCCTTTTGACATTATGTTTTGCAATAAGGTACTGAAAGGTTACCTTGTTTGTCCTTTTACCTACTTTCAGCACTCAGTGCTTCTCCAGCCTGAACACTTCTCAGATAATGGAGACTGGTCTGTGACACTTGGATTTCAGCAATTCTGACTCTACCCATAGTGTGTGGCATGAAGAGTCACCGCCAAATACATGGACAGTGAAGTGGCTTACAAAGAAAACATTTTGTCACTGGCATTTGATCATGTTGTTTTAATTAAGACCCAGGTAAAATAAGATCTTCTAGGGGCTGGAGTGATGGCACAGCAGGTAGGGCGTTTGCAAACCTGGGTTTGATTCCCAGCATCCCATATAGTCCCCCACCACCGCCAGGAGTAATTCCTGAGCGCAGAACCAGGAATAACCTCTAAGCTTTGCTGGGTGTGACCCAAAAAGTGGGGGAAAAATTAAAATAATAATAATAATAATAATGACATCTTCTAGGATGAACTGCATGAGCCTAGATGTTTCCTGCTACAACCCCTCATTAGAGTCCACCTCCTTCTCCACTGCCTTGCTTTTTCAGAATCCAACTAAAAAACTGAAGTCCTTCCATTGAAGCAATGTGGCATAAACCTGGGCTCAAACCCTTACCCACTAAACATGCAATCCTGAGCGAGTCAGTTAACCTCTCTGGATCTCAGTCTCTTCATCTGTAAAAAGAAGATGTACCTCCATAATTAATAGAAATGATTAAATAAATTAGATAAAAACAGCATTTTGCAAAGATTTAGGCAAACAGTGAACACTCAATAAGTAGCAACTGCTTGGATGGTTGCAATAGCCCTCATCTTTTCCTAAATAAATCATTTATTTATTTTCTTTATATCAATAGCACAGCGGGTGGGGCGTTTGCCTTGCACGCAGCTGACCTGGGTTCGATTCCTCTATCCCTCTCGGAGAGCCTGGCAAGCTACTGAGAGTATCTCGCCCACACAGCAGAGCCTGACAAGCTACCCGTCGCATATTCAATATGCCAAAAACAGTAACAAGTCTCAAAATAGAGACATTATCGGTGCCCGCTCGAGCAAATGGATGAACAATGGGAAGACAGTGCTTCAGACAGTGCTTTATATGCTAGTTCCTTCAACAAACCTTTCGTTTTACTTTAATATTTTTTCCTTTTTTTATGATTCCCCCAGTATGAATTATACAGGCTATCCATTTTTGTTCTGCTTTTGATTTGAAGCCACACCTGGCCATGCTCAGGGCTTACTCCTGGTTCTGGGTTCAGGAATCACTCCTGGCAGTGAGTATCGAACCCGGGTCGATCCCGTCCAAGGCAAGCAGCCTACCTGCTGTACTATTGTTCTGGCTCAATAAACAGTTCTAAATTCTCTGGTTTTGCTCTGTGTACACACACATCCCAACAGGACGCTAATGGAGGAGGAGGACCTATGTGGTTAGGCTGGGATCACCTTCCCAGAAACAGCAGTTGTTGGACACGTAGCAGGGCAGAAGCGACTCCATCATGCCTGGTTCCTGCTTCACGTTTTGTTTTACTTAAACCTTTTTGTTTTTCTTAAAACCCCGCTTCTCCCCCCTGGCCATCTGTGAGGGAAGGACAACTTGGCTGAAAACTCGGCGTTGGCAAATAGTTTCATAACTGCTATTCACTGTCTATAGAAGCCACCCAGACACAAGCAGGGTGGGTAGCTACCAGAATGTTCTGGAAACATGTCTAGATCACCTATCTGTAACTGCTTGTTTGTACTATCTGAAAGTATGTTTTCTTCTGAATTATGAAACTTGCACTTTCACTTGTGTTTTTGTTAAAATTCATAAGTGCAGGCTATGATGTAAGCACTGACTATAAAATTTACGGCTTTTCCCTTGTTCGGGGTCTTGCTTAGGCCTGCATGCCTAGAAGCTTGACCCCAGCTAGCTGGCTTAATAATGCAACTCCGCTTGTGTGTTGCATTACTGGCTGAACTCTTTGTGCAGGTTCGGAGAGGGGGAAATTATCAACACCAGACCCTAACACCGTCTCAGAAGATGCAGCTGCACCTCAGTGCAGTTTGCTTTCAGAAATGTCTGCTCCTGAGTGAGGCCTGGGATCTAAGAAGCCAACCTCTCTTCCTCCCAACAGCAAACACGGGCTGTATTTCCACGTGAGACTGAGTGGGCAGTGTTCTCTCTTCCATTCACAGATTCCCTCCCATCCCTCTGCCATTTGTGCTCTGGCTGCCTGACTAGCTCTGTGTTGCTGTCTACTGTATTATCTTGAGACTGTCCATAACAGGGAGCAGTAAATCAAGGTCACATCCACAGGCACACTGAGGAGCAAAATAAACTCAGATAAAAGACCGTATGTGTTCTGATGAATGGGGAGTGCCAGTCCCATCCGCTAAGGTAGGACTGAATGATGCCTTTCTCAAGCAATGTTAGATGGATTTCATTTTCCTGCTTGCCCCCAGGGCTCCTTGAGGTGGCTTTCTTCATATGTTTTTGACATTAATTCAAATGAATAAATGGATTATTTGATCTTTCTGGGTTTCTCTTCTAGTGACTAGCCAAGAAAGAAAAATCTTAAATACTTAATTTCAAGCCTTCAAACCAAAGGTTGCAACTACAAAGAGTGATAAGAAACAAACTTTTTGCTCTGTTCTTTAACTAACTGATATGTTTACCATTTGTGATGTCTTATATACCTAGCTACAAGCTCTCGGTCCTTAAATCTCACAGGCAGGAGCAAGATTTTTCAACTTCAGCACTATTGACATTTGGGGAGGGATAATTCTTTGCTTGAAGCAGGATCCTCTGCATTGTGGAATGTTTGGAAATATCCATAGCCCCAGGGCTGGGGTGATAGTACAGAGATCAAGGTACTTACCTTGTACTTGGCTTATTCACTGCTGTGCTTTGTAGTCTTGAAGAAGAATGAGCAACCAAGGAAAAATCATTGGTTAAGTTTCAGCCACTGCCCATAAAGAGAAGGGCATAAAGGAGAGCAGATAGAAAGGATAAAAATTGAAGAAGATGGGGCTGGAGTTCAAGGGCATTTTTCATAGACACAGCCAACCCGGGTTTGATCCCCAGCATCCCGAGTGGTCCCCGAGCCTGGCAGGAGCAAACCCTGAACACTGCCAGATGTGGCCCAAATACAACAGCAAACAAAAACCAATTGCAAAAGCATAAAGTTATCTTCTACCTCTAAACTTAAGCATCCAATAAACAAAGGTCTGGACAATAACTTTAACAGTCAGATATATTTTTCTACTGTGAAATAGAATAAAAATGAGCTATAGCAATTGAATTTTGTGGCATGACAGAACTAGCTATTACATTCAACTCTTGTCCAGAAATTCTATGCACATGACTGGTTGTGTTTCCTTTGTTTTCCAAGTCTTGACTATCTGCTTTCTCCAGGGTAAAACAAGAGTCTGCCGAAACCATAAGTATTCAAACCTTCACTTCTTCAGGCCCTCTGTGCAAGGTATTCACACACTCTTTATCCTCTATATGCAGAGTTATGTGGATACATTTAATCTCACTAACTCTTGATGTCTGAGGACTCCGTGCCAGGCTGTTTTCACTCAGGGCGCCCCAGAGGGGGGCGGGTGAGAGCCTTCCCGCCCCAAGGGACCCAGCCCTGGCAGCTGACCTCCACTACCCAACCTTTGCCATGCTCCAGGCTACTTTCCATACGCCTGGGCCAAGCCTCACTTATGAGCAAAGTCACACGGAACCCAGGTAATGAGGAACTTTGTGGTCTTGGACTCTGGAACCCGGGAGCAGAGATCCTCTGCCTGCTTCCCTCAATCTCCCAGGGTCACACCCATAAGCCACCTCCTGCCAGTACCAGATAATCTCATCAGCCACTCTCCAGAATGCACTGCTGCTTCTCCTGGAAGGAAACATAAAATGAGGCCCCCATAACCATGCCACCAGACTCTGCGCTAGGCTGTTTTCACTCGGGGCACCTCAGGGGGGTGGGGCAAGTGAGAGCCCTCCCCACCCCAAGGGACCCAGCCCCAGCAGCCGACCTCCACTACCCAACTGCTGCTATGCTCCAGGCAGTTTTCCACACCTCAGGCTGAGCCTCACACATGAGCAAACATATTCCTGGACCACGAGGCCATGACACATCATCATAAAAGGAAATATATATATATATACATATACATATATATATATGCCTCTCAGAGAGACTGGCAAGCTACCAAGAGTATGCCGCCCACATAGCAGAGCCTGACAAGCTCCCCTGGCGTATTCGATATCCAAATACAGTAACAATAACAGGTCTCATTCCCTTGACCCTGAAAGAGCCTCCAATCATTAGGAAAGATGAGTAAGGAGAGGCTGCCCAAATTTCAGGGCTGGGACGGATGGAGACATTACTGGCACCCACTCGATTAAATCAATGAACAACGGGATGTCAGTGATACAGTGATACAGTGAACTTTTGGTGCTGAAAAAGGTACAAAGTGAAAATGGAGGAAATGGGGCAACAGACCTCCAGAATTGACGACCTCCTCAACCTGCAGATAGACAAGTAGAAGCTAAAAAGAAACCACCCCCTCAAAATCCATTCCTTCATAAAAGAAATGAGAGCTATGAAACAACATAGGCTTATAGAGTTTTTGTATGAACTATAAAATATCTATAAGTTTTACCATGGTCCAAGGAAAATTCATTCAACAAAAATGACTGAGCAGCCAGAGAGTTTGTATCAGGGTCAAAAGCTCATGACTTGCATATGGCCAACCTGGGTTCAATCCTCACCACCAGGTCAATGCGCGGTCAATGAGCACTACCAGGGTAGCCCAGGTAATCCCCAGCACATACAGCCCTCCCAGCACTCCTCATTAAACTTCTAACCCAATTGGTCCCAAATATACACAAGTACCACTTAGAAGACATCCCCCCAGCAAGCAAAAACTATCCCTTGGTAAAGAAGATGAACTTGCAGTGATAGACCATGTGTTCTGCATATATATAAGACCCTGGATTTGATCTCCAGCACCACAAATAAAGGGAGAAAAGGAGTTTGTGGTATTTGAACATGTCCTATAAACATCCTGTTCTGGGTGAGAAAGCTTGCACCATTCTTTGATGAATAAGTGTGTGTGGTTTGCTCTGATTGATTAAGTATCCATTGATTTATAATATGGCTTAAAATACATGTTTTGGCATAGCAGCAATTTCATCGACCATAGACCCAGCTTTGGCAGCTGAATTTTTTACCAGTAAATGAATTAATGCAGTAACTTTTTCCATGACCTAATGGAAATTATGTAGATCCTTGAAAGTGACTTTACTTAGGAGAGACCCAGAGAATATAAGACAGATGCACAGACTGTTCTACGTTCCTGATATGCTCTCATTGCCATTACCTTCCTTCACTGTAAAACACGTCTGTGAACTTTTCACTTGGCCCCTGACGACATTGATCTCAGAATTATAAAATAAGAGACTCCACAGAACAACAAATATCCCTTCACAATAACTACCACCCCCGCTGGGAGATAACTCCTCCACTAGAATGAAAAAAAGAAAACCTAAAAAGTCCAGAATTGTTCATGTTTTAGGACTTCTCACACGTTAGTTTTTTCAGTTCAGTTTTGCCAAGATTGTAAGTCACTTTTCCATCATCTCTGACTGCGTTGGTTGCCATGGTTTTTAGCCTTCACTACTCCTAGAAATAAACAAGCCATTAGATTTGTGTCATTGTCAATTTGTCTCTTTGTAGAACACAAATAGGTGATTTGTAGCTTGGAAATCAACCTGCGTTATCCTAAGTTCCCCTTAGTATAAAGTTGGCATGAGAATATTTGCACAAATGTTTGCACCCATTGCCTTTTGGATTGAGGGGCCAGGGGGAAAAAGGGAAGGGATCCTCACAGAAAGTGTTATTTATTATTAATATGTCTATTCTGCAGCATCTAGGGTTGCTCAGAAAATGTATTAATTCTTTGTGAATTCTCAGTATTGTGTTCTTTTATACTTGCAGTTTTTTCCATAGATAATGTGGAAATAAAATTAGCCTAAATTATTTCAAAAAAATTATAGATTACAAAGTGACATACTCCAGATAGATGAGATTTATTAAAAGCATAATAACTTGAAAATTATATTACAAAATGATCCAAGTGTTCTTTGGAGGTTCTGAACTGTTTTTGTTTATAACACTTTGATATAAAAGGTATGGGTGTTTACTCCTTATATCAATAACCTATCCAACTCTCCAAACCCTCACTCGGTATATATAATTCAATTCAATTCTAGCCTAATGTTTTAGAGTCAAAACAGACTTCATAGGTTAATAGTTAAGTCCCATAAGACTTTCCCCACTTCCAGAACTTAGTCCTACACTAAATTTCTCCTTAGCTGGGGAATTTCTTTTCTTTTCTTTTTAAAATTTTTTAAATTTTATTGAATCATCGTTAGAGAGTTACAAGGTTTCATGTTTGGGTTTCAATCTCACAATGATCAAACACCCATCCCTCCACCAATGCACATTCCCCACCACCAATATCCCGGGTGTACCCCCCCTTTCCCACCCTCCCCTGCCTCTATGGCAGACAATATTCCCCATACTCTCTCTCCACTTTGGGGCATTATGGCTTGCAATACAGACACTGAGAGGTCATCATGTTTGTTCCATTATCTACTTTCGGCATGCATCTCCCATCCCAACTGGTTCCTCCAGCCATCATTTTCTTTGTGATCCCTTCTCTATTCCATCTGCCTTCTCCCCTCCGCTCATGAAGCAGTCTTCCAGCTATGGGGAAATCCCCTTGGGGGCCTTTAATTTTCAATTTGTAGTCATCCCCTTTGACTATGAGTGTCTCAAATAACCTTCACCCCATCCAGTTCAGGATAAAAAGAGAATTCAGAGTGAACAAATCTAAGTTACTCCATCCTACTAAGAGAATAGAAGTTAGAAACAAATAACAGTCTTCCAGGGGACTAGATTCTAGGTTCTGCAAAAAGTATCTTAGAAGTTCCTGAATCAAGACCACATCCCCTTTTAATGTTATGAAGAACAATGGACTGAAATCTCAAGGCATCCCTACCCTCCACCCTACCACACTCCCACCATCTCAACTCAGTTGGTCCCCTGATATATGATACTGGCTAGTAAATTAAAGACAAAAATTTTGTATTATGAACCCTTATTTTGTCAGCACCTGCCACAAAGTACAGATTTCTAAGAAGCTCTCAATTGCACCAAGATAAATGAAACAAAAATATTTCATTAATAAGTTATGGATATGTGGGCTGCAATCACAACAACTTAACATAGTTAAAGTAAGATATATGTGGAAATAAGATATGAGTCTATCCCAGAAGAGCAGTCTAGGGCCAGAATCTTCCCGAAGGTGAGATACACCCAGTTCCCTGGCCAGTCCAGGTAACACTAAAGCGATAATATCACACTTTTAAATGAATGATGAAGCACAGTGGTAGAGTTTAAGCTTCACATGTATGAGGCCCTGGAATTGATCTCCAGTACCCTCTCCCCAGAAAATGATTAATCACCTTTCTTACTAGCTCTGAAGCAAACTTGATATCTAATGTGCCCTAAGTCAATTTGTTCTTTGATTCAGCATCCAACAAGCTCATGTGCAAAACCCCTGAGAGATGCAAGAAGATCTGAGAGCTTCAGAGCCTGCACTGATCCTTTGGTGATACACAAAGCAGCCAAAACGCAAAGGTGAACAGATATGTGTCATAGAGGGGCATAAACAAAATTCTTCTTGAGAAGAGATCTCTTCTTTTCTTCTTCTTTTTTTTTTCTTTTTGGGTCACACCCGGCAATGCACAGGGATTACTCCTGGCTCTACACTCAGGAATTACACCTGGTGGTTCACAGGGTACCATACAGGATTCTGGGAATTGAACCCGGGTCAGCCACATGCAAGGCAAACACCCTACCCACTGTGCTATCGCTCCAGCCCCAAGAGAACATATCTCTTGATGACCGTCTTCTAATTGGACATTTACAAGAGAAATTCTTTCTTATGGAGAACTATATATATAATATATATAATATGTATATATTATATCACATTATATATTATATATAATTATATATAATATACACATTATATATGTATATGTGTATATGTATATAATAACACAATATATATGTGTGTGCACATATATATACATATATATGTCTCCTTGCTTAGAAAGCTGGTCCTCTCTGTCCTTTCTCTTCATTAAACTCTATTAATCACAACAAGGATTACCCTTATCAGGCCTTTAGACTACATTGTATACTAATTATTTATTTAACTTTTTATTCTTCTAATTCAGTTAAATTCCATAAAGGCAGCACCATACTTAACTAAGTCACCCTATGTCTCTGCTCAAATTTTGGTGCACAGTAGGCATGCATTAAATGTTTTATAGAGATTTATCATTTGATTAGCATGGAGTACATTTAATGAACCTCAGCAAAAATCAATGTGGAATGACTTTCAGTGGTCAGACTGCCCATCAATCTGACCAGTCATGAAAATAGATTAATGCAAATTTTCCACACCAAGTACCTAATTCAAGGCTATGCCCCACATATCTGAGAAGGGGCTCACAAATACTATAAGTCATAGGGGAAATGGAAGAAGAAAGATCATTTGAAACATAATGGATAGGAAGTTTTTTAATTCTAAGACCTGAGAGATAACACAGGGGTTAATGAGCTTGCCTTGAATCCACCAACCCTAGCTCAATCCCCAGCAACTATGGAGCCCTGAGCACCATCTGGATTCACACCCAAGCACAGAGATTGAGAGAGCATCACCAGGTGTGACTGAACTGTCCCAACAAATCCCTATCATTAGTTTTCTTCCCCCACCAAAACAAATTATAAAAGTATCACTGTCATCCCATTGCTCATCGATTTGCTTGAGCGGGCACCAGTAATGTCTCCATTGTGAGACTTGTTGTTACTGTTTTTTGGCATATCGAATACACCATGGGTAGCTTGCCAGGCTCTGCCGTGTGAGCGGGATACTCTCGGTAGCTTGCCAGTCTCTCTGAGAGGGACGGAGGAATCGAACCCGGGTCGGCTGCATGCAAGGCAAGCACCCTACCAGCTCTGCTACAAATGAAGCACTAATAATGAAGTAGGAGAATCCTCACCAATGTTCCTCTCCTCCTTTTAGCTTCTGCCTTCTGGGATCTTTGCAAGCAAGCTGGCAGTGACCAGAAGAACAATGAGCAATAAAGGGAGTGAATAATCCCTGTGCCTCAGCTCACAGTTGTCATGCGCTGTCAGTTTCTGACAAAGGATCAGAGTTGTGCCCAAGGCTTGAACAACCAGGGGTGCCAGTATTCAGAGTATCTCTATCCCCAGTTCTGGACCCCCCTGTTCAGGAAGCTTCCCCATGCAGACTGCCTAAGAAATAGGCTACCATGGGATGCTTTGTCCTCAAACTCATCAGCATCACTGAGTGTCATGCACACCTGCACAGCCGCTGAATGTGACCCTGAGCTGCCACCATCCTGGGAGGTAAAAAGCAACCTGTGCTGCACTTTTCAATGAGAATGCTTCCTTTTGATCTACACTGATGTGCAGATTGCTTTTTCTACAAGCCTGTCGCTGCATGTGATGCCTCTATTACATACACAGCCTCTGGCAACATGGACAAGGTTGAATCCCAGCCCAAAATCCAAACGTGCCAATGCAGATCAAAATATGTGGCAGTGTTGAAGTTGAGGTGGAGAGCCATTCACAGACACATCTCACTCTTCATGCTTTCTTGGCTTCTGCTATCAATTTCCAATGGACTGTGGGATTCTAACGGGACACCCACATCACCTCTCTCTGTCCTGCTTCTCAGAAACTTATCACCCCCCAAAAAAGCACCCCAATTTTTCACAGCGTCTTACAATGCTATTCATGGGATTCTAGCAGAGAGGCAATAGAAACTCAACTTGACATCTTCCATTTTCAAGCAGAGCCCAGGGAAAGCATCACTTTGCTAACAACTGTTTGCGTTCAGGCTCTCCCCGCTCTCTCCAGGTGGCTCATAAGCTAGCCTGGTTGGAGAGTGGCATTTACCCGTCCAGAGCAGCTGCTCCACTGAGCCATCCTCAGAAGGTTGCCTTGGCTAAAAGCCAGTTTTTTTGTGGCAATGCCCACAGATTAATAAACCATGTGCAAAGAGATAGCCCTCCAAATAATGAGCCTTCCGATTGCAGATCTTGGGAAGCCATGCCTGATCCAAGCCTGTCTGTAATTTTGGCTTCTTTCACCTATGCAGTTTCGAGCAAAGTTCTTCTGATAGAAATTTCAGGTGCCTTCCTAAAGCACAGGCAAAAGGTATAGGCCACAATTCAATCAGCTTAATCAATGGCGGAATAAATTACATTAAAATAAAAAATAAATAAATACATCACTTATATCACTTGTCATCCCATTGCTCATCAATTTGCTCAAGTGGGCACCAGTAATGTCCCCATTAATCCCTGCCACGTGCTAGTGTAGCCCAATGGTGTCTGTTCACTCCAGGAACACGAGGAGCCTCAAACTATTCGTTCAGGGTCTTGATGAAGAAGTCTGACCATCTTGTAGGTGGGCAGCCAGGGCTTCTTTTGACATCCCGTGGAATCCAGTCAGTAATGGCTGTAGTTCAGCAGTCATCTCCAAATTGCATTACGTGTCCAGCCCATCTGATTTTCGATGCCTTGGCAAACGAGGCAGGTCCCTGATCCTCAATCATCGAAGGAAGTCAGAACTCCGGATTCCTTCTCTCACTTGAGTGAAATGTGATATTCCAAGCATAGCTCTTTTGATTTCCCTTTGGGATACCCAAATATCGCTCTCATCCTGTTTTCATAGGTCCCAGGTCTCTAAGGCGTATGTTAGTGCAGGAAGAAAGATGGAGTCGAGAAGATGTGTCCGGAGCTGGAGGTTCGTCCTCTTAATAACTTCTTCGACACTCTTGAAGGGTTCCATGCTGCTCTCTTTCTCCTGCGCAGCTCAGGTTCCAGGTTGTTCATCATGTTGTTTTCGATCTTGGTACACAGAACTGCTGCATTTGAAGATGTTCATTCTGTTGAGAGCAAATTCCAAACGGGATCAGACCACCATCTCCTTCGTAAAATAAATAGATATTTTTAAAAAAGAAGAAATATGGGCCAGAGAAACTTCTCTCAGCTCTTACCCAAATGCAAAAAAGTTTCTCTCTGAGACATGACTGGGGTAGCCACCAATATTCCCAACTAGAACGACCCCATGTTTGGAGAAGGATAACAAGGATTGATGTTAAACCTTTATTGCATCCATATTATCCATATTTGGGAAGGTTTGAGGTTGACTGTAGAATTTTTTATTGAAATTGTTTTAAAAAATAATCAGGGGCTGGAGCAATAGCACGTGGGTAGGGCGTTTGCCTTGCACATGACTGAACCCTGGTTCGAATCCTAGCATCCCATATGGTCCCCCAAGCACCACCAGAGGTAATTCCTGAGTGCAGAGCCAGGAGTAACCCCTGTGCATCGCCAGGTGTGACCCAAAAAGAAAAAAAAATAAAATAAATAATCAAGGGGGAAAGGTGTTTCTGGATGTCAAATTGGGAAAATCGGTATTTCCTTCCTCTCAGGATCACTGCACATCTACATCATGATAAGGATTTCTTCACACAGACACAGACCTGAATCCTGGGCTAAGAGAACTTCCACACCATGGGAGGAAAAGGGAGAAATCAAGCAGAGTTCTGCCAACAAAGAAACCCTACTGTGGGGGAAGGGAAGTGCAATCAGTAAGTGATCTCTGCGGAAATTCAGGACATCCAACACACAAGGACACAAAAGCAGGACAGTGTTTATGACATGTAATTCCTGGGCACACAACCTGCTTATGCGTGGCATCTGGCAGCAAGAACTTGCAAGTATAAAAATCTGATCGGGGGCAAGGGCAATAGAACAGCAAGTAGGGTGCTTGCTTCGGATGCAGCCAACCCGTTTGATCCCCAACACGCCATAGGATCCCCAGAGGCCACCAGAAGTGATCCCTAAGCACAGATTCAGAAGTAAACCCTGAGCACTACCAAGTGTGGCCCAAAAAGTAAAACAAAAAAAATATTTTTAATCTATTCTACGTATACTGGTGGTTAGAAAAGAAACTGAACTCATTAGTAGAGGGAAGCGGGCTGGTATTGGAACATTGTATGCATGAACCCAATCATGAATAACTTTGTAATTCATGGGGACAAATGTTTTTAATGAAAAAAGTCAAAATCTGATTATCTAGAGTGAGCAGGAGTGAACCATCCAAAGGGTGTACTTGTCATTGATGGTGTCCTGTCCACTAAGCTTCTGGACAGGTTTTGCATCATCTAGCATTTTGGAAGTCATGGCATAGGGCAGTAATTATCTATAGTGTTCTGGGAGCATATCTGTTCGAGAAACCCTCTAGGATAAGAAAGGTATCTTCTGGAGGCTTTCGTGGAGACTGCATTTATTTCTACAATTTTGCATAAAAAGATTTTTGTGTGGAAAAAAAAGTGAAAATAAAGGAAGCTTGGGTTTATTCCAAAGAGCATATAGGAGGCTTCAGGTCGAGTGATTCTTCATAAATAATGAGGTCCGAGGCCAATTCAGGGGGGGAGGGAGCTGCTCTGCAGATAAAATGCGCCTCTTACATTATATGACAAGAACCTCTACATTGAGCAAACAAATTTTAAGCCTCTTTTTCCTTTTGAAAATATACTTCTTGGGGCTAAAAAGATGGTACAGTAAGTGGCGCACTTGCTTTGCATGCGGCAAAGCTGGGTTCAACCCCCAGCATCCCATAGGGTCCCCTGAGCACCACCAGAAGTGCAGATCCAGGAGAACGTTGATAGTGGCGAATATGGTGCCCTAAAATATATTAACATCCACACTCTCTTTTTTATCTTTTTTATTTCTGGGCCAAACCCAGCAGTGCTCAGGGATTACTCCTGGTTCTGGACTCAAGATTTACTCCTGTCAGGCTCAGGGACTATATATGGTGCCAGAAATTGAAACTGGGTCACCTATGTGCAAGGCAAGCAACTTTAACTCCTGGATTAGTGTCTGAGGGACATGTACTACTACAACGTAGTCACACCATCCCTTGCAGAAGTGGCAGATTTTGAAAAGACAATTCTTTTCAGGATATGAGTTTTCCCAAATTAGCAAAAATTTGACCCCCTCTAGTAAGGTTAATGTCAATCACCTGCAACCATAGACTTGCGTGCAAAGGCAGCTTTGATTGAGCAGCTCAGACTCATAGTGGGGTGTGTGGCCTCAGAAGCAAAGTCACACTCCGAGTGGTGCTAGCTTGATCCTGCCCATGCCATAATTCCACACATCAGATGCACCCATGTGGTTGTAACACTCTACAATTTTCACAAAGCAGATTAAAGTGAGGAGATGGTATTTGTTTTCTGGAGTCAGGCAAAATTGGAAACACTTAAAGTGGATGGGGAACCAATTTCAATAGGGAAGAAGTTGCCCCAGTAGAACCTTCTTGCTAGGTGTTTCAGACTCATACAAGCCTGGAGACCCACTGACCCACGGACACCCAACTTCACAAATCTCTACACTGAGTCAAACCATTGTCACCAGCAAGTGTTTCTCTTCCTGTGGGGAAGCCCTGGGGCTGGGAACTGGACCCCACCACAGGAGACAGCGGCACCGTAGCTCTGAAGATTCTGCATGACTCCAGTTAAAACTCACGGTTTTCCCATCACCAAGAGTAGCAAAGAATTCTCTGGCATCACTCCCACACTTATTAACGTTCTGAATTGAGGAGAGAGGCATGGAGAATAGGAGCAGCTAACACCTGGGAAATTTAAATAAGTCTCTAGAACGGAAGGAGGCGAAAAGGAAGTAGAAATGAGGCAGAAAGAAGGAAAATCCTAAGACCCCGAGCTTGATAAAGAATAGGTGATGCAACTCCAGAGGTAGTGAACAGGAGGTAAGGACAGAGCCCTGACCTGGACTAGCCCTAGTGGATGTGGACATGCTGGTTGGCAGATACCAGGCTGCTGTGTTTCATTAGAAATGGATCAGCATGATTTGGCGTGTTGTCTTACATGGTGAGCTCTGCAAACCCTCTGCTTAGTATGAAGAGGTCCCAGCCCAGGCCATCAAAACTTTCACTGGAGTTAATTTTGATTCTCATTTTAAAAATGAGCTGAGGGCATACAGTACCCAAAGAAATTATCTAAGCACAGAATGGAAGAGAGAAGAAAAATGACCAAAGGCCTGGAGCTTAGTGAAGCAGACTTGAATGCGGGAGTAGTTGAGGTTGCTGTCTGGTAGCGTTCATGGTCATGGCACCTCACTTCTGTTGATGAGGGAACTACCCAAATGCAGGGCGGCATCATCTCACTGCACTTTAGTTTAAGACTCTGAGTTATGCCAAGAGTGGGCACTCCTGTTTGAAGCAATCATTTATTTTAAACAACATCCTTAAGGTATTTTTGTTGTTGTTGTTGTTGAAAATTGCCAGAAAGTTGTGCCACATTCATTTATTTTTTTTGTTAAAAAGAAGATGAATGTGTTTCTTATTGCAAAAGTAATTAATGTTCACTGCAGAGAAGCACAGGAAAAAATAAATTACCAATCAAGGGATCATCTACTTTCCAAGTAATCACTGTTACGATTTTAGATTTTAATTCCTCCTTTCTAATTGTTTGTGTGTTTCAATGTTGATGTATTTATAAGTACTATTTGGGGAGTTTGCCCATTGGGGAGGCTATACCTGGTGTTATCTGAGGGTTACTCCTAGCTCTGTGCTCAAAGGTCACTCCCAGTGATGCTCAGGAGAGCATGAGTTACTAAGGATTGAATCTGAGGTTCTAGCATGCAAAGCATGGTCTCTGCTATAGCCCTTTATAGTCCCCTGACCTGAGGACTATTTTGAATCTGGTATTTTACTTCTAAATTAATATCTTTTTATTTCTTTAGAAAATGGCATGTGTGCATACAAAAAATAGCTAAATATTGAGCAAAGAACTTTATTGTGTTTTTTTCTGGCCATAAAATAAACTGAAGCACATTTTTAAATTGTGATATTGTGTTTGAGCAAAAATCATTTTGAATTGGGCATCAGCAGGCTGGAAGTGACTAAGAGTATACAGCAAATAGGGACTCCAGGAGACCCTGGGAAGATGGGAAGATGGAAGGAAAGGGAAGATGGAAGGCAAGGAAGGAAATTACAGGCTGGCTGTAGTATCAAGCCTCGGGAGCTGTTTGTGATGGTTGTGACCAGAGTTTTGATTTCAGACATTGGAATATTTATAGGCTTACATTGGTTATCTATCTACTCTGACACAGAATTCATCACTTCAGTCCAATGACTTCCTTGTTTTGTTCTTTCAATTTACCACTCTCTGAATTGTCACAAGGACTTGGAATAAGATACTATTCAACCATTTTATAAATGAGGAGCTCTAGATGTAGAAAGGCACTAAATGACGTCTCTCTTCAGCTCCTCCTCTCCATCTCTTCTTCCCCTTCCTTCACTCTCACACAAAAGATAGAAGGAGGCTTCTCCCACTTTCACTTATCTGGTTTCAAGCAGCAAGTCTTTAAACCCTGTGAAAACAGCTCAGCTGGCAGCTTTTGCAGAACCATCTCTGCCAGGTCTGAACAATACAGACCTCGGGTTTCCAGCTAGTTCCTTAAGTCGATCCTGCTTTCCCCTGCTTTCCCCGATTTACTGGATTCTATTTGAATTTTGCTGTGGTGTCCTGATGGAAAGAAGGTGTGCAGTTAGGCACTTTGCATGCAGACATACTGGCTTCTATCCTTGGCACTGCCAGGAACGACTCCTGAACACAGAGCCGGGATCAAGCCCTTAAGCACCACTATGTGTAGCCCCGCCCCCTCCACCCAAATATTAACATGGGAAATACATGTGGTGTCCCCTGTGCCTCCATTTGAATCATAATTCATGCATGTGCTTCAAGTCTTGCCTAGACCAGAAACCACAGCCATGTCCTTTACTCATTTGTTTATTCTCTAGTTTGTAGTTGTTCTTATTAAATAGGTGTTCATCTTGTTTTGATGATTTAAAAAAAGAAAAAAAGAAGAAGTCTTTTATTGCAGGAAGATTGATAGGGGACCCTGAAAGTGAGTTTTGGGGGGAATAATAAAAAGAAGAAATTGCCTAGCCCTGATGTAAACCAAAGGCAAGAAGGTGTCCCTTTGAGATGAGCTCTTTGGAGATGGAGAAACTGAGGCATCACTCAGAGTAGGGAAAAACCTCTCAGTAAAGCAGAGGCTACAGAGGACTCTAAGGTTCTAACTTAGAACATAAAAAGACCACCACCCAGATTAACTTTTCTTCTTTTTGCTTTTTTAGTCACACCCAGCAATGCACAGGGCACAGGAATTACTCATGGTTTTGCACTCAGGAATTACTCCTGGCAGTGCTCAGGGGACCATATGGGATGCTAGGAATCGAGCCTGGGTCAGGCACACGCCCTACCCACTATACTATCGCTCCAGCCCTGAAATTAACTCTCTCTCTCTCTCTCTCTCTCTCTCTCTCTCTCTCTCTCTCTCTCTCTCTCTCTCTCTCTCTCTCTCTCTCTCTCTCAATCTCTTCCCCTCCACACCTTCAAAAACCCTCCAAATAAAATCTGTTTTACTTTACTGCTTGTCTACTCCTGAAATTTCTTTCTGCAAGCGAGACTTGCAGATTCCTTACCCCAAAATCCCTGGGTAAGACCTGGGACTGGTTTCTCCTTTCCTGCAAAGAGCAAAGCCTCGCTCCAGCCTGAGTCCGTGGCTCCCTGAGAAATCAAGTGGCGGGGATCAACGCCTGTGCCCAGAAGACCAAGGTGCATCTTTCAGGTGTGGCCTGCCAGCAGGGGCTCATCAAAGACTTTACCAGTCCTAATCTTCCCAGCGGGTCCGGGGTGGCAGAGGCAGAGTGGAGAAGGTCTTTCTCTCCTCGAGGCTCATGCGAGCCACCTGTGGGGTCCACCGACATCAAGGCACAGCTTGATGGGTGCCTAGTGGGGCTGGTGAGACTTGAGCATCTATTCCCCTTCCCTGGAGGTGACCGTAGCCAACTTGACCAGCCTGACCCACGCCGGGCATTTCCCAGGGCAGTGGACAAGGGTCAAGCTGAGAGGTGGAGACATTGCAGGTAGGAAAGTAGGGGAGCCCTGCTCATGTACTTTGAGGAAATAATGAAACTTCAGGAGAAATTTTCCAGTCCTGAAGTAGCCTGAAGGCATGAAGACCACATCCCTTTGAGATGCAAATCCTAAGATCTGAGAGAAGAAATTTAGGAACCACCCAGAGAAGGGCCGGTCCCTTAGGAAAGAAGAAGGATCTAGAGGTGAGGACCATCCACAGTGCAGGACTTCCCCCCCCCCCACACACACACACACACACACGCGCGCGCGCGCACACACGCACAGACACCACCCCCTATGCTCTGATTAACTTTTTTTATATGCAGAGAACTCCAGGGCAAGACAACAAGACAATGTGGAGGAATTTTATATAACTTACTCCCAAGAGCCATTTGGGGTTGTTCTTTCAAGCCTGTGCTCTCTCTCGAATATGAATTCCTCTCTTTCCCCTTACAGCTTTTCAAGTAAATTTCATGCAATAAAAATGATCTGGCTTCAGGGGCTGGAGTGATAGGACAGCAGGTGGTAGGGCGTTTGCCTTGCAGACCTGGCTTCCATCCTGGGAGTCTCCTATGTTCCCGTCACCCGCCACCCCCCACTCAGCCTGAGGACTCCCTGAGAACTTGGGTGGTGGAGACTCAGTCCCAGGTTGTACTGAATAAGTGAGTTTCAGCTCCGTGTCTTGTTAGCGTTCATAGCCGACTTCTCCAAGTCTTGACCCACACCAGGCATCCCCCTGGTGGCCAAAGTGGGTCAAGCCCTGCTTTCTTGAAGTTACCTCCCTCACTCCGCACTTTGCCAAGCCACAGAAGAGTGCTGTTTCCTCAAGGCGACCTCCCTTGGTCCCCACTTCACCAGGTCACCTGCAACAGTTTTAATCTCTGGCTCTGTTTCTCATTTCAAATTGCTTTTCTTTCCTTTATCTTTTTCACTCTATGTCCATTAGCGCTTATGTCTTTTCAAGGCCTTATTTGTTCTCTTTGCTTTTTTTTTTTTTTTTTTTTTTGGTTTTTTGGGTCGCACCTGGTGATGCACAGGAGTTACTTCTGGCTCTGCACTCAGGAATTACTCCTTGCAGTGCTCAGGGGACCATATGGGATGCTGGGAATTGAACCCAGGTCAGCTGCATGCGAGGCAACCGCCCTACCCACTGTGCTATCGCTCCAGCCCCTGTTCTCTTTGCTTTTATTGCAAAATCCCTGGATCCCATCCAACTAACAACCTCTCTCTGCTGTCTCTGAGGGCTCCCTCCGGGATAGAGCACCTAACTTCCTTTTTCCCTTGCTCTGTGTCTGCTCCCTCAAGTCAGCTCCTGGCATTTAGAGAACCCGGTGACACCCACTTGACAGAGGAACAGGGTGGTGGAGGGTGGACCTTGTCCTGTCATGATGATGGTGCACTCAGGTTCTTATAAATCGGGGAGGGTGGACCTTGTCCTGTCATGATGATGGTGCACTCAGGTTCTTATAAATCGGAAGCAAAGGACAGGAGACAAAATGAAGTGACCAAACCCAGAAGAGATTTTCTTGTTGAAAAGCAATGAGGGGAAAAGAGCAGGAAAACTGCCGCTGCAGGGAAGGAGTGTCCTGGGCAGGATTTCACAGAGGTGGGCGCCCTCCTCCTTTGATCCTTTCTTAGCTTAGGGGATGGCTGAGCCTTTTTTGTTGACTCTAAAGCAGCGCTGCTAAGACAGGGAGTGGGGAAGAGAAGAAAGCTGAGATGATTATCTTCTGGCCACTGCAAGTTGGATGAATTGTAATGCTCATACATTGGTGGGAATGTAAATTTTAAATAGCGCAGTCACTTTGGAAATCAGGTAGGAAATTTTCAAAATGTTACAGATAAAAAAAAAATTACTCTGGGACCCAGCAATTCTAGCTTCAGGATATACCCAAGAGAAATGAAAATAGGCGCCCCTGTGAAAAATTTTGTACATGGTTTTTTCAGCAGTATTATTTATAATGGTACAAAGTAGAAAAACCCAAATGTCCCTCAGCAAGAATGTATAAACAAAAAGTGGTATATCGTAATAGAATACTATTTTGCGATAAAAAGGAATGTGCATGCTATACCGTGAAAGAATTTAGCAATCTTGGTGCTGAGTGAAAGAAACCTGTCACAGAAGGCTACATGGAGCCAGAGCAATAGTAGAGTGGGTAAGATGCTTGCCTTGCACACACCCAACCCGGGTTCAATCTCTGTCACTCTACCAGGAGTTATCCCCTGAGCACAGAGACAAGAATAAGCCCTTAAATATATATCTATACCAGCTGTGACCTAAAAATAAAATAAAATATTACTCAACTTAGTATTTGGCAGGGAGGAAGCACATCTGGTGGTGCTCAGGGCTCACTCCTGGCTCTGTGCTCAGGTATCATTCCTGACAAGGCTCAGGGGCCATATAAGATGCTGGGAATTGAACCCAGGTTAGCTGCACGCAAGGCTGGTGCCTTCCCTGATATTATTATCTCTCCAGTCTGCAACACCTTTCTCTGAGGGCCATTAATTTTCTAACTTGGTCCTACCTCCTTCCCTCCCACTCCACCTCACCCAATCTATCCTTCCAGAAGAATCCATGAGCAGCAGCCACGCACAGGTACACCTTCCCCTGACCAGGAGAAAGCTGCTCCCGGGTGTTCAAAGTCTCTGCATTCTTCCTCCCTGACTTCCAGTTCTCATTTGTTCCCAGCCCAATCCAAACCTAGGTGGTATTGTTATTCGAGAGAATCTTTTCCAGATCCTCTTGGGCAGCATTTTGCTTCCCTACAGCACTACCTCACAAATGCAAAGACAAGTAATATGTGCTCAAAGATTGCTGCACACCCTCCATCTGGAGTCGCTCTGTTTAGTTCTCTGACAAAGGCTGCAGTTTACCCTGAGACATTTCACTGCAGTCCAACCTTCTTCCTAGGAACCAGGCTGCCTGATTTCGCTTGCCACCAATAACTCAGGTTGAGGAGTCAGAACATTGCCTGCCGTTTAGGATGAGATGGGGGACAGCTCGAAATGCAATTATTTTTTTATCCTCTGGGCTGAGTCTCCAGCCAGCCTTCAGGGAGCACTTCTTTATCAGTTTCATTACATTCCCTTAGCACTTCACATCTCCAAGTTTCTTCTCTGAGCTCTGCCCCAAATTGTCACACACACACACTGCCAGGCGCACACGGATATACAGCCACATGAGAATCTATTCCCAGGGTTCCAGGTGTTTTCAAGGGAAGCTCTATTATTAATGTGTCCTTCTAGGTCCGGTCTCACTGCCACCTTAGAGATAATCCACTGTGAGACTTGGTCACAGGTTGGGAGAGAGTTTATTGGCAATAAGCCATCAGGCCCTCAAAGCAACTGTCTAGCCTGCACAGTCAAACTGTCTAGTCTGCAGAGTTATAAGAAACAGTTTCTACAGAAAAAGAGGGTGTAGAAACACACTTTTAGTAGGAGTTGCAAACTGGTGGGCACCAGAGCAATCAACCAAGCACTAGAGAGAATTTAATTGACTGAGACATGTTTTGCACGCAGGAAGCCTGGGTTTAGTCCTTGACTATCATATGGTCCCCTGGGCACCTCCAGAAGTGACCCCTGAGCACAGGGCTAGGGATAGCCCCCAAGTAACACTAGGTATGTTCCAAAAAAACAAAATTAAAATGGAGTAATCAATCACGTCAAGAGTAATCAATCACATCACTCACAGACTGGTCCTGGGAAGCAAGCTTCATCTGATCTGCAAACCTAAACCAGGGTTTGAAGGGGTTTGTTTGTTTCAGAGACACACCCAGCAATGCTCAGGGCTTATTTCTGGTTCCATGCTCAGAAATCACTCCTGGAAGGCTTGGAGACCATGTGGAGTGCCAGGGATCAAACTAAGCAAGCACTTTACCCCCGGTACTCCAACCCCTAAACCCAGACTTTCTGAAAGAGGAATTCCGCCCATCCTTATCTTAGGCTTTGGAAGAAAAGGGCAAGACAATAACAATTGTCTTTCCCCAGAAAAAAACATGCTGGGATTTTTTAAAAATTTGAAAGCAACTCTTAATGTCTTTTGAGGCAGGCTTCAATAAAATCCTACTTTTTGTTTTGAACTTTTACCATAAAGAAAACAGAGAAGAGGAGCCAGAGTGTACAGCTGGTAGAGCATTTGCCTTGCACATGTTCAACCTGGGTTCAATCCTTGGCATTCATATGGTACCCAGAGCAACACCAGGAATGATTTCTGAGTGCAGGGCCAGGAGTAATCCCGGAGCATCACTGGGTGTGACGAAAGAAAGAGAAAGAAAGAAAGAAAGATAGATAGAAAGAAAGAAAGAAAGAAAGAAAGAAAGAAAGAAAGAAAGAAAGAAAGAAAGAAAGAAAGAAAGAAAGAAAGAAAGAAAGAAAGAAAGAAAGAAAGAAAGAAAGAAAGAAAGAAAGGAAGGAAGGAAGGAAGGAAGGAAGGAAGGAAGGAAGGAAGGAAGGAGAGAGAAGAGAGAAAGAAAGAAAGAAAGAAAGAAAGAAAGAAAGAAAGAAAGAAAGAAAGAAAGAAAGAAAGAAAGAAAGAAAGAAAGAAAGAAAGAAAGAAAGAAAGAAAGAAAGGAAGGAAGGAAGGAAGAGAGAGAGAGGGAGGGAAGGGAGGGAGGGAGGGAGGAAGGAAGGAAGGAAGGAAGGAAGGAAGGAAGGAAGGAAGGAAGGAAGGAAGGAAGGAAGGAAGGAAGGAAGGAAGGGAGGGAGGGAAGGAGGGAGGGAAGGAGGGAGAGAGAGAAAAAGAAAGAAAGAAAGAAAGAAAGAAAGAAAGAAAGAAAGAAAGAAAGAAAGAAGAAGAAAGAAAGAAAGAAAGAAGAAAGAAAGAAAGAAAGAAAGAAAGAAAGAAAGAAAGAAAGAAAGAAAGAAAGAAAGAAAGAAAGAAAGAAAGAAAGAAGGAAAACAGTGAAGAGAGTTAACAACAGGCAGGGCTTGTGGGCTTGTGTATCTGCTGAGACCTAGCTATGGGAGAAACTGCCTCCTTCTAAGCCTGATCTTCACAGGTCTGCAACTTCCTGGCCCAGTGTGTTGGCAGCATCGCCTGAAAATAACGTGTTGGGACCAGAGACCACCCCACAGTATTCAGATAGACAAAGAGTCCAGCCGGGAATGCAAACCACACAGTGAGCTTTATTATTCCAGCTAGCTGGGACCGAGACGTCCTGACTTAGCAGGTTGGAGCTCGATCCCGAATGCTTGCTGCCAAGGGTTTATATAGTGATCTTGGGCACGCAGGCCCCGGAAGCAGAACAATTTCAAAGGTATACAACTTCAAACATTCCCAAAAAGTGAACAAAAGCAAACAGAGGCAAGAAACATCATCCTATACAGTAAGGAAACACTTCATCTGTCAGACACAGGATACAGGATACTGGTGCATGGTCCCATGACAAGTAAGGTCATGAGACCTGTACATCAAGAGAGTACTTTATCTGCCAGACACAGGAGACAGGATACTGGTGCAGGGTCCCACGACCCTCCAGTCCGGCGTCTGGTGTAAGCACCAGATGGCCCTTCCAGATATCTATCTCGAGCAATGTCCTGTGTTCTTTATGACCAGAGCGGGGAATGGTGGGCTAGCTGCTTCTCACAACGAAAGAGCCAACGCTGCATGTTGTGCTCCCCACTGGGTTTGCTTTCTTGAAGAATATCCCATCTTGATCTGAACTCTAATGGCAACATTGGGGAGCTATTTCCAAGACATTAGCGTTGCAGTGAACACTAAGGAGGCTCCCCTTTGAATAATATAGAATCAAAATAGTGCTGCTGCTGTACCTCCAAATGCAGTCCCTGACTCAAGGCTAAATTACAGCGGCACAACTCTGCTTTGCCCTGAGCTCGGAAAGAATTTGCATGATTTTCTCAAGGATGACAGCGACAAGCGACACATGTCAGAATACAAATATCTCACTTAAGTCCGAATGCACAGGATTAAGACAACGTTTATAAAGAAATCCGTGGAAATGTTGATTGGGGAAGATCTTAAGCAGGTAAGAATGAGAGGGAGGTTTTAAAATAGCTACTGCCAGCTATAAAAATAAGTGAACTGTAAATTCTTCTGACTCTCGGTTTCCTAAAGCAGCAGAGATAGAAATATTCCTAAAATCCTAATACAGGGAAAGTCACTCAAATAAATACTTCTTAAGGGAATTGATGCATTAAGAGGAAGCATTTGCAGACTAAAAGCCACATAATACACAGAGGTTGCATCCTGACAGGATACTTGTTAAAAGAATCCATTTGCGGCTCCAATATTCAGGGTGAGTAATTTCTCAGAAAAAGGTTAATGGAAACAAAACAGAATTCAGGGCACATTCTCCCAACCCAGTGTGCAGAAATATAATCAAAAACACACCTTTAGCATATCCTTGGCTTTGGAAAACAACATTATTGCAATTCTAGTTAGTAGCATTTGTAATCAATACAGTGGGAAAAAGAGGAAGCTAGATGTAGGAGATATTTGCGTGTGAATGGCAGTCAGATTAATGACCTATTGTCACTTTCAGCCCAAGTTGGCTATGATTCCATATTTGAAAGTAGAGAACATCCTCGTTAATAAACCAAGAGGTAGACCAGGGAGATAGTACAAGAAGTAAGCACTTGCTTTCCATGTTCAAACCACCCACAGCACTGCATATGGTCCCATTCAACGTCACCAGGGGTTTCACAGAGCCAGCAACAGCCCTGAGCACTGTGAGGTGTGGCCCCCAAACTCAGTAGCATTGCACTTGGAAAACAAATTATCAAATGCTTCCTTTTCAGTACGTCCGACTTTAGGGGGGAGAAACTCCAACAATAATAGTGAGTTTTGTTGAAATATTGAATGTAATCAAAGTGAAAGCAAAGTGAAATGTATCAGTTACACAGGTGGGGTGGGGGGCCAGGGGTGGGGGCGGGCAAGGGGTGTGGGGGGGGGCAGGGTGGAACTATACTGTGATTCTTGGTGGTGGAATATGTGCAGTGGTGAAGGGATGGGTGTTCGAGCATTGTATAACTGAGATTTCTTTTTTGTTTTGCTTTTTGGGTATTCCTGGCTTTGCACTCAGGATCCACTCCTGGAGGTGCTTGGGGAACCGTATGGGATGCCGGGGATCGAACCCGGGTCGGCCGTGTGCAAGGCAAAAGCCCCACCCACTGTGCTATCGCTCCAGCCCCTTATATAACTGAGACTTAAACCTGAAAACTTTGTAACTTTCCACATGGTGACTCAATAAAAAAAATAAAGTAGGATTGCACTGTAGCACTGTCGTCCTGTTGTTCATCGATTTGCTCAAGTGGGGCACCAGTAACGTCTCCATTGTGAGACTTGTTGTTACTTTTTTTGGCATATTGAATACACCACAGGTAGCTTGTCAGGCTCTCTGAGAGGGATGGAGGAATCGAACCCCGGTCGGCCGCGTGCAAGGCAAATGCCCTACCTGCTGTGCTATCACTCCAACAAAAAAAAATTAAAAATCAACCAAGGGGTGAGTGAATTGAGCTGGAGAAACTCTCTCCAATCAGCTTTCAACCCCAGAAACTTTTTTGAGACTTTTACAAATGTGTTATCCACTCCAAAATTAGGGAATGTTTGTTGAGAATGAAACCATAAACCCTGAAGTTTATATTCTAAAACCTGACCCCCAGCAGCAATGATTTAGAAAGGCTAAAACAATGGGAATCTGGCTTAGCTGGCGGTGTCGATGGCAGCAGTGTCCTCTGGCACGTCCCCATCCTGACAGACTATGAGAACAATCAATCAAGAGAAGATGTTGAGAGAGTATAAAAACACCAGCAGGGTGTGCACACCTTGGGACAAAGGTTTAGAACAGAATAAACCAACCAACATGAGGCTGGAAATCCTCTGGCAGGGACGAACACAGTTATCACATGAATTTTGAAGTTACGTGAATTTTGAAAAACACCCCGCTGTTATGTGCAGGCCACATAAATATTCACATAAGGCAGCTACAGGGGCTACTTGTGTCCTCTGACTGATGGTAGTGCATAGTCCAGACTGGGCAATGTGTGGTTTATAAAGAGGCCTCACTAGCTGCCTGGCTCAGACGGTTCTGCATTAGGAATGATTTTTTGGTTTTCAGAGCAATTCTCTGTTCTTAAAAACCCCTCAGAGAACTGTTTATGGAGAGCTGATGAATTCTAAATGGGATTCTTCAGTTAAACCAGCAATCAGAAAGCTATGCTTGAGGAAGTGTTTGAGGGTATATAATACTCATTCTCCTCCCTCCACCTAAAACTCCATTAGTTCACTAGCACTGTGTTGGTTACCCACCAATTGACTCTGTAAGAAGCAGTCATATGATGGGGCCACAGAGATAGCACAGGAGTTAAGGCACTTGCCTTGCATACAGTTAATCCTGGTTGAATTCCTGGCACCATGTGGTCCCTGAGACCACCAGGACTGACCCTCAAGCACTTCTGAGGAAAAGAAAGAAAGGAAAGAAAGAAAGGAAGAAAGAAAGAAAGAAAGAAAGAAAGAAAGAAAGAAAGAAAGAAAGAAAGAAAGAAAGAAAGAAAGAAAGAAAGAAAGAAAGAAAGAAAGAAAGAAAGAAAGAAAGAAAGAAAGAAAGAAAGAAAGAAAGAAAGGAAGAGAGAGAGGGAGGGAAGGGAGGGAGGGAGGGAGGGAGAGAGAGAGAGAGGGAGGGAGGAAGGGAGGGAGGAGGGAGGGAAGGAGGGAAGGAGGGAGGGAAGGAGGGAGGGAGGGTGGGAGGGAAGGAAGGAAGGAAGGAAGGAAGGAAGGAAGGAAGGAAGGAAGGAAGGAAGGAAGGAAGGAAGGAAGGAAGGAAGGAAGGAAGGAAGGAAGAAGAAGGAAGTGTGGAAAGCGTTCTTGTGCATAATAAAAGATATCACTTCTTGCTTTATGCAATATTCACAATTTTCTCTTTATGGCTTCCTATGGGACATAACTCCTTGTCTTATTATTATAACTCCCCTAGCCATGTTGTCATGTCACAACACTGATTGTATCCCTGTTTGCAACTGATTCTGTATCACTGTTTGCAGTGACTTCTTGGAAGCTTCAAGCCAGATTTGTGGTTCAACTGGAGATGAATGTTCCTATCCTTCATTCTTTCTTTTTCTCCGGGGTGGGAGGGATTGGAGGGGATATGGTTTGGACCACATGGGGTTGGGCTGGGCAATTGCTCCTGACTCTGTGTTTGGGGTCTGCTCCCACCAGTGCTCCGGGGGACCAGGTAGGGTATTGAACCCAGGGCCTCCTGAATGCAATGCATATTCTCAGCCCATTAAGCTATCTCTCCAACCCCATTCCATTGTTTTTACTTCACTTTTTAAATTTACTTACGTTTTATCTTTTTAAATCCCAATAAATTTTGTACATTATTTAATACCCTTTTGTACAAGGTCTCATTTAAAGCATGTACATGCATTCATATATGTTCAGACCTAAAAATGCTATGACCAAATTGCAAAACAGTGCAGGTAATAAGGCCTCTGTGTACACATAATTGAAATTAGTGAAATTCCTGTCTCCTGTTAAAATTACTTCTTGTTAAAATTTATAAGTAACCCAGTTTTCCTGCTTTACATTTTTATTGAGGAAATCCATTTTCCACTTGCCAGAAACCTGAATTACTTTATTTCTCAGAGAGAAGAGCCAGTCTTCTGATTTATATGGAACAACTTCTCCATCTATTGGCACAATTTAATATTGCATATCAGATCTTAAAACCAATGTTCTCTTGTTACTCTATGGGGATTTCTCTCATTAATTCTCTCAGGAAAGTCACTAATTGAATACATCTCCCCTTCATTAAGTTCTTTGCCTTTAGGAGTTAAAAAAACCTATAAAAAGAAAATTTGTGGCATTGTCACTGGGCTAAGAAGTTTCCCAGATCATCACCTCTACCTCCTAGATAAAGTCAAGGCAAATTTTTCTTTTTTTTTTTTTTTTTTGCTTTTTGGGTCACACCTGGCGATGCATAGGGGTTACTCCCGGCTTTGCACTCAGGAATTACTCCTGGCAGTGCTCAGGGGACCATATGGGATGCTGGGAATCGAACCCGGGTCGGCCGCGTGCAAGGCAAACGTCCTACCCGCTGTGCTATCGCTCCAGCCCCAAATTTTTCTTTCAAAAGATAAAAAAGAATGAAGAAGAATTATCAGGCACAGACTTAAACTAGTTTAGGATGTGATCACCACTTTCAAGTTATGTGTTAAGGCTGAAGTATTGGAAATGTCAACATTCAAATCCTTATTTTAAATGACTTGCAAGTGAGAAAACATATGGGCATCCAAAAGGCCAATTTGCTAAGTATGTATCATAGACCAATACTGAGTATTTAGTCAGGACCATTCTCACCCACCAATAAATCTTTACTTTCAGGCAAGTCAACCCCTTCATCCAACAAGGCAACCCAACCTTCTTATGAACAAAATTCATCACCCTGGAATTTTCTTATGGCATAAAATGTTCCTCTTTGGGAATAGCGTTCTCATCCTGTTTTCATAGGGCCCAGGTCTCTGAGGCATATGCTAGTTCAGGAAGAACGATGGAGTCGAAAAGATGTGCCCAGAGCCAGAGGTTCTTTGTCCTCTTAACAATTTCTTTGACACTCTTGAAGGCATTCCATGCTGCTCTCTTCCTCCTCTGCAGATCTGGCACCATGTCATTCCTCATGTTGAGTTTTCGACCCAGGTACACATAGCTGCTTCATTCAGAGATGTTTGTTCTGTTGAGAGCAAATGGAATGTCAGGGACTAGTTCCTTTTTCATGAACATTTTCTTGGTGAGATTCAGCTACAGTCTGAACTTTCCACACTCACGGTCGAAGTCGGCCAGCATTTGTGCCGCTTGGTTAATGTTTGGTGTTATTAGAACGATGTCATCAGCGAAGTGGAGGTAGTGTAATTGCTGACCATCTATCTTCACTCAAATTCCTTCCCATTCCAGTCTTTGCATGATGTTCTCGAGGGTGGCACTGAAGAGTTTCAGTGAAATGGTATCACCCTTCGAACCCCTCTCTTTAACATTGATGATCACTTCCTTGTAGAATGGTGAGATCCTGGTGGTGAATCCGTAATACAGCTCATGGAGGATTCTGATGTAGTGAGTTTGAACGCCTGTTTGGCTAGGGTTTTGATGACCATTTCAGTCTCAACAAAATCAAAGGCCTTCTTTAAATCAATGAACATTAGACAGAGTGGCATCTTGAACATTCATGAAACCTCAATGATCTTGGTCACCTTGTGGATATGGTCAATTGTGTTGAATCCTTTTTGGAACTGGCTTGATCGCATCATCTATTATTCTGCCTATTCTATTCTGGATGACTCGAGTGAACAACTTATAGTCGACAGACAACAGGCAGATTGGGCGATAGTTCCTATGTCATGGATGTCTACCTTCTTGTACAACAGAACGGTCTTGCTGGTTTTCCACTGGGACAGATCCTTGCATTCGAACAGGTAGCATGTGAAGAGCCAAGCCAGTATATTTATGAGTACTTAGAGCAACCTCTGAGCACTGAGCCAGGAGTGTCCCAGGTATCATCCAAAGCCAACTGCAATAATAAGATATATTGACTAATTTTTACAGCCTTGCTAGTTTTTCTGTAATTTAATAATAAAATAGAGAGAGATTATCGTATGGTCATATGATGCTATGGAAGGGAAGACAAGGAAAGGCCAAAGTGATTACAAAACAAGACACAACTGGAATGGGAGAAATAATTATTTTGATAGGTGTTGTAATAACTATTGTTGGAAAACTAAACTTTCCCTAACCCTAAATTCCTTGGATTCTCAAACTTGAGACTTGGGAGCAGAGATTTTCTCAAACAGTAAGAAATAAGTATCACTGATGAAAAATCACCCCGTTTCACACAGGAAGACACAAAATAGAAAGATCAGGTGTTTCCTTCCATCTCCAACACTTCCATTTCCTCTAACTCCCCCCATGGGGGAGGGGTCATGAGAATTAGCCAACGAAGGAAAAAAAGTCGAAGTTAGAACAACATGAAGCACCAAGTAGAAGGCAGAGCTTGAAGCTGAGAGATAATAGCACTGGACATAATAAAGAACTTTTTTTAAAAAAGCAAAATGCAAGTAACATCAGAAGATTTATAATGAGGTAATGCCCAGTTACCTCCTTATAAAGAGAATAACACAGGGTTGAAGAGATAACACAGGGCATAAGGCCCATTCTTTGTAGGCTACTGACCCTGTTTTAATCTCAGCACCACAGACAGTCCCTTGAATACTTCCAGAAGTTATTCCTGGGCACAGAGCCAGGAGTTGGTCCTGAGCACGGCCAGGTGTAAATCAAAAACTTACGTGTGTGTGTGTGTGTGTATGTGTGTGTGTGTATGTGCGTGTATGAGTCATATGATATATCTCATAGCTCATATAGCTCATATATGTAATATATGAGAGGAAGAGAGAGAGAGAGAGAGAGAGAACACCCAAGATGTGGGTGGTGGTGTTCTCAAGGGAAAGTTGTGCACCAGGCTTTTGTGACAAGGTTTTTTAAGAAATGAGCTAATAAAAGGGTGTGGAGTAAGCTCAAGGACGCAGGCATAGGTAGCACTATGGGGGGAATGCTAAAGTTGTGCATGAGTCTACAGACCACATGCTTGCTCATGCATTGCATATACATTACCATCTAATTATGCAGCCACCGAGAGTATAAGATCATGATTTGGAGCTTAATGAAGGAGAAATGTGACATGGAACCAGAGTTCACCTATTCAAAAAAGCTGAAAAAAAACTGCAAAATCAAAAACTCTTCTCAGATCCATCAAAGAAGGAGGACAAAGGGCAAATTACTGTCCCCAGAATTGGAGAGACCAATAAACAGATACAATAGAGCTTACTGTGTCAGAAACAAACTATTGACACCATGTGATAACTATGTGTCATTGTATCTTCATCGATTATAACAAAAGTACCACAATGATACAGGATTTTTCAGGGTGAGGAAGAGGGCAGTGAGGGGATAGGTATATGTGTGCTTAGAGTGGGGAAAAAAAGTTTATGGAAACTGCCCTTTCTCCCAATTATGTGTGCCTTTAATACTGCTCTAAAAAGTGCAAGATATAGGACCAGAGCAACAGCTCAACAGGAGGATCACACCTTGCACGCAGGAGGCCAGGGTTCAATCCCCAACATCACATGGTTTCCCCAAGCACCACTTAGAGCAACCTCTGAGCACTGAGCCAGGGGTGTCCCAGGTATCATCCAAAGCCAACTGCAATAATAAGATATATTGACTAATTTTTACAGCCTTGCTAGTTTTTCTGTAATTTAATAATAAAATAGAGAGAGATTGTCGTATGGTCATATGATGCTATGGAAGGGAAGACAAGGAAAGGCCAAAGTGATTACAAAACAAGACACAACTGGAATGGGAGAAACTTTTTCTCTTATATTTTATTCTTTTGGTTTAATATTAAGAAATTTGACAACTCTAACAAATATTTTCTCCTGTGATTTCCTCTGGAAGTCTTATAATTTTAGAATTAGGGGCACATTCTATTCAGAGGGTTGTTTTGGGTTTGGTTGATTTGGTTTTGGGACCACACATGGCTATGTTCAGGGCTTAGGAATCACTAACTCTGAACTTAGGAATGACTCCTAAATTGCTTAAATGAAATGTAGGTTGGCCACATATAAGGCAAGTCCCTTACCTACTGTACTATCACTCTGGCCCTCTATTTTGAATTTATTATTGACAATTATGTACAATGTTTGAATTTGTACATAATTGATTGAAATTGATTTCTTCAAGCGGCCTACTCAATTCCTCCGCCCCTCTCAGAGAGCCAGGCAAGCTACAGAGAGTAACGAGCCAGCGGCAGAGCCTGGCAAGCTACCCATGCATATTGGATATGCCAAAAATAGTAACAATAAATCTCTCAATCAGAGACGTTACTGGTGCCCGCTCGAACAAATCGATGAACAACAGGATGACAGTGATGAATATTGACTTCTTCCAACATTTTACCATTGCTTTGCATTTGCACCTTCATTAAAAAATCACTCATCGAAATGAGTCAGAAAGAAAGAGACAGATATAGAAAGATTGCACTCATATGTGGAATATAAAGTAGCAGAGAGGTACGAGCTCGCAATGATGCAACTTCTGGCAGAAATTTCTCTGGACTTAGTTACTAAAATACTAAATTACAGAAATCCAAAACCTCGTGGCTGCTATTGTGGCCACACAACCTCATATCTCTTCATTCTCAGCAATGGAAAACAAATTATCAAATGCTTCCTTTTCAGCCTGTCTGACTTTGGGGGCGGGGGGAAACTCCAAACAATAATAGTGAGTTTTTTGTTGAAATATTAAATGTAATCAAAGTAAAAAAAAGTAAAGTGAAATTAATCGGTTACACAGGCGGGGTGGGGGCTGAGGGAGTAGGGGGGATGGGAGGAGGTTTACTGTGGTTCTTGGTAGTGGAATATGTGCACTGGTAAAGGGATGGGTGTTTGAGCATTGTGTAACTGAGATTTAAGACTGAAAGCTGTGTAAGTTTCCATATGGTGATTCAATAAGAATAAATTAATTAAAAATAAATAAATAAAAATGAAAATAAAAAATCTCTCATCTTTGGAAAAGATATGTAGTAAATATGCCCGTTTTTAGACTCAGTTCCCTTGCAGAGATCTATGTTGTTGTTGTTTGTTTGTTTGTTTTTTTGTCAGTACCACATTGTCAGAGATGGAGATAAATAGAACAGGGATTAAGACATTTGCTTTGCACAACCAGTCTGGTTTGATCCCTGCCCTTTTCACACAATGCCACCAGGAGTGAACATATAGCATGTTCCTGAGCATAGAGCCAGCAGTAAGCATTGAGCATTGTCTGGTATGCTCCAACCCCTTCCCCTATAAAGGGAATCCTGCTTAGGAGAACTCTGCCACACTATGGGAACCTTCCTGCCCTATGGCCTTCCTTCTACCCATTTAAATAAAGGGTCTCCTGAATCCATTCAATTTTTTAAATGTAATATATGTTTATATTAAGTCCTGAAATCAAGTAGAGCAAATGCTTCAGCTTTCTTCTTGTTTTTTAAATATTTTTTAATTTTATTTTATTTTTATAAAGTAGTTCACGAAATTTGATTACATTTAATCAAATGTAATTTGATTAACCAATCAAACGAACACCAATCCCATCAACAATTCCATCACCATTACACCTTCCTACTACCTTATTTTGGATGAAATACCTTATCATGAACCTCAACCCCTACCCCAAAGCAGACCCGAAATAATTTATTTTGTATTGTTTGCTATGAATAAACCTCCGAGAATGCTCAAAAAATCTTTCCTTAGAGGAAAGTATGTGAAGAGTATTGTGTTTCACCCAGGGGCCATTAAGCGCTCCTATAAGAGATCACTAACATGTTGTTAAGGATTAAGCCTTGTGTTCATATAGATAGATGATAGATAGATAGATAGATAGATAGATAGATAGATAGATAGATAGATAGATAGATAGATAGATATCTGTAAAAATATATTTCCCTCTAAGATTGGTTGCCTTCTACTTTTTTTTTTATAACTTTTTGGGTCACATTGGCGATGCACAGGGGTTACTGCTGGCTCTGCACTCAGGAATTACTCCTGTCAGTGCTCAGGGGACTGTAGGGGATGCTGAGAATCAAACCCAGATTGGCCTCGTGCAAGGCTAATGCCCTACCCACTGTGCTATTGCTCCAGCCCCATTGCCTTCTACTTTAAATCCCATCAGATGTGGTGCACTACTCTTGGAGTTTGAGTGGTGTGAGGTATGAGATGTTCAGGGGTAGGTTTACTTGTGGGTGAGGCTTGGCCTGAGCATGTGAAGAGCAGCCATGAGTATGGTGGTAGTTGAGTTCTGTAGGTTTTCGGCTGACAGGGCTGGGTCCCTCAGGGCAGGGAAGGGTCTCACCCGCCCCCTCCAGGGCTCCCCAGATGAAAAAGCCTGGCGCGGGGTCCTGCAGCATGACTATGGTGTGTTCTTTTCTGAGGGAGAAGGACAATGAGTCTCTGGATCATGGCCATTGATGAGATTCTGTTTTTCAAATATTTTGTGGTTTCTATTTTATTTGCCTTTCCATATGAAGTTTAGAATCGGTTTATCAACTTCCACCAGAAATCCTGCTAGATTTGATTTGCGCTTTGAAATGTCAGTTCAATTTGGAAAGAACTGACATCTTAATGAGACTTCAGATCCATGACTACTACATGGTTTCAATTTATTTGGTTCTTCTTCTATTCAATTCTTCAGTGTTTTGTGGTTTTTAACATACATATCCTGCATTTTATTTTTGAAATTCACTCCCAAGTATGTTGTAATTTTTGTGCTATTGTAAGTAGCACTGATCTTCAATTTCCAATTTTTTGTTGTGAATATATGACAATAAAATTAAATTTCATTTATTGACATTATATCCTGAAATCCTGTCAAAGTTATTCATTTTTTCTGGTAAAAAAAATATTTTGTACATTCTTGGAGATATCCTTCTGTTAGGACCCACTTAGAGAACCACCATGACAGGCTTTGTGGCCTTCTGAGTCCCTAGGCTTCTTCCAGGGACAAAAAAAAGCAGAAAAAACAGATGCTTTTGTCAAAGACTACATATCCGGAATAGAATTAGGTCTCCAGAATGTAACTATCAGGGAGGTAGGCTGGATGTTGTGGGCCAAAACAACAACAACAAAATAGATGTGTGCTCTGTAGGTAATAGAGATCGCTGAGTAATGCTGACTTGCCAAAATGCAAGTATAAGAACTTGCTGAACTTAGTGCTCGGGGTCCTTGTTGAAGCCCACTGCGTGGGACAGAAACTCAGACCCCAGCTAGCTGGAAGCAATAAGCCTCGCTATGTGATTTGCATTATCGGCTCTGTTCTCTGTCCTTGAGAAGTGGTCGACTCCACATTCTAACATTTGAAGGTCCCACCGAGATATGACCCTCTCTGTAAAAAACTAAAGCACACCGAGGGGCATGTGCACTCGCAGGCTCTCTGGGCGGCTCCTTCTCACCGCCCACGTTCGGTGCCCTGGAACCGCTGTGTGTGGCTGTTGGTCAAGGGCAGGCGACAGAAGGAAGAAGGCCAAACTGGTTTCTCAATCAGTTTATTTCATTCTCTCTCTCTGCTTCTCTCCCGGCTCTGGATTTCTCTCTGGATCTCTGGATCTTGCCCCACAACCCACTCTTACAGCCTAGTTAAATCCCCCCAGCATTAGGGGGCTGGGGCGTACACATAGGTGTGGTCACAATCAATAGGGTAAGGTTCCTTTCCCTCAGGGGATGCTTCTCCTAGGACTGATTCTCTTTCAGCAGGAGGATCCACCCAAGGGCAGAGTCCCATGAGTGTGTTTCTCCTCTCTTCATCCAGCAAACATATAAGCATTCATAATATTAATCATTTTGTGTGGACACAATAAGAAAAGCATTAAAGCTTATAGAATTGCTCTCCCGGGGCCATCTTGATCTCAGATTGCAGTGCTCAGGCCAGATCAGTCTTTCCTATACCTAGCAGGGTCCTAGTCTCATCATTACTTTTGGATCATGACAGCATTTGTCTATGATCAAGCTCTTAACTTATAGTTAAGAATTAGGCACTTTGGCCAGGCCCATCTTGATGCCAGGGTAGCACATAACTCACCGCTTGCCCTGGATCCGTCCCGTCCCTTGTCAGGACCCCGGTTTTGGGGTGCTAGGAACTGAGAGAAACTGAGGCTTAAGTGGAGAAAGCAGATGCCCAGGAATGAATAATATTCGAAGCCAATTAAGTCCCAACTTACAAAAGCATAATATTGTCTTCTTGTGCCTATACAAAAAGGACATTGCTTTAAAGTAAATTATTCAAAAGGCATAAGGGGAAGAGAAAGGCAATATTAACTTATAATATAAATTCAGTATCCTAGGAAGGTCTGACCTTACAAATTAGCAGAGTCAGATTAGGGGGAGAAGCTGATTAACTCTTTTTGGGGAAGAGAGCATAGAGAAGTGATTACAGCTAAACAAAGGGATGGAAGACATTCGGGAACACCTTGGTGGGTGAGACTGGGGTAAGCCTAAACTCTGGGAAAAACCGGGACAAGCTCCTCGTGGCAAGGGGGGAGAGGACAAAGTAATGTCGTCCTACACCTCTCCTCGAGAACAGACGACCCCCGATAATGAGGTTTAAAGTGTAACAGGCCTGCAGTAAGGAGGATTGACAGCTTCCATCTGGGGGACCTGGAGGTCCCCATCTGAGTCTGGTAAGGATTGGCAGCCTCTGTCTAGGGGACCTAGAGGTCTCCATCTGAATGAGAATTCTTATCTGGATGGAGAACAAAGGGGCTGGACGAATCTGTTTCAGACCCTGGAGGTTGCACTGCTATAAGGAGGATTAGCATTAGCCACCTCCTTCTGAGGGGGACTGGAGGTCCCCATCTGAGTCTAGTGGAGAATTCTCATCTGAAAGTTGTGGGAGACATCCCCTACTTTAGGAGTCAAGAACTCGTAAGCATCCCTGACGTCAGGCTGGTAAGGATCCTGATCTGGGTGTGAGTGTGTAGGGAGTAATTTGTGAGAATAGTGTGTCTGACCGGCCGGTGTGTGTGTGTTGCCTGACTTGGTGCAAATCTGTTCCACTTCCACCGATAAAGTGTTCTCTGTTGTTATTTTCTGTTTGTTTAATTTGTCCCTTTCTGTTTAATTCGTCCCTTTGTCATGACTCGGTGTGAACCTATTGCCCGGGTGGAGGGTTTCTGTTGTTATTTTCTGTTTGTTTAATTTGTCCGTTTCTCCTGCTCATTATGGGTCAGGCCCAGTTGACCCCGAAATCTGTCCTGTTAACTAATTTTGATCTGGAGACCAAGCAGTGAAGAAATCCAAGAGGAAGGAGGTAACCTGTGGAAAATCTGCTGTGGAGTTAGGCTCCCTTAAAATCTCTAGGGGGGATGAGGGAGGAATGTGATAACCTCTGTGTGAATGTGAGTGTGCATGAGCAGCCCGATAGGTCCTCCTATTGCGGTTTTGTGGCTCCACGACCTAGCACTATTGTGATTTTGTGGCTCCACGACCTGGCACTCTTAAAGTCCCTCCAAGTCACAGAGCTCGAATGGGCTGCCTGTGATTCCACAGAGGACATACAGTGAAGGGTGGCACTGGCATAGATGCCAGTCGCAAGTCACAACGCTGAACCACTATGGCCAAGTCCTCCACCAGCCAGGCAAGCACCTGAGTGGTCTCTGCAAAGAGGCACCCCTCCTCTGTCTGTCTCGAATCACCGTTCACTATGGGAGGGATAGGAGGGAAACCCACTAGTGAGAAGATTCTGGGAAACTAAGGCCGATCAGCTTCCAGACAGAAATCCTTTCCCCACCCAGTCTCAATCAGCTAAGGGTCTTTTGAAATGCTAATGGAGGAGAAAAGTTTTGCCAAGGAACCCTCCTTTTTCATAAGTCACTGCCGGCACTCAGGAAACATGTGAAATTCTACATTGATACCCAAAGATTCTCCTTTAGGTTGCTTATTAAAACATCGGAGAAGTTTCCAACTAGTTAGTTTAAATAAGGAGCATCTTGTTGACCTCTGTTACACCACATGGCCTGAATATAAGCTAGGCACAGGGAAAGATGGCCATCGAATGGCAGTTTGACCATCTTGCAGTTCGATCTTTTTGCAGGAAGTAAAAGAAATGGGATTATCAAAGCAGAGGAGGCAGGAAAATGCAAGATCATATGATTAACTGTTTGTAGTCAGTTTGTAGTAGTCTGCTTGTCTGTTAGAGCCAGGTTTGGTGAAATCAGAAGTATGCAACCCAGCAATTTAAAAGGTTTAAGAAATAGAAATTCTCAATCTAGATCTTACTGGAAAAAGTTAAAAGTTTCTTGATCACTGAAGTTCTCTCAGCTCCAAAACCTGTATTTAAAAAAGGCCGGGAGCTAGAGTCAAAATCAGCAGAGAGATAAGAACTGTGTGAGACAATTGAGAGATAACCTTGATGAGAATTTTGGGTTGCTTTACAAATAACAGATACAGAAGACATCAAAATAACATTGGCAGTTCAAATGTTTTCTTATGCTTATATCAAAGTTCAATAAAAACTAAGGGCCTCTTTCTGTGTCTGAGAGCATGCTTGTGGAATTGTTAAAAGTATCTGGTGTAAAAACTCATGAGTTGAAATAACTAAGGTACAAGAACTATTGAAATTAAATTAAAAAAAAAGATTTTCTCGTGTTTCATAAAAATTGATGGTTCAACTCAACACCTTTATTGCAAACCACAATAGCTAATTAGAGGGAGAGAACAGAAGGGAATGCCCTGCCACAGTGACAGGGTGGGGTGGGGGGAGATGGGATTGGGGAGGATGGGAGGGATGCTGGGTTTACTGGTAGTGGAGTATGGGCACTGGTGAAGGGATGGGTTCCCGAACTTTGTATGGGGGAAGCATAAGCACAGATGTGTATAAATCCGTAACTGTACCCTCATGGTGATTCATTAATTAAAAATAAATAAATTTATTTTTAAAAAAAGATATATTTATGGACTAGTTAGTCAAATTATAAAAAATTTGGATGAGGTGATATTTAAATTCTATGATTCTTAGCAGACTATTTTCTATCAATTGTATTTCCTCAGTAAATGACTAATCTACTTAAAAAAAATTGATGGTTCAAAGGTCTTATGCTATCATGACAATTTACATATTTGTATCTGCATTGGATTAGAATATTTGACCTAGAAAATCTTGTGAGTTGAAATAATTATGACACATGAAAACAGGTTCAAAGAATAATGGTTTAGTTTAAAACGTGAGTTTCTAGAGATATAAAACTGGCTGCAAAACTTATCCTACCAGTGCTCTATTTGATCACTGAGACTTTTGGTACCTAAAATTTCTAGAATTACTAAGTAAAGTGTTATAAAATGGTTTAATTTCAGATGTCAGCCTGCCATAATAGATTCTGGAATGGAGAATTTCATGGAAAATGTGGGAAAATAACTTGTCAACTTTTTCCTGATTATATTGTTAATCAGTCTTTCCAGTATATGAAAATGTATGCTATTATGATAACTTTATTTCATGCAAAACTTTGTCACCAGATATCAACCTATTCCTGACCATCAGTCATCTGTGAAATCCTTACTGTTTCATGGTAATCTATGAGTGTTTTAAACCTTTTATATCTGTGTTTTCTTAGAGATCAGAATTCTTCTCCTAGTTAATTTCTAATGTGAAGTGATCTTTTGTAAAAACTTTAACTGTGAGCATTTTTAAGGCTTTTTGAATATATATAGAACTGATCTAAGGCTTTTGAAATAGCACTGCATCATGTTGTACTAATATAGATGTATGTCATAAGTCAGAAAGATAATGGATGGAGGGGCTGGAGCAATAGCACAGCAAGTAGGGTGTTTGCCTTGTACACAATCGACCCGGTTCAATTCCCAACATCCCATATGCCGTCCCCCAGCACTGCCAGGAGTAGTAATTCCTGAGTGCAGAGCCAGGAGTAACCCCTGAGCATCGCCGGGGGTGACCCAAAAAGCAATAATAATAATAATAATAATAAAGTAAATTCTGAAACATCTATTACTTTAAAAAAAGAAAGAAAGAAAGATGATGGATGAAGGTATCAATGGGAAAAAGGAAAGGTATCCTGTTAAAGTGAAGTTGGTTTTGAAAGAAGATGAAGGAAAGTTACAGGACAGAATGAATGTTAAGGAATGTGTAGAAGGTTTGAGGTTGTGTTTTAAGGAAAGGAATTGATCAAGCTGTATTGTTATAAGAGACTCTTTAAATTACATCTGCAGAATTGTTCTAGTACCTTTTTGGTAAGCTCTATGGAAAAGATCACTTCACTTGTATCACTTGTCTTCCCGTTGATCTTCGATTTGCTCGAGCAGGCACCAGTAATGTCTCCATTTGTCCCTGTCACATGCTAGTGTAGCCCAATGATATCTCCTTGCTCCAGGGACAGGAAGAGCCTCAAACCGTGCATTCAGGGTTTTGAGAAGTCTGACCATCTCTTTGGTGGGTGGCCACGCAGTCTTTTGACATCCCGTGGAATCCAGTCAGTAACAGCTCTAGTCCAGCAGTCGTCTCTGAATCACATTACATGTCCGGCCCATCTTATTTTTGGTGTCTTGGCAAACAAGACAGCGTCCCTGATTCTTGACCATCCAGATTCCTTCTCTCACTTGAGTGAGACACGATACTCCTAGCACAGCTCTTTCTTCGATTCCTCTTTGGGATAACCTAATAGCATTCTCATCTTGTTTGCGTAGGGCCCAGGTCTCTGAAGCATATGTTAGTGCAGGAAAAATGATGGAATTGAAAAGATGTGCCCGGAGCCAGAGATCCTTTGTTCTCTTAACCACTTCTTCGATGCTCTTGAAGGATTTCCACGCAGCTCTCTTCCTCCTGTGCAGTTCTGGCACCAAGTCATTCCTCATGTTGAGTTCTCGACCCATGAGAACTGCTGCATTTGGAGATGTTCATTCCATTGAGAGCAAATTCGTTCCATTGCTCTATGGAAAAGATGCTGGAGAGATTGCCCGGACTCCTGTTACAGTGCTCTCAGATAATTGGATTCTTCAAAAGGCTTCAGGAAATCAAGTGTTTTTCAGCATGGGATTAAATTAATTAGACAGGTTAAACTATGAACTGGACTCCTAGTATAGTGCTCTTAGATAATGGGCAGTCAAGGTTTAAACATGGTGCTAAATTGTATCCTTTATCACTACAGATTTTAGCTTCTTTTGACTCGAACCCACAGCAAATGGGTGTATTACATCTCATTGTAAGTAAAGTGAGAAGCTTGCTTTTCTCTTCTTTGTACCTTCAGTATGTTTTTAATGCTTCATGACACTATAATGGTTTGCATAAATCCAGATAAAAGTCTTTCCTTTCTGTATTAGGGTCTACCCTCATGCAGATGGGAAAAACCAGTTATGGGACCTCAAAGCCCTCTTCCAGGGAAACAGTCAAGGGATTGATCTAAATGACAGGAGCAGGCATTTCAAAGGTACTGTTCCAAGTACCTACAAACCTCAGAGGGACCCTAGAGGCAGGCCAGATCAAGGAAAGACTGGAAATTATCTCTGCTGTGAAGAATGAGGAATCTGGGAACCTGCAATGACTGGCTCGATCTGGGCCTTGTAAAAGCCTGGAAACCAGGACCTCTCCTAACCCTGAAGAAGGGATGGTGATGGACTCCTTTCTGCCAGGTCATCTCTGTGGAAAACAAGACCCAAGGAAACATGCAGTTCAATCTGAAGGCTCAAGGCACCTCCAGCTCGTCTTGGGACATCTTATGGCCAGGCCTGGGTAACTCTGACATGCCAGATAAGATTAATTTAGCCAACCCCCAGGACTTCTCAGTAAATAACGGGGTACCCCAAATGAAGAGTTCTCTAATCATGCTCTGTTTATGCAAAAGAATGAGCCAGGTTTGTTAAGCCATCTGGCAAACTTAAAAGGAAGATGTAGAGAAAACCTTGTTTCTGTAGCTTCTTTTTTTTTTTTTTGCTTTTTGGGTCACACCTGGCGATGCACAAGGGCTACTCCTGGCTCTGCACTCAGGAATTACTCCTGGCGATGCTCAGGGGACCATATGGAATGCTGGGAATCGAACCTGGGTCGGCCACATGCAAGGCAAACGCCCTACCCACTGTGCTATCGCTCCAGCCCCTCTGTAGCTTCTTTTTCTAAGAATCAGATTCTAATTCTACAGAGGTGATTGAATAAGTATATTCTAATCTTGGTTTAAAAGAAAGATCCTCCCCTTAGGAAATTTAGATTAAAAATTTAGAAAAAAATTGGTTTACTGATTGTAGAAAGGCAGCCTAGCATATAAAGGAATTCAATGTTGTACATGCTGTCACTAGCCTGACCAGGGTATCAGAAGCCAGAGCTTTACCGGGGGGAACCTCAGCTTAAAGTGCTGAGAGTGATCATCTAAACTGGTTCTAAATATTCATTCTTAGCTGAAAGATATAGTAATTTGGAAAGAACAGAGATTTTTTTTTTTAACAGCTCTTAATTCTTAGTCCATCATGGGGTTAACTCCTCACTAGACAATATTTCCTCTAAGCCAGGACACTCTGCAGAAAGTAAATAGATGAGCATTGGAATGAGGTTTCCAAAGAGAAGTTGAAATAAGACAGTAAGGGAAGTAACTCAGAACTGTGCTTCCTATGCCATTAGCATTTGAGCATTTGTTTTTCTGCTTTTAAGAAATGGTCATTTCAAAGTAGCATTCCTTAGCCTAACTGACCTGATCTTTGAAATTCATGCTGGGACTCATTGAAAACTAAGGTAGCATGAGATTTCACCCCCCTTGTGCAGGTAGGGTCAGCGTCCTGTGTCAGCAGGAAGCAGCTCCAGAAGATGAAACTTCGACCATTCTCCCTTGAAGACTCAAGGTGGTGAAATCTCTAGGGGGGAATATGATGTAGGCAGTAGACAGGAAAAGGTCCTTGGCAATGGAACCTAGGTCAACAAGATTCCTGGGAAGGAAAACTCTAAGATTGACTCATCCTATGGATACAGATAAGACCTTGAGCAGCAGACCCTGAGGAGATTGAACCCCTCCCCCATTGTTCATCGATTTGCTCGAATGGGTACCAGTAACGTCTCCATTGTGAGACTTGTTACTGTTTTTGGCATGTCAAATACGTCATGGGGAGCTTACCAGGCTCTGTCATGGGGGCGGGATACTCTTGGTAGCTTACCAGGCTCTCCTAGAGGGACAGAGGAATCAAACCCAGGTCGGTCACGTGCAAGGCAAATGCCCTACCTGCTGTGCTATCGCTCCAGTCCGAACCCATGAAAGGAAATTCCTCAAATACCCTAGCATTTGGGGAATGTAGGTAGATAAAATAAGTAAGTCTCCCAAAAAATCCCAATTGCCTGTTGTGAGTGTGAACCTCCTTTATGGAGGAACCGTGCTCCCTCTAGAATTCTTTTGGGTCAACAGCCACTACTCCAACTCACCCTTGAGAAAGGAAGTGTAGGCTAGAGTGTGTGATCTCTCTTTCTCTCTCTCTTCTCCAGTCATTACTGGCCCTACAGGTATCAAGGCCCAGCTTGAACTCGCCATCCGTACACATTGGGAGATCTGGCCTGAATTAGGCAGCATGAGACTGCCACCACAAGGCCCTTACACCATGATCCTGACCAGACCAACTGCTCTGAAGGTGGATAGAGTCAAGACCTGGGTCCATGCTTCACATGTAGAAGCTGCCTCCCCCTTTGGAGACAGAGTGACACCAACCAGTGGCATGTCCAGACAATGGGAGACGGCCCTACTCAAGATAAGACTGAAGAAAGTGGCTGAAAGGAACCATGGGAAAGGCACGGGTTATTCTCTGTTTCTGCATGCTCGCAGTGACAGCTGCAGAGAGAGCTCCTTACATGCCCCAGTTTTGGCACTGGGCACTCTCTGATACTGAAAAAAGTAGAATTAGCCTTGATCTGTGCCAGTTATGACCCACACTGGGACCTCTGTTTGTTCAGGGTCCTACTGAGCCTATTGTCTTGCATGCAACCTCTTGCTTGTCCCCTTCCTATTTTGCCAACCCCAGTCCCCCTGAATTGTGTTTAATGGTAAAGATTGTGCTACAGGAATATAGTTATAAGTAGAGAGATGGGAAAGTCAACTTGTCACCCTGATCTCATCTCTCCCCACCTGAGACCCCCTAGTACTTCTGCTTTTACTCCTGACCATGGGCTTCTGCATCCTGAATAAGTTGGTGTCTTGTGTTAAAGGTAGGGTGAACACAGTACAGTTCATACTTAGGCAGGAGTACCAGAAGCTCCCAAACCTGGGGAGCCTACACTTGAGTGCTCAGAATGAGGAAGATTCCTCATTATGAATAACTAAAGGGGGGAATGTTAGGACCCACTTAGCCGGAGAACCGCCATGACAGGCTCTGTGGCCTACTGAGTGACCTAGGCTTCTTCTAGGGACAAGAGAAGCAGAAAAATCAGATGCTTTTGTAAAAGACTACATCTCCAGAATAAGATTAGGTCTCCAGACTGTAACTGTCAGGGAGGTGGGCTGGATGTTATGGGTCAAAATAACAACAACAAAATAGATGTGTACTCTGTAGGTAATAGAGATCGCTGAGTAATGCTGACTTGCCAAAATGAAAGTATAAGAACTTGCTGAACCTAGTGCTCGGGATCCTTGTTGAAGCCCACTGCATGGGATGGACACTTGGACCCCAGCTAGCTGGAGCAGTAAACCTTGCTATGTGATTTGCATTATCGGCTCTGTTCTCTGTCCTTGAGGGGTGGTCGACTCCTCACTCTAACACTTCCACAGTTTGTTTATGTCACCTGCAACTATAAAGCCATTATCGTTTGTTTATGTCACCTGTAACTAGAAGGCCATTTTCTTTATTCCAAATCTGTATGTCTTCTATCCTTTTCCTTAACTTATTTTACTGACTTAGACCTAGATTTAGAACATTGCTAGTCATGACAACTGTGACTATGCAAGCCTTGTTTCTGATTGTTTGGGGGCTTCACTGTTATATTTCTCCTAACTTTATTGTAGATGTCCTTTGTCAGACTAAAGAAGTTGCTTCTTTTGTTTCTAGTTTGCTGAAGTTTTTATTATGAAAGAATGTTGAGCTTTGTTTGAATCTCTTCATCTCTTCAACTGAGGTGGTTACGGCTTTTGTAATTACTCTGCTGATACAGTAAATCATTATGTTGATTTGGAGCCTTGCCCTCCTGAAATTTTTGTTCACAATGTACTCTCCTTTTTATGCAGTGCAGGTTTGGGTTGACTAATAATTTACTTAAGATTTTCCTTTACCTGACATTTCATAGAAAATTAAATCACCCATGCCCTTTTGTGACAGGTTTCTTTCATTTAACATGAAGATTTCTAGATTCATCATGGCATCACAATATCACTACACTTTTTATTGTCAAGTAATATCATATAAAACACCACTTTTTGTTTATCCATTCTTGCTGATGGATATTTGGATTTTTCTACTTTGGGTCACTATAAATAATGCTGCCTAAAACAGCCATATATAAATCTTTATATGATACATATTTTTATTTCTCTTGGGCATATTCTAAAGGCAGAATTGCTGGATCACATGGCATGTGTATACCTAACATTTTTTTAAACACCCTACTGATGTAGGCAGGTAGATAGGAAAAGGCCCTTGGCAATGAAAATTGAGATTTAGCAGAGTCTCTGGGAAGGAGACTCTTAAGATGTGCAGATTCAAGAAAACAAAAGACCCGGAAGAAACCATCAGCAGACCCTGAGGATAATGGACCCCTCCCCAGGAGGTTCCCCAAAGAAGGCCATCACCACTCCCAACCTCCCTGGTAACCTTAGCAACAAACTTTTACCTGGAAAGAAACCCCATGTGGGTGGGGGCAGGTTGGAGAAACCCTATAAAAGACACCTTGAACAAAGGAAGGGCGCGCATATGCTGCCTGAGCCCATGTGCTGCTTGTGCCATGTGGCCGAGCACATGTGTCGCCCGCATCTCCCCCCTTGAGATGTGTACTTTCATGCTTTCGTGTCCAGTGCTAGGATGTGTGTAGAGCTCTCTCCACCCTTGGAGAAGCCCGAGGTCTCTCTTGAGCGCGTTATTCTTACTATTCTCTCTCCCACTTACCCTTTCCTCCCTCCCTCAGAAACCTCTGAATAAAATCTATTTACTTCACTGCTTGTCTACTCCTGAAATTCTTTTCCGAGAGCGAGACAAGAACCCAGTTACCCTGGGTCCCGGGTGTTAGAGGCGGTTGGAGAGAAAGTGACCGTCTTTCTCCTCCCCGCTTCACGTAAGTCACCCGTGGGGCCCACCGACATCACTACCTGCTTTCCTAAGTGACAATTCACTATTTAAATGTACTTTCCAGCAATGCATACGCACTCTGCTTTCTCTATTTCTTCATCAAGAATTGTTATTAATTGTCCGTGTGTGTGTATGTGTGTGTATGTGTGTGTGTGTGTGTGTGTGTGTATGTGTGTGTATGGTTTTGAAATGTTTCTGCTTTCTTTTATGGAAAGGGTGGTCCATTTGGCATCATGATGATACTAAGACTTTAATGGTAGATGGGGTGTGGTGTAGGATGACACTGGTTTGTGCTTTCTCCTCTGTCACAAGACGCTTAGGTTTACTGAGTAACACCCATCACAATGCCCCCAAAGCACTCCCATTTCCTTGGTATTCATCTTTAACTTCTCTGTGCTCTGCTTTCTCTATCCGCTAATCACTCATTTCCCCTCAGCAGTATCTCTGACTTCTAAAGCCAAATTCCTCAGAAATCTCTGAAATATTGCTTTCCTCCTTCCCTTATGTTCTTTGCATAGTTCATGGTTGTTGAATTAAGGAAAGGAGAAACAGTCCTGGGCGGTATTTGGCCCTTGAGCTGCAGGAGAGCTTTTAGAAAAGTGTCCCTGGAAGGAAGGGCCTTTACATATGTTGATTGTGCTGCCTCACCTGTATGGTTGTTACCCAGAATGCTTAGAGGTTGAGGCTAGATGGAGGTAGCAAGACAGAAGGCAGAGAAACTAGTATGGAACGAGGAGCTTAGTGAGACTGGAACAGGCACATGGGGAGAATGGAATAAATGGCAATTGATCACCATCCAGCCTGTCTCCCGTTTAATCCTCCGTTCACCCATCACTGTCGGCCATCTGCAGTGGGAAAACGGCCTAACCACTGAACAGACATGGAGAGAGAGCATGCCCACTTTTTATTTGTGATTACACAGTGTGGTATATACGCATCTGAGGTGTGAAGCTATACACTCGAAACATATATAGTAGTATAAACCAACTGAAGATAAATTACAGTTTTATTTAAAAATGAATTTAAAACAAAGTCTAAAGGTTAAACGTCAATGAGTCACTGAAGAATATCATGTTGGTGCACTGGGTGCATACTGACATAAAGGAAAGCTACATATGAAAAGTTTGAGGGGCCAGAGAGTTAGTATAGGAGTTAGGTGCTGTCCTTACATGTGGCCAGCCCAGTTTGATCCCTGACACCACATACAGTCCCATTTGGACAGGAGTGATCCCTGAGCACAGAGCAGAGAATAAACTTGAACACAGCTGGGAGAAGAAAAACAAAGCAAGAAAGAAAGTGTCTGGAACTTTATTTTGCAAGCTGACTAATAATAATAGTTTTACTCAACTGTTTCCACAAATATAAATTTCAATTTATTATTTTTATTTAAATATAAATATAAATTTCCACAAATATAAATATAAATATTATCTTTCCACAAATATACCACTGTAGCACTGTCATCATCATCTCATTGTTCATCGATTTCCCAGAGTGGGCACCAGTAACGTCTCCATTGTGAGACTTGTTGTTACTGTTTTTGGCATATCGAATACATCCGGGGAGCTTGCCAGGCTCTGCTGTGTGGGCAAGATACTCTCGGTAGCTTGCTGGGCTCTCCTAGAGGGACAGAGGAATCAAACCCGGGTCGGCCACGTGTAAGGCAAACGTCCTACCCACTGTGCTATTGCTCCAGTCCTCCACAAATGTAAATATATAAATATTTAATTATTCTGTAAAATATTTATGTTTTACAGAGCATAGTTTATTACTTGAACTTATAAATATTTGGGGCCAGAGCAATAGTACAGAAGGTAGAGTGTTTGCCTTTCACATGGCTGACCCACATTCAATTCCCACCACCACATATGGCCTCTGAGCACTGTTAGGAATGATCCCTGAGCTCTGAGCTAGGAGCAATCCTTGAGCACTGCAAGGTGTGATCCAAAAACAAAACCAGGGGAGTATGGTGCCTCCAGCAGGTCAACCTGTACCTACAGGGTGAGTGCATCAGCAGCCTAATGGTGTCTCCAGGCTTCCTGATACCCCAAAATTGCCACTGTGCCTTTGGCCAGACCCCAACAACTTGGGACCAAGTTTACAAAGAAATTAAATGGCCAAAAGTTAGGTATGTGGGAGACACACCCACAAACCACCTCCAACTCAGCTATACAAGCTCATTTATTTCATTTTATTTCAGAGACCCATAAATCTTACTGTCCTAATTTAAAAAAAAAATCAAATGCCATGAACAAACACCATGACCTCTTAGTACCTGTGTTGCAAACTATAATGCACAAAAGGAAAAGGAGAGAGAGCAAGAAGGAAAGTACCTCCCACGGAGGGAGGCTGGCTGTGGGGGGGGAAGTTGGGGGATGGTGGTGGGGAAACAGGAAACATTGGGAGTGGGAGTTGTACACTGGTGGGGGAATGGGCGCTGGATCAGTGTATGACTGAAACCCAATGATGAACAGTTCTGTAATGGTCTATCTCATGAATATTCGAATTAAAAAATGTTTTAAATAAAAAATGATCAATATTTGAGCCAAAGGTCAGGCACTGATTTCGCATTCATTGACCCAGGTTTGTTCCCCAGCACCATATATGGTCCCCTGAACACCACGAGGAGTGATCCCTGAGCACAGAGCCAAGAGTAAGCCCTGAGCACTAACACATGCTGGCCCCAAATTTTGTTCATCTTTATCATAGAGGAATAAGGAAATCTTTGAGTATCTACAAATGGGAGGATAGATGGTAATAAGATAAAATGCAATTGATATATGAAATGCAGGTTTTAGGGGGAAATAACCCCCCAAAAATCATGGTTTCCATGAAATCTACTTGCCTAAGAAAAATTTATGATGCTTTTTGAAGAAAATGCAAAGGAAAACTACCGGCCGTGTGACCCATACTTAATTGAAATAGGACAATGACTCATAGGGCTGAACATATCAATCCTAGTACATCACCGGTGGCTGAAAGGATTTTGAGTTATTTAGAATGAAAGATGTGAGCGTGTTTTATATGTGTTTGTGTATGCTCTTGTGAGCATGCACACGGATGGGTACATTTCCAAAGGTATTTTGCAGTGAACGGGTTTATTTTCCTAATGATAATGAAAGTGATATAAAGAAATGTTAACTTCACCTCTGTTTAAGACCACTTTTTATATTTTACTGCACAGTAATAAATGTCTCCTCCAAGGATACCTACTTATGTTGTCTCCAAAAGTTGAAAAACCAACTCAGATAATGAGCAGTTTATTTGCAGAAATAACTTATTGGCTGTACTTAAAGAACTAGCTCACAGGACTTTTTCCCTGTGGCAACACAAAAATGTCATACACAAAGGTATTACAATGTTTATGCTATCTCTGGCATTTTACACATTTGAGCTCATTATTATTCTCATTAGTTTTGTGATTGTTAATTGCACTTCTATTTATATGATGACTTAACCTTTATAGATTTCCATCAAAGATTTCAGGAGTCGACAGGAAACGTGTCTAGAATATAAAAGGATGTATCTCTAAGATATTTTCCCCTTTGGGGGACTGTTTTGATCTTCAACATCTTTAAACTAGTGAGATGCCAAGCTAGAGGAAAGTCAAGAAATTCTCATTTTACTAGTAGCACTATAGCACTGTAGCATTGTCGTCCCATTGTTCATCGATTTGCTCAAGCGGGCACCAGTAACATCTCCATTGTGAGACTTGTTGTTACTGTTTTGGGCATATCAAATACGCCATGAGGATTTTGCCAGGCTCTGCGGTGCGGGCGGGATACTCTCAGTAACTTGCCGGGCTTTCCGAGAGGGACGAAGGAATCGAACCCGGGTCAGCCAGGTGCAAGGCAAACACCCTACCTGGCTTTCAAAAGTAAGTTTGAATGTCAAAAGATTTCTATGAAATAAAAACCTCTGGTCATTTTCTAGATGCAAATAAGATTACCTTTCTGCAAGTCATCTTAAAACATGCGAGAACTAGGAACTTTTATAACAAAGGAACTTCACTTATGGTAGAAGCTGTTCTAGGCTTCAATCTGAGCAGGAGAAAATATCTTCAAAGGGTTCTAAAAGCACAGAAGAGTCTATTTTTTATTGATCCTAGGGACAGCATAGGGACCTTGCTGTTATTTTTGCCAGCAGATGGCTTACGCCAGCTTACAGCCCTTGTCACAAGTTGTTCATTAATCTGTGTCCATGTCTCTGTGCAGCCGTGACATGCCATACAAGCATGGCTAAGAACCATTATTTACAATAAGCATAAAATGAGTAAGAAACCCAAACTGGCTTTTGATTTATTTTTATACTTTATTTGTTTTAATGGGCTGGAGCGATAGCACAGCAATAGGGCACTTGCCTTGCACGCAGCCAACCCGGGTTCGATTTGTCTGTCCCTCTCAGAGAGCCGGGCAAGCTACCGAGAGTATCCCGCCCGCATGGCCAAGCCTGGCAAGCTCGCCGTGGTGTATTCGATATGCCAGAAACAGTAACAACAAGTCTCACAACGGAGACGTTAGTGGTGCCCACTCGAGCAAATCGATGAGCAACAGGATGACAGTGATACAGTGACTCAGTGATATTTGTTTTCATGTTGTAACAAGTGGTATGAATTAAATTTGTTTGTGCCTTCAAGGCAGAAGACTGGGGTGGTAGGTGGGAAACCAGGGACGTTGGTGGAGGGAAGGTCACAGTGGTGGTGGGATTCCCTGGTGGAACATTGAATGACTGAAATGACTGATTATGAAAAACTTGGTAAAACACGACGTTATAATATATAAACTTTTTAAAATTTGGTGAGAACCATCAGATATTCCATCTTTGTTTGCCGGGTGGGGTGCTGGAGCACCCCCAAGCGACGCTCGGGACGAACTCCTGGTTCTAATGCTAATGGTTTGTAAAGCGTAATAATTGTCCTATTTTATTTGTCTTGTTTTGTTGACAATTTTCTCTTTTTTTCTTTGATGTTTTTGTTTTAAGGCCACACCCAGCCTGTAATCAGGGGTTGAACCCTGGTTGGCTGCGTGCAAAGTGCAAAGCAAGCACCCTACCCACTGTACCGTGTCTCTGGCCCTGTAACAGCAAACGTTTGCCTGTCATACTGTCTCATAAAGCTATGCTCTGTAACATTTGCAAAGTTGAAAATGACTCCCAAATTATCAAATGATAATATCAACATTCAAATATCTCTAGTTATGATTTTTAAAAATTGCTTTTCAAATCAATCACTCTATCACTATCACTGTCATCCCGATGCTCATCGATTTGTTTGAGCAGGCACCAGTAATGTCTTCATTGTGAGACTTGTTGTTACTGTTTTTGGCATATCGAACATGCCATGGAAGCTTGCCAAGCTCTGCCGTGAGGGCGAGATACTCTTGGTAGCTTGCCAGGCTCTCTGAGAGGGGTAGAGGAATCGACCCCGGGTCGGCTGTGTGCAAGGCAAATGCTTCCCATTGTGCCATTGCTCTTTTAAAATCTTAACTGCCTCTGCTAATTTAAGGATTCATACTCCTGGTGGGCTCATGGGATCACATTTGACTACCAGTGATCAAATCCAGGTTAGTTACATGTAAGGCAAGAGTCAATTGCCCTTCTTATTTTTTCTTTTTCTTTTTAATTTTTATAGACATGCTCACAATAAATTGTTACATTCAATATTCCAACACCAATCCCACCACCATTACATCTTCCCACCACCACTATTTTTAATTTTACCACCACCACCCAATCCTATTCCAAAGGCAGACTCTAAATCAATTAATTTGCCCCATTTTTAAGAAAAACTGTCAAATGGAAAATATCCAAAGGACTGGAAAAATGTTTCTCTCCCCTCACAGTTATATAAAATATTTTAATACAATGCATATATATGTGTATGTATAACAACCATTGTTTAGACAATCTATGCCTTTTTAAAAATATTTGTTCTTGATCTGTGATATCCCTTTCACGTTAGTCGGCCACGAACACTAATCACCAAGGGCTAGTGTTTGCCTGGCACTTTTTATTCACTATTCACTATTTTATTTCACTATTCACTATTCAATATTATTAACTATTTTATTTCAACTTTTTCTATAAAAATGATACCATCCCTGTTTCACAAAATTATCTACTAAGACTCAAAGACATCAAACACTCAGAGATGGTCCCACAAATTAATGTAGCCAAATTGGGCTGGAGTGATAGCACAGTGGGTAGGGTGTTTGCCTTGTTCAATTCCTCCATCCCTCTCAGAGAGCCTGGCAAGCTACCGAGAGTATCCCACCTGCATGGCAGAGCCTGGCAAGCTCCCTGTGGCATATTCGATATGCCAAAAAACAGTAACAACAAGTCTCACAATGGAGACGTTACTGGTGCCCACTCGAGCAAATCAATGAACAACGGGATGACAGTGTTACAGTGATACAAGACTGGAACTATGATCTAATCAATGTCTGAGCTACATGCATCCATCCATTTGTCAGGAACAGGAGAACCCAATAAAGACAGTGGTATGCAATTAGCAAAATCCAGGTAATAAACCATCAAAGGGCAATTATTTCTTCACAGATCAAGTTGCAAGAGAAAAAGAATGTGTGAATCCATAAATTAGCAGAGACAGTTAAGATTTTAAAAGAGTATTGATGGGCTGGAGCGTTTGCATTGCATATGGTCCCCCGAGCACCGCCAGGAGTAATTCCTGAGTGCAGAGCCAGGAGTAACCCCTGTGCATCACCAGGTGTGACCTAACAAAAGAAAAAAAAAACGAAAAAAAAAAAGTATTAATTAAAAAGCAATTTTTAAAATTATAACTAGAAAGATTTGAATATTGATATTATCATTTGATAATTTGGGAGTCATTTTCAACTTTGCAAATGTTACAGAGCATTGCTTTATGAGACGGTATGACAGTTAAGCATTTGCTATTACAGGGCCAGAGACACAGTACAGTGGGTAGGGTGCTTGCTTTGCACGCAGCCAACCAGGATTCGATCCCCAGCATCCCATATGGTCCCCTAAACACCTCCAGACAAGTGATTCTCCAGTACAAAGCATTAGAAGATTTTCTCTGTTAAATGTTAGTCCGAGTTGATCCACCTCCAAGTTGGGTGGGGCAGAGGTGGAAATCAGTGTCACAAGGCCTCTTGAGAGAGAGAGAGAGAGAGAGAGAGAGAGAGAGAGAGAGAGAGAGAGAGAGAGAGAGAGAGAGAGAGAGAGAGAGAGAGAGAGAGAGAGAAAGAGAGAGAGAGAGAGGTACTTGCTGTCTATGCCCAGCAGGTGGCGACGTTGTACTAGGAAACTATCTCTGTTCAACAACCACTAAATCCAACAAAAGCTATGATTTTCTTTTCTTCTGGAATTTTATCATCAATTTTGCTACACTATCAAGAAGGGAAAGGTGATGCCCTAAATGAAAAAAATGCCTCCTAGACTTCATGACCATTGTCAACACAAACATTAACCCCAGTTTCCTTTTTAACCAAGGAAGACAGCAGTTCAAGGAAGAAGGGAAGAAGTGCAAAAGGTCCCCCTTCGAAGATCATCTTAATTTTTCTTCTTTACTGAAGATATTGCCTAGATACTATCAATTAAATTTTAAATGCTTTACTCTTCCCCACCAGAGGGAAAAAAAAAAACAGGGTTCCTCAACCTTATTCCTATTGAATCTGGGGCTGGATTTAGTTGGGTGGGGACGCTGTCTTGTGTGCTGGGCGGCTGGGTGTAGGGATTTAACTAGGGGCTGGAGCAATAGCACAGTGGGTAGGGCGTTTGCCTTGCACGTGGCCCACCACGGTTCAATTCCCAGCATCCCATATGGTCCCTCGAGCACTGCACTGTGTGCATGAGCCAGGAGTAACCTCTGCATCACGGGGTGTGACCCAAAAATAAAAAACAAACAAACAAACAAACAAAAACCCAAAAATCACCACCACTCTCACTAAATGCCCTGGGCATGCACACTTGTACACTTCCAGCTACACCATCAAAGACGCCTCCAGGCTTTGGATATATTGTCAAATGGGTCCTGGGTAGCAGGTGTGGCCAGAGGCATTAAATCCCTGTGGCTTGTGATCGATGCTCTGTAGAAACATGGGCCAGAGGCTAAGGAGGGCAGGCACAGGAGGGAGAGGAAGATGGGCTGTGGAGAAAGACTTCGCAGGTCTGTTTCTTGGAGCACAGACCTCCTTCCCGATGACCATGTACCTGCCACCCAGTACCCAGCAGCTACCCAGCAAGTTGGGAAGCAGGGTGGCCTGGGGGCCCATGACAAACAAAGCTATTTGGGTTCTTAAGGAATTCCTTGGAGTCCCTTAAGAATAATCAAGTTTTGGGGCTGGAGTGATAGCGCAGCGGGTAGGGCATTTGCCTTGTACTCGGCTGACGTGGGTTCGATTCCCAGCATCCCATATGGTCCCCTGAGCACCGCCAGGGGTAATTCCTGAGTGCAGAGCCAGAAGTAACCCCTGTATATTACTGGGTGTGACCCAAAAAGAAAGAAGAAACACCAGAATACTCAAGAGTTTCCTTCACTGTCACTGTATCACTGTCATCCTGTTGTTCATCGATTTGCTCGAGCGGGCACCAGGAATGTCTCCATCGTGAGACTTGTTACTGTTTTTGGCATATCGAATATGCCATGGGTAGCTTGCCAGGCTCTGCCATGCGGGTGGGATATTCTCAGTAGCTTGCCAGGCTCTCTGGGAGGGATGGAGGAATCAAGGTCTGGTCGACCGCATGCAAGGCAACCCCCCTACCCATTGTGCTATCCTTAAGGCAGTTTAACTTGGAGTATGAAGGGAAAGGGAGGGTGGGGGAGACGGGGCGGGGGGAGAGGTCAGAGCAGTTCCATGCAGGGTACTATCTTTCCGTGCGCCCCCCCCCCAACCCCTGCCCAAAAAACCAACATTTTTGGTATGCCAAAAATGCATGCTCAGGCTGGAGCAACAGCACAGTGGGTAGGACATTTGCCTTGCACGCGGCCGACCCGGGTTCAATTCCCAGCATCCCATATGGTCCCCCGAGCACCACCAGGAGTAATTCCTGAGTGCATGAGCCAGGAGTAACCCCTGTGCATCACTGAGTGTGACCCAAAAAGCAAAACAAAACAAAACAAAAAACCTGCATGATCTAATATTGAATAAACACTGAATTTTAAAAATAGAAATTCTAAAATAGAATGGTAGACATTGAATAAAGCTAAAAGAGTGCTGGGGAAATAATAATAATGATAAATCCCAGAGGCTCGGATGGTAGAGATTAATCATAGTCATTCGGGGGGCTTTTTTAAAAAATTTGTTTATTTTTAATTAGTGAATCACCGTGAGGGTACAGTTACAGATTTATACATTTTTGTGCTCATGTTTCCCCCATACAAAGTTCGAGAACCCATCCCTTCACCAGTGCCCATTCTCCACCACCAGTAAACCCAGCATCCCTCCCACCTCCGCAGTCCCATCTCCCCCCACCCCACACTGCCACTATGGCAGGGTATTCCCTTTTGTTCTCTCTCTCTAATTAGGTGTTGTGGTTTGCAATAAAGGTGTTGAGTGGCCATTGTGTTAGGTCTCTAGTCTACATTCGACACACATCACCCTTCGCCCTCATGGCCGCCGACCACATTTTACTTGGTGTTCCCTTCTCTGAGTTGCCCTCTCCCCAGAATGTGAGGCCAGCCTCCAAGCCATGGAGCCAACCTCCTGGTACTTATTTCTACCATTCTTGAGTGTTAGTCTCATACTCTGTTATTCTATATTCCACAGATGAGTGCAATCTTTCTATGTCTGTCTCTCTCTTTCTGACTCATTTCACTTAACATGATACTTTCCATGTTGATCCACTTATATGCAAACTTCATGACTTTCTTTTTTCTAACAGCTGCATAGTATTCCATTGTATAGATGTACCAAAGTTTCTTCAACCAGTCATCTGTTTTAGGGCACTCAGGCTTTTCTCCAGATTCTGGCTATTGTAAACAGTGCTGCAATGAACATATAAGTGCAGATGTCATTTCGACTATACTTTTTTGCTTCTCTGGGATATATCCCCAGAAGTGGTATTGCTGGGTCAAATGGGAGCTCAACTTCTAATTTCTTGAGAATTGTCCATATTGTTTTCCAAAAGGGCCGAACCAGTCGACATTCCCACCAGCAGTATAGAAGGGTCCCTTTCTCCTCGGGGGGCTTTTTCTACCGAATTCCTAGCAGCGACAGCTCATTGAATAAACTTCTGCTCTCTAATCTAACTTTAAAAACTCTCAGTGAGGGGCTGGAGAGGTAGTATAGCAGGTAAGGCGCTTGCCTTGCATGCAACCCACGAGGGTTCAATCCCCAGCATCCCATATGGTCCTGTTGAGTCCGCCAGAGCCAGGAGTTAGCTCTAAAGAGGACCACCAGGTGTGGTCTAAAACAAAAAAAAACTAAAAAAAAGTTCAGTGGATGTGAAATTAGTGAACAAAGAGTAGTTTTCTCAATCTATTTTTTTCTTAAAGTTTATTCCTTTCATGCTAACTGTGTATCTAACGTTTCGCTTTTGACCATGTTTGCCACGTTTCCTACCACTAGAGGGCAGCAGCCACAACTTTCTCTTTAGCTCAAGCTCCTTGCAAATTTCGAGGATGAACTTGGAATCACAAAAAAAATGTAGCTTCTGTATTCAGTGAGTGCTGCTTACTGCTGAGTTTTGGGGACTAGGTGAGGGAGGAGAAAGGACAAAGAGGTTGGAGGGAGGCAGAAAGGAGGTGGAGGGGAGAGAGAAAGGAGAAGACAAAACTGGGATTTTCCATTTTAAAAATAAGTTCAACCAGAAACATGAAAGCAGCTCATTCATAAACTGGAAATGCAAATCAGTTCAATCAGTGACAATGAGTTGGCCCACAGACAAGTTTTCTAGTTTTAAATTTTCATATGAGGAAGGAAGAAATGGGAAGGGAAAGGGAAGGTATAGGGGGAGGAGCAGAAAGAGGGAAAAGCAGAGGGAACGGAAGGGAGGAGAGGGAAGGGAGAAAGGAAAATAAGGAAAGGGAGAGGGAGGGATAGAAGTCAACTGCAGGAACCCAGAACTGGTGTCAGTCTTTGATTTTTTTCTTCTTTTTGGGTCACACCCGGCAATGCACAGGGGTCACTCCTGGCTCTGCTCTCAGGAATTACTCCTGGCGGGTGCTCAGGGGACCATATGGGATACTGGGAATCGAACCCGGGTCAGCCGAGTGCAAGGCAAACGCCCTACCCGCTGTGCTATCGCTCCAGCCCCTGGTGTTAGTCTTTGAACATGAGTAAAAAGAGTCACATGCAGTATTTAGAATCCTTAGACACTGAACTGAAGAATCAGATATTCTAGGAGGTGAAACACCCGGGCCTGTGTTTGTTAACAAGCAGAATTCTAAGCAGCAGGCAATTTGAGGGTCTCCACCCCTGTTTCTCAAAGTCAGTTTCAGAGAGTGAAACACTGCAAGAAGTATTAGTAATGCAAGCCGGAGAGCTATCATTCCTTCTAACTCTCTCTCTACTTTTGGGTGTTAGAGTTTGCAATACAGATACTGAGAGGTCATCATGTTTGGTCCTTTATCTACTTTCAGCACACATCTCCCATCCCAGAAAGCTGCCTTTCTCTTCCACTGATATTTCTAAGTATGAAAGGTATTTGTTTTATTATTTTTTTAATAACTGTGAGATACTACAAACCTTTTGTGATGGAGTTTCAGTCATAAAATGATCAAACACCTATCCCTCCTCCAGTGTACATTTTCCAACACCAATGTCCCCAGTATCCCTCCCACCACCCCCACCCGACCCCACTCCCTGCCTCTATGGCAGATAATTTCCTTCTTACTTTCTCTCTCTCTTCTTTGGGGCATTATGGTTTACAATATAGCTATTGAGAGGCTATCATGTTTGATCCTTTATCTACTTTCAGCATATATCTTCCATCCCAAGCTACCCCTCCAACCATCATTGACTTAGTGATCGTTCTCTATCCCAGCTGCCTTCTCCCTCAGCTCATAAGGCAGGCTTCCAACAGTGGAGCAATCTTTCTGACTCTTGTCTCTATTGTTCTTGGGTATTAGTCTCATAGTATGTTATTTTATATTCCACAAATGAGAGCAGTCCTTCGATGTCTGTCTCTCTCTTTCTGACTCATTTCACTTAGCATGATACTTTCCATGTTCATCCACTTATAAATAAATTTCATGACTTCATCTTTCCTAACAGCTGCATAGTATCCCATCATGTAGATATACCAAAGTTTCTTTAACCAATCCTCTATTCTCAGCACTCAGTCTTTTTTCCAGATTCTGGGTATTGTGAACAGTGCTGCAATGAACATACAGGTGCAGATTTCATTTCTACTGTGCTTTTTTGCACCCCCCAGGGTATATTCCCAGAAGTGGTATTACTGGGTCATATGAAAGCTCAATTTCTAGTTTTTTGAGGAATGCCCATATTGTTTCCCAGGAAGGCTGGACCAGTCTGCATTCCCACCAACAACAAAAGAGAGTCCCTTTCTCCCCACATCTGCGCCAGCACTGGTTGCTCTTGTTTTGTTTTTTTTTTTTTTTGATGTGTGCCAGTCTCTGTGGTGTAAGATGATATCTCATTATTGTTTACATTTATATCTCTCTGATGCAATGTAGAGCTTTTTTTTTAATGTGCCTTTTGGCCATTTGTATTTTTTTTTTCAGGAGGTTTCTGTTCATTTCTTCTCCACATTTTTTGATGGGGTTGGAGGATTTTTTCTTGTACAATTCTACTAATGTCTTATATATCTTGTATATCTTACTAATATCTTGTATATACCCCTTATCTGATGGTTTTGGGGTAAATAATTTTTCCCATTCAGTGGACTGTCTCTGTGTTTTGGTCACTGTTTCTTTTGAGGTGCAGAAGCGTCTTAGTTTAATGTAGTCCCATCTGCTTATGTTTGTTTACGCTTGCTTGATCAGTGCTGTTTCATTCTTAAAGATGCCTTTAGCTTCAGGGCATGGAGAGTTCTGCCTACATTTTCCTTCATGTAACTTATGGATTCAAGTCTGATATTGAGGTCTTTAATCCACTTTGATCTGACTTCTGTGTCTGGCATTAGGCAGAGATCAGAATTCATTTTTTTGCAAGTAGCTGTCCAATTTTCCCATCACCACTTGTTGAAGAGGCTTTCCTTGGTCCATTTCACATTTCTTGCTCCTTTATCAAAGATTAAGTGAACATATATTTGAGTATGTGGCAGAGTATTCCACTCTGTTCCATTGGTCTGCAGGTCTGTTTCTATTCCAATGCCATGCTCTTTTAGTTACTATTGCTTTGTTGTACAGTTTGAAGTTGGGGAAGTTGATGCCACCCATCTTCGTTTCCCTAAGGATCACTTTAGCTATTGGTGGGGTTTTATCGTTCCATATGAGTTTCAGGAGTGTTTTGTCTATTTCTTTGAAGAATGCCATGGGTATCCTACTAGGAACCACATTGAATCTATATAATGCTTTGGGGAAAGGGGTATTGCCATTTTGACCCACGAGCAGAGGATGTGTCTCCATTTCCTAGTGTCCACCGCTTTTATTTCTTGAAGTAGTATTTTGTAATTTTCTTTGTAAATGTCCTCCATCTCTTTAGGTAAGAAACTTTTTTGTAGCATTTTCGGTGGTTTTTCATAACAATCAATACAAAATAAATTATATCGGTTCTGCTTTGGAGCAGGGGATGAAGTTAAGGATGGAAACATCTGAAATATAGTGGTAGGAAGGTATTAATGGTGGTGGGATTGGTGTTCAACTATTACATGTAATCAAATATTGCAAACTACTTTATAAAATAAATTTTAAACATTAAAAAAAAAACTGTGCATGAGGGGGAGCAGATTGATGGTAGGAGAAGGTGCTGATTTCCCCTTCTGGAAGTGAACAATGGCAGGTGTGAGGAACGCTTAGACCCCCCACAAAGGGCTGGAAATGAAGACTGTGGAGATCCAAACAGGGTAAAGCAGAAACAGTGAGAAGATCTGACAAGGCTTCAGCTAGAAAGGATGGAGAGTTTGCATGGAGAGAAAAAAAACAAAGGATAACTCAATTAGGGTTTGCAGTCGTGTGTGAGAGGAGAAAGAATGTCCTGGAAAAGGGTCAGGAAGACAGGAGCACAGGTAAGGCACCTGCCTTGAGTGTAGCTGATCCCTAGCACTGCATAGAGTCCCCTGAGCACTCGTCAGGAGTGATCCCTGAGCACAGAGCCAGGAGTAAGCTCCGAGCACTGCCTGGTGTGACCCCAAACAAAACAAAACACAGTGCAGTGGCAAAGGCTAAGACCAGCACATGCAGGAGAGAAGACTGACTCAGGAAAGCAGAGCGCCGAAGCCACTGAAGGTTAATGTTTCATGGGAAGACCAAGTGACCAGGGTCCAGCACCGCCGGGCAGCCAGCAAGTACAGCAGCGAAAGTGGGCCAGGGCAGAGCCGGGGGGGGGGGGGGGAACTAGTTTCTTCATGCTTTGGGCCAGAGTATTCATTCACAAAACAATTGCAATTCGCTTAGCAGTCCTGACTTAACTTTCTGTCACTCTCTGTCGAGGATGATCGGTTCTGAAATTATATGTGTCTTCTCATTGAATATCAAGCAATTTGGCTTTCTGGAGAAGTGTCGCCAGGAGAATCTAAATTAAGCTAGACTATTCGTTCTTTCCTTCCTCCCTTACTTTCATAGTTCCAGCAAGTGCACTTCATTTTAGGATTTGCAGCAAACCTATGATCAATTAGGGAAAGTTAGTTAAGGCAGTGAAGGAAAGTTTATGTTCAATGAAGGTTAATAAAAAGAATCCTGGGGAGAGTTGTGGGGACCCATCTAGACTTTGTGTTCCCAGGTCCTGGTTGGGTCCTGTGCGGCCTGGTCCCCTGACTACGAACCCCAGAGCCAGGAGTAGCCCCTGAGCACTGCCAGGTGTACTGTTCCCCAAAATAAGGAATTTTGGTGAATGAAGAAATATTCTCCTATAATTAAAATAGAGTAATATCCTTTCAAACTTAAACATCGAGCCTGGGAGATATCTCAAGAGATGAGTGTGATGGTCTGTGTGTGTGTGAGTGTGTAAGTGTGAGTGTACATGTGTGTGAGTGAGTGTGTGAGTGTCTGTGTGTGAGTATGAATGTATATGTGGGTGTGGGTGTGTGAGTGAGTGTGTGTAAGTGTGTGAGTGTGTGAGTGTGGGTGTATATGTGTGTGAGTGTGTATGAGTGTGTGTGTGAGTGTGTGTGAGTGTGTGAGTGAGTGTGTGAGTGAGTGTGTGTCTATGTATGTATGTGAGTGAGTGTGTGTGTGTATGTGTGTGTGAGGTGGGAGGACGAGAGAGGATCCCGAGCACCCCCTGGTTCCCAGGGCACCTCTCTTGAAATAGCCCCAGTAAGCACTCCAAGCAAGGGAATGCATCCCCAAACCAAAAGCAAAAGCAAATATATACACATACATATATAACCATTTGTATTAAAAATTATATGAAGGCTGGAGTGATAGTACAGCAGGGAGAGTGTTTGCTTTGTATGCAGCCGACCCAGGTTCTATCCCTGGCATCCCATATGATCTCCTGAGTGCAGAAGCAGGAGTAGCCCCTGAGCACCACCGGTGTGCCACCCCACCCCAACGAACAAAGAAACAACAGAATTACACTTAAGGAGGGGCTAGTTGTACTGTACAGTGTGGCACGATGGGGAAAGTGTGGGCTTAGAAGTGGGACTGGGGCAATCGTACAGGGGGTATGGTGCTTGCCTTGCACGGGGTTCCATCTCTGGCACCACATATGGTACCCTGATCCCCACCAGGAGTAACCCCAGGAGTAACATCTGAGCCCAAAACAACAAAACCAGAAGTCAGACCTGAGGACTGAATCTCAGCTATTGGATGTTCCATGTTTGTGTAAATTAGGATTCGTGTTAACTCCCAGGTATTCCGAACAACTAAGATACAATTTATTCAGCGCCCCCAAGCTAGAAACCAACAGTAACTTTCCTTAGATGAGAGAGCTTGCGGAGAACTCAAAAGGTACAGCGCATTCTCTCAGCATCCATGCCAGCACTGGTTGTTCTCTTTGATGTGAGCCATTCTCTGTGGCATGAGATGGTATTTCATTGTTTTGATTTGCATCTCCCTGATGATTAGTGATGTAGAGCACTTTTTCATGTGCCTTTGGTCATTTGTATTTCTTCTTTGAGGGAGTTTTTGTTCATCTCTTCTCCCCATTTTCTGATGGGGTTGGATTTTGTTTTTCTTGTAAAGTTCTACCAGTGCTTTATACATCTTGGATATTAACCCCTTATAGGATGAGTTTTGGGTAAATAATTTTTCCCATTCTGTAAACTGTCTTTGTATTCTGTTCATCATTTCCTTTGAGGTGCAGAAGCTTCTTAGTTTACTGTAGTTCCATTTGTTTATCTTTGTTTTCACTTACTTGGTCAGTGGTTATTTCATCCTTAAATATGCCTTTAGCTTCAATGTCATGGAGGGTTCGGCCTACATTTTCCTCTATGTATCTTATGGATTCTCATTCACTGCTAGTGGGAATGCCGACTGGTCCAGCCTTTCGGGAAAACAATATGAACATTTCTCAAAAAACCAGAAATTGGGTTTCCATATAATTCAGCAGTACTACTTCTGGGAATGTATCTCAGTGGCCCCAAAACATGATGCAGAAAAGTCATCTACACTCCTGTGTTCATTGCAGCACTGCTCACAATAGGCAGAATCGGGGTACAATCCAAGTGCCCAAGAATAGATAAGTGGATACAGAAACTATGGCACATAGTTTCTTTATGGCACAAGGGAACACTATGCATGTGTCTGGAAAAATAGTCATGAAATTTACACATGAATGGACATGGAGAGTATCACACTAAGTAAAATGAGGCAGGGTGAGAGGGAAAAACAAAATGATTGCACTTACTTCTAGGATATATATTTTTTAAGTATATGAATAAGGGGCTGGAGCGATAGCACAGCGGTTGGGCTTTCGCCTTTCACGCGGCCGACCCACCCGAGTTCGATTCCTCTGCCCCTCTCAGAGAGCCCGGCAAGCTACCAAGAGTATGGAGCCTGCGCGAGCGGCAGAGCCTGGCAAGCTACCCGTGCATATTGGATATGCCAAAAATAGTAACAATAAGTCTCACAATGAGAGACATTACTGGTGCCCGCTCGAACAAATCAATGAGCAACGGGATGACAGCGACAGTGACAGTGATATGAATAAGGGGTATGGTGCCGCCAGCAGGTCAGCCTGTACCTGCAGGGTGAGTGTATCAACAAGCCTGATGGTGCGTTCAGACTTCCCAATACCCCCAAATTGCCACTGTGCCTTTGGCTGGAACCCAACCCCTTGGGGCCTGTGTAATCACAAAATGACTAGGAACCCCATGGCTCTCTCTCGCTGCCTGCATTCGGTGGTCTGGCGCCGATTCCCCACCCGGAATAGCCAATGCCATGGGCGGATGAAGGAAGGGCCAGTCTGGTAGGTGATCAGTTGCCATTTATTCCTTTCTTCCCACGCGCCTGTTCCAATCTAAGTCTCTCATTCCCGTCTCCTCCTGTCTCCCTCGCTCATCTCTTCAACTCCTGGCATTGGGGGTAGCAACCAGACCCAAGTCCCTTAGCATAATCAACACAATCAATGAAAGCCCTCCCTGGCTACCTTCAGCCAAGGAGATCAGCTGAAGGGCTAAATGCCATTTTAGGGGTTTTTCTCCTTTCCTTTGTCCAATAACCTAATTAACATCTTAATTTACATCTTAATTCTTCTTCTTAATATTAGTTATTTTGTATGGACACAGTAAGAGATACATTAAGCTTGTAAGGTGACTCTCCTGAGGACATCTCACTATAGATCTCAGACCACAGTGCTCAGGCCAGATTAATCATTCCTAACCCTAGCAGGGTCCTAATCTAGTTGTTATTTTTTTGGATCATGACAGAATTTGTCCATAACCATGCTCTTAACTTGTAGTTAAGTATTATGGTGTTTTGGCCTGGCCCATTTCGATGCCAGGGTAGCTCACAACTTGCCCTGGGTCCATCCAGTCCCTCATCAGGACCCTGATTTTGGGGTGCTAGGAAGTAAGAGCAACTGAGGTTAATTCAAGAGAATAGATACCCAAGAGTGAATATTATATGAAGTCAATTAACTTCTCAAGTTACAAAAACATAGCATTAACTGTCCTCCTGTGTCTATGCAAAAAGGACATTGCTCTGAATTAACTATCCAAAAGACATATGGAGAAGAGAAAAACAATATTTTCATGGGTGAGGCTCTTCCTGTTTCTGGAGCAAGCAGATATCATTGGGCTGCACTTGCACATGACAGGGACAAATGGTGACGTTACTGGTGCCCGCTCGAGCAAATCGAAGAACAACAGGACGACAAGTGATACAAGTGAATAATAATAATAAAATTAACATTCTGAATTAAAAAAAAGTCATGTGGAGTTCATGCCCAGTTCAATCAGCTTAATCGATGGCTGAATAAATAGCCATACTCTGACATTGAAAAAAAACAGTATATGAATAATACCCAAAGACAGTAGGATTAAGAGCCAGCTGACTGGTCAGTGGTAGGAAGCTTGCCACAAAAGGGAGGGGGAGTGAAGGACAGAGAAGGGACCACTGTGACAATGATAGCCAGAAATGATCACTCTGGACACAAACTGAGTATGGAAAGGAGGTAAAGTGATATGCTTGGTATTTTTTTAATTTTATTGAATCACCGTGAGATAGTTACAAGCTTTCATGTTTGGGTTACAATCACACAATGATCAAACACTCATCCCTCCACCAGTGCACATTCCCCACCACCAATATCTCTGGTATACCCCCCCTTTCCCACCCTCCCCCTGCCTCCATGGCAGACAATATTCCTTGTATTCTCTCTCTATTTGGGGGCATCATGGCTTGCAACACAGACACTGAGAGGGAATCATGTTTGGTACATTATCTACTTTAGACATGCATCTCCCATCCTGACTGATTCCTCCAGCCATAGTTTTCTTAGTGATTCCTTCTATATTCCATCTGCCTTCTCCCCTCTGCTCATGAAGCAGTCTTCCAGCTATGGGGCAATCCTCCTGGCCCTTGTATCTACTGTCCTTGGGTGTCAGCCTCATGTGATGTTATTCTATACTCCACAAAGTGAGTGCAGTCCTTCTATGTCTGTCCCTCTCTTTCTGACTCATTTCACGTATATGCTTGGTATTTTTAAAGTAACAGTAATGCAAACTACAGTGTCTAAAAAAGAAAATGAGAGGGGGCTAGAGTGATAGCACAACAGGTAGGGTGTTTGCCTTGCACGTGGCACACCCGGGTTCAATTCCTAGCATCCCATATGGTCCCCTGAGCACCATCAGGGGTAACTCCTGAGTGCAGAGCCAGGAGTAACCTCTGTGCATCACCAGGTGTGACCAAAAAAGCAAATAAATAAATAAATAATTTTTAAAAGAGAGAGAGAAGGGCTTGCCATAGAGGCAGGCTGGGGTAGGGGTGGTGGTGGAGGGAGGGAAACTGGGAACATTGGTGGCAGGAATTGGTGCACTGGTGAAGGAGCCGTTGTTCCAACATTGTATGAATGAAATTCAATCACGAACCGCTTTGTAACTGTGTATCTCGCCGTGATTCAACTAAAAAAAAATTTTTTTTAAGTACAGTGCGGGCCTAACAACTTCCGTGCGTGACTTGGAAACCCGCAGCTCCGGCCCCCACCCAGACCCCCCACCCGGAGGCCGGCGGGCGCAGGGAGTGGCCCCTATCAGAAAGCAGCAGCGACAACACAACCCTGACCACCTTTCCTCTAGAAAGATCGCTTCTCCGGGTTCCCTTCTGCCAGAGAGGGCGCCAGTCCTTCGCGGCTCCGGCGCCGAGCGCCACCGGGGCCGCCCCGCGGCAACCCTCGGCCCGGTTCCGACTTCCGACTGGTCTCCGCGTGCACTTCACCCGGCAGAAAGAAAACGAAACAAATGACATTTATCCACCCGGAGCCTGGAAACGCTTTAGTGCCACCCGGCACGGCGAGCCCGGCGTCCACTGCGCGCGCTTTGCACAGGGAAGGCTGGGGGTGGAGCGGGCGCAGCGACCCCCCAAAAGTCCCAGTGCCACCGAGTTCTGCGGGGCCACTGCCCCGAGGGTCGAATCATTGTTGTATTTTTTTTTTCAAAAGAGCGATCTGGGGGAAATGATCGAGTTTCTCTCTTCCCCACTACTGTGGTTCATTTCCTAGCGCGATCCCAGCGCTCCCCGCCCTGCCCCGTGGACTAAGAGCGCCCCCGGGTCTCGGGCTCGCATCAGAGTCCCGGGACCCCCAGGAATAAAGTCCCCCATCCAGGCCTTGGGTTCGCACCGGAGTCCCGGGACCCCCAGGAGTAAAGCCCCTCATCCCCACAGGCCTCGCGCTCGCATTCGAGTCCCCGGACCCCCAGGGTTAAAGTCCTCCCCAGGCCTCCAGCTCGCATCAGAGTTCAGGGACCCCCAGGTCTCCGGCTTGCAACAGAGCACCCAGACTCCCAGGGGGTAAAGCGCCACCCCAACCCCAGGCCTTCGACTCGCATCAGAGTCCTGGGACCCCCCCCAGGATAAATTCCCCTCCCCCCCAGGTCTCCGACATGCAACAGAGCACCAGGGATAAAGCACCCCCAGGCCTCCGGCTCGCAACGGACTCCCCGGACCCTCGAGGGGGTGTCCCTCTGCCTCTGGGGGGGGGGGGACCCGGGTCCACCCTGTCCAGCCCGCCCCGGGCAAAGTCGGCGGGGCCGGGCCGGGCCTTGCGGGGGGCGGGCAGCGGCCAGACCCCGCCCCGCCCGTCGGGCCCGGCGCCCCCCGCCCCGCCCCTGCTCCGCCCCTCGGCCGGCGATCAGGGGGCGGCGCGGGGCGGAGCGCGGAGGCGGCGGCCGCTGGCACCGCGCAGCTCGGGAGCGCGCCCCGCAGCCGGACCCCGCCGAGCCGTCCGCGGTGAGTGGGGCCGGGGCCGGGCATCGCGGCGGGCGGCGTCGGGGCCGCCGAGCCTGGGCCGCCTTCCGGGCGCGGGGTGCGCGCCGGGGCCGGCGGGGGAGCCGGGAAGGCCCTTGGGGGTGGCGTTGGGAGGGGTTGGGGGGGAGATCCGCGAGTCCTTCCTGGGCACTGACCTCTCGGCCGTGCGGCGGCCCGACCTGCGGCGCGCGGGGCTCGGGGCCCGGGCACCGGGGGCTGGAAGTGACCACCCGGTCCTCCCGCTCCGAGTCGGCGCTGCCCGGAGGGAACCGAGCGGCGTCCGAGTGCGCGGGGCCTCCCCGGCCGAGGCGCGCTGGCGGCGCAGGCAGCTCGGGGACTTCACCCCGGGTGGTCAGGGGAGGATGGGGTGAGGTGTGGAGCCCTGCCGTGGGAGGTGGGCACCGCCTGCCCCCCCCACCCCTCCCGGAGCCGCCGTCAGCACTGCACGCGACTCCCTGGAAACTCGCAAGAAGACCCTCCTCGGGGTGGTGGGGCACGCGGGCAGCGGGATCCGATTTTGAGAACGGAGGGTCCCAAACTCCCGCAGAACTTTTCTTTTCTCTCTCGCTTTTGTTCTGAGGTCACCCCTGGCGGTGCTGGGGGTGGGGGTGGGGGTGGGGGACCCTCCGAGCCGGATGGCGCCCTGAGAGCTGGCGGTGCCCCGGCCCGGGCTCCAGTCCAGTCTCCTAAAGGCAAAGTTTGCGCGCAGCGGGTTGAGCTCGCGCCCTCCGGCTCCGCACGCTTAACGTGTCCTATGGAGCTTTTGTCTTCCTGGGCTCTTTATCGGATAACTAAGACGGAGACCTTTTGGGGAGGAATAGGGGGGAGGGGAGCTGTTGAGTCTCATCCGGTGGTGCTCGGAGCTGACTCCTGGCAGTGCTCAGGGATCACGCCCGCCTCTGCACGCAGGGCTGACTCGTGGCAGTGCTCAGAGGACATAGGGGATGTCGCGGATAGAACCACAGAACCAGGGTTAGCCCGGTGCTAGGCAGGCGCCTTACTGGAATGCCTCCCCCAAACGGAGACTTGGAAAAAAAAAACTATTTAAGAATTAAAAAAAAAAATAGTGAAAGGGAGCTGTCATGAAATCCAGCAGTGGAACTCTGCCTGGGTTGGGTTCCCCTCATCTCCTCCCCCCCCCCCCCCACCCACACACACACTGAAAAAAGCAAAAATAGTTGAGCTGTTTTTCACAAATATATTTTGATGATTGTAATGGTGTGTAATGGCAAATTTAACAGACAGGCGGGCTGCGTACACCTGCTGGTTGCGTGGTTCATCCCTTTCCTCTGTCACGCTCCGGGTGGCCTCTGAACGGTCACTATGTGCTCTTTAAAACGCCGGAGGGAGGGTGGGGGGGCGTGGTTAAAAAAGGCCAGTAGCATCTTAGCCTTAATATGGAAGTGGGTTTATGGTGTTGGGGGTGGGGGTCCCAAGGGACCCCCACACTGAAAACCTTGGGTGCCGGGAATGCTGGTGAGGCTTAACTCGTAGACTTATTTATTTCTCCTTCACACCAGCCCATGCCTTGGGCAGCATTTCCTACCGGGATTTGGGACCCAGCCCTGAACCTGGAGAGATGATCCGTTGGGCTGAACGCGTGTTTTGCATGGAGGAGGCCTGTGGGTTCAACTCCCCAGCACCCTCATGACCCCCCTCAAGCAATGCTGAATTGACCCCTAGGCACAGAGTCCGGAGTAACCCCTAAGCACTGCCAGGTTTCACCCCCACACCAAAATAACAGGGACCAACGCCATAGTACAGTGGACAGGGCGCTTGCCTTCTCGCCTTGCACTGGGCTGACCCGGCTTAGATGGGGCACCATTATACGGTGCCCTGGACCTACCCCGAGTTATCCCTGAGCACAGCCCAGTGTAGCCCCAAAACAAAACCAAAAAGACCCAAACCAAAAGATAACAGCGACAAACAGAACATTCTCTGCCCGTCAAGTGGGCCCGCTGGCGGTTCCAGGCTGCAGCAGTGAAGAGGCGCATGGGACCGTAGGCTCAGAGAAGGGCCCTGGGGAGCCTGAGCCAAGTGTCTGGGGGTTCTTGGGAAAGGAACTGAGCAGTGAGATTGTTCCGGAAGCAGCTGAGAGACTGGCTTTTGCAGCCCGTGCTGCTTGTGGGGAATTTGTGGTTGTGTAGTCTAGAGTTCACTGAAACATGAATTGCTTTGTCTGGACACCTCCCACCCCCCAGTCTTGGTGCTTCTTCACTCTCAGCCCCTGCCACAGAGCAGTATCCTGCATGCAGGGTGGTGGAGGTGGGTCCCCTCACTTCATTCTTTCCTTGACTTTATGCTCAGTCACTACAAGCTCCAGGTAGAAGTGACACATATATGTGCAGTAGCATAGTGGGTAGGGCGTTTGCCTTGCACGCGGCCGACCCAGGTTCGATTCCTCCGTCCCTCTCGGAGAGCCCGGCAAGCTACCAAGAGTATCCTGCCCGCACGGCAGAGCCTGGCAAGCTACCTGTGGTGTATTCAATATGCCAAAAACAGTAACAAGTCTCACAATGGAGGTGTTACTGGTGCCCGCTTGAGCAACTCGATGAACAATGGGACGACAGTGACTTAGGTACAGTTGACCTAAGTCAAGGGGGGCAGATTCTGAGACCAGGTATGGGGGTGCCAGAAAAATCCAGGGGGTGATCGTAGTTTTGGGTGCAATTTTGGGCCACTTTCTATGTTTTTTCTTAAAGAAGGTAGATTTTTCAGAAGGACACTAAATAAAAATATTTCCCCCCCCTTTTTTTTTTCTGCAAAGGGGATCATGTAGATGACCAGCCACTGATGTCAGATGTCAGTTGGCTGGACGCACCCTATTCAGGGCCGGTTGATAGGGAGGGCCCAGTGTTAAGCATTTTCGGTCTTGCTCCTCCTGGAGGGAGGGGCGTCTCACTACAGTGAAGTTGGCGTCAGGTGTCTACCCTGGTTTTCCGGCTCTGCGGTGTCTTTGCCTCTAACCCCCGGTGCAGCCTGCCCACTCCCTCAGTGGGAAACCTTTCTATCGGCCCCGCCTCTGCTCCCGAGCCTGCGGGGCTCTGAAGTTGGAGCTGGAGGCGGCCTGAGTATTAGGGGGATGGGCGCGTCCGGGTCCGTGGCTTTGGAGTGGTGACAGTCCCCCAGGTGGGGGAGGATGGTGGGCTCTAACCGAGGAGCACAAGGGGGAGCTTGGTGCAGAACTCCGCATGCTTGTGGAGAGCTCTCTCTCCTCTGGGTCTTAAGTCCAGAATTTGCAGCCAGCTACTTCCTCAATGTCCAGTTCTGCCAGGGCCCCGCCCCGGAGCCAGCAGTGGGGAGCTGAGGTTCCTTCAGGTGAGCTGAGGCAGCGCACCGTCACGGTTCAGGGAAACTGGGTCCTGTGTGGAGAACAGACAGTTGCCCCAACCAGAAGAACACCTTAGTGCTGGCACTGAGAAAGCCACTGCCCCAAACTAGAAAGAGAAGGGTCAAAGCAGCTTTTGTTTCCATGTGCCTGGGGCAGGACCTCTGGAGGTCTGTCCTAGGTCGGTTGATCGGTCTATCGGTTGCTCTCTCTCTCTCTGTCTCTCTCTCTGTCTCTCTCTCTTTCTCTTTCTCTCTGTGTCTCTCTTTGTTTCTGTCTCTGTCTCTCTCTGTCTCTGTCTCTCTCTTTCTCTCTGTGTCTCTCTTTGTTTCTGTCTCTCTGTCTCTCTCTCTGTCTCTCTATCTCTCTGTCTCTGTCTATCTCTCTCTGTCTCTCATTCTCTCTCCTTGCTATATGCTAGTGTTTCCGTGCATCTCTTTCCAACTCTCTGTTCAGCGATGTCACACTACTTTTTCAGCTTGAAAAAGCCTCTATGGAATTAGTGCCACCTTGGAAATGGGAGGAACGTGACCAGTAGTGGCAGTGGAATGAGGTTGGAAGGAAGGCGAGGAATTTTTACTTCTTACTGTTTGAAATGCCATGTGCTTGCGCTTCCTAGAACATTTATATATTGCTTTCCTAATGCCAACGTCCTAGACATTTAAAAGGAAGATAAGGCCGTTTCTCTGGGAAGAATATCACACTACCGCCTCTCCCCAACAGAGCAAGTTGCTTTCCTTGTTCACATCTGCGTTCTGTCATTGTGTCTGTTGTCAAAAACAGTAACAAGAAGTCTCGAAATGGAGACGTTATGGTGCTCGAGTCTGTTGTTGCCTCACAGGTTTGAGTTCAAGTCCTGGCACCATCTACACACACACACACACACACACACACACACACACACACACACACGATATATTACTTCAAAATAATATGATGAGGGCTAGAGAGATAGAGCAGGTAAAGCGCTTTACCTTATATCTGGCCAGCTTGGGTCTGATCCCCAGCACCCCATGTGGTCCCCTAAACCCCGCCAGGAGTGATCCCTGGGTCCAGAGTCAAGAATAAGCCCCGAGCACGGCTGAGTGTGGCTCCAAAACAAGCAAAAACAAAATAATATTGTGAGAAAGCCCTGTGCTTGCAGATGAAAACAGTTGTTTTTTATTACTACTCCTCCTCCTCCTACTACTGCAGTAGCCTTATTGAATGTAAGCCCCTGTCCAGGACGAGAGCCTCCAGATCCCAGTGTACTTTAGCAGAGTGTTCCGCATCCCTTGAACTGGCATTGAAAAATGCTATTTCAGAATAAATAGCAGTACTCTTACATTTATATAAGCAAACAAACAAAAAAGTGCTATTTCAGGCCGGGGTGATAGTACAGCCAAGAGGGCACTGTCTTACACATGACCAGCTGGCTTTGGTCCCCAGCATCCCATACGGTCCCCCGGCACCACCAGGAGTGTTCTCTGAGCACAGAGCCAAGAGGAACGCCTGAGTATGCTGCTGTGTTGAGGGTGGGGAGAAGCTTGTGGTGTGGGGGACCAGACGGGAGGCTCGTGCCCCAGCACCTGAGCCGTCTCCCCTTCCGCACGAAGTGGTTTGTGAATTGAAAACATGTTACCCAAGAATACCTGGCCGCCTTCCCGTTTTCAGCGAGCGGGGAGAGCAGATGCTCGAGCCCGGACATCCAGGGCGCAGGCGCTGAGGAGTTGACGCTGGCCCGTGGCGTGCACTTGATTTTCAGGTTTTCTTCCCCCGGGGCCTGGAATGTGGCTTTGTGATGCCCTCACATGCCTTGCGTGTGTGAGACCCTGGGTTTGGTTCCTGACACCGCAAAAATAGATATGTGTCTGTGTGTCTTCTTCACATTGAAGGTTGATAGAGTCTGGCTAATATTTTAAAAATTGAATTAAAGAAGTACGACTTGGCAAGGTTTTCGATAGTTGGCTTTGAGACGCGTAATATTTCAACACCAACCCCACCACCCCGGTCAGCTTCCCTCCGCCAGCGTGCCCAGATTCCCTCCCCACTTCTGTCCCCTCCCCCACACCCCACCAGTCAACTTGACCGGCACATTACAAAGTTTCAGTGGTTGCAGTCTAACTAATACTATCCGGGGGAGGGGGGAGGTTGCTCTTGATAGGCTAGGACCTAAGAGAGCGCTCACAGGGCTGAGGGTGGGCTCTATGCTGGAGGCCTGACATATGCACCACATGGTCCGAGCACCTCCGACAGGACCCCCAGACAGTGCACTGGAGAAGGTCCTGAGCAACACAAGACAGAGCCCCAAAACAAACAAACAAACAAACAAAAGATTTAGCAAGCATTAAATTCGACACAGCCAAAAGTAACCCGTATGAGGCTCGAGCAATAGTACAGCGGGTAGGATGCTTGCCTTGCACCCGGCTAAACCTGGGATCGATCCCCAATATCTCATAGAGTCCCCCTGAGTGATCTCTGAGTGCAGAGCCAGGAGCAGCCACGCCCCTGCCTTCCCTCTCGGACCTTAGACCGACAGACGGGCCACCAACCACCGCCAACTCGCTTAGCACACACTCCTTTTTACCCCTGTGGGGTGTGGGGAAATGGGGTGAGTCAGTGGTGGGGGGCAAGGGGGCTAAAAACAGGCCTGCAGGAGACAGGCACATTGTGTGTCTCTGTCTGCTTTCCCCCATGGTGTCAGGGCCTGCTTCAGCCCCCCCACCCTTGCCCTCCAGTTGACCCAGGACTTAGAAAGTCCTTCCTAGTTACAGCGCCATCCCGGGAAAGCCATCAGCCTCCTGCCGATCACCCCACTACATCCACGGACTCTCCCATCTTGGGGGGCGGGGAGTTGCAGCCTATCCATTGGTGCTCAGGGGCCACACCTGGTGGTGCTTGGGGGACCCTGGCCCAAAACTTGGGATCTAGGCAAGCACCTTTTAAATTTGATTTATTTTTCAGCTTTGGGGGCCGCACCTGGCGGTGCTCAGGAGTTACTCCTGGCTCGGCACTCAGGAATTATCTTTGGTGGTGCTCAGGGGACCATATGGGATGCTGGGGATCGAACCCAGGTGGACCACATCCAAAGCAAGTGCCCTGCCCACCGAACTATTGCTGCGGTCCCCATAAGCAAGAGCCTTAACTTCTGTGCTCGCTCAGGCCTTGACAGAACTTGCCAACTGTTTGTTTTTATGTGTGTGGGGGCCATACCCAGCTATGCTCAGGGCTCACTCTTGGCTCTGTGCTCAGGGATCACGGCTGGCAGGCTCAGGGGCGCCTGTGTTGTATCAGAGATTGCCAAAGCTGTGCTCTACCCCATTGAGGCACCTCTTCGGTTGGTAGCCTCATATTTCAATGATAAAAAACATTTTTTAATTAGTATAAAGCATTCTTTGTTTTGTCTTTAAGAACAAGTATATCCCGGGCTGCTGTTGGGAAAAAAAAACGTTTGAACTCTTTGGCCCTGATGTCAACTAAACTGAATGACCCTTGAGCCCTGGCTGTGTTGTTCTCTTCTCTGCCTCCCTGCCTGCCCTTCTCAGTTCCATCCCTTGGTCTTCTCCGTTTCTCCTCTGTCAAACCCGTTCCAGGGCCCCAGGTTCCAGCCCCAGGGCCCTTATCATATTAGAGTTTATTTGTGTGCTTATCTTCACTTCCTTGCTAGATTGTACTCCGCCTATAAAACAAAGCCTGTTTTCTTTATCCCCTGTTCTCGGGTGGTACTTAGCAATGCCAGCTGCAGTGATGCTCAAGAGAGGGTAACTGTACATCACAGTGATTCTCTAATAAAAAAATTAAAAAACAAAACAAAACACCCCCCCTCAAAAAACAAAAAGAGAGGTACGCTGCTTTCACAGAGTTGGCTAAATTCACTGGAGAAAATTTCAAGTATGAAAGAAATGCATCATATTGACAGAAACCCTTCAGATATCGTTTATTTTTATTTTTATTTTTTTTGCTTTTGGGGTTACACCCAGCAATGCTCAGGGGTTACTCCTGGCTCTGCACTCAGGAATTACTTCTGGCAGTGCTGGGGAGACCATATGGGATGCTGGGGATTGAACCTGGGTCAGCTGCGGGCAAGGCAAGTGCCTTACCCGTTCCAGCCCCCTTCAGATATTGTTTGGGGCTAGGAACGCTGGAGCTGACCTGCAGTTAGTGTAAAAGATTTTTGAAGAATTGCGATCAGAAGAAAATCTTCTATTTGAAGATTTTCTATATGGCTCTTCCTATGGTCTGCCAAACTCTGCGAGGACTGATTTATTCTCATTTGTTTTTTGGGCCACATCTGGCGATGCTCAGGGGTTATGACTGGCTCTGCACTTAGGAATTATTTCTGGCAGTGCTAGGAGGACTATATGGGATGACGGGATTGAACCCGGATATTCCATGTGCAAGGCAGTTTCCCTGTATGCCATATCATTGCTCGCACACTAGCTGTGATTCTTGAGCACAGTGCCAGGAGTAGCCCCTGAACACCACTGGGTGTGGCTCAAACCACCACCTCCCCTTCTTCAGCTGTTGTTAGTATTAAAAAGGGCAACGTCTGGGGGCTTCAGGGAGATGGTCCAAATAGCAGAATGCGTGGGACCCTCCCTGGACGCCCCCCTGAACACTGATGAGTGTGACCTCTTTGTGGGTTTATTTTGGGAGGGAGGGGAAGCCAAATCCAGTGGTACTCAAGATGCTCCTGGCTTGGAGCTGGCAGACCAGGCATTACTGGTGATTGGACGCAGGTTTTCAGCATGGAAAGCAACACTCACTAACCCTTTGGACTGTCTCCCTGGCCCAAGAAGCAGCTTCTTTAGGAGAGCACTTTTTCACAAGAGCCGTTCTTTTGTTTTAAAATGTGGATCTTGGTGTTCAATAAAAGAAATAGGCCCCAAGAGGTGAGTTGACTGCAGCCTTATGAATGGTCTGCGAGCTCAGGCGGTCGAATGCAGGCTCTCTGCACTCATCTGCCACCTGCACTCATCTTCGACCTGGTTTATGATCACAGCAGCTACCGTCAGCTGGGCTGGGCAGGGCAGGGCAGGGCAGGGACTGTCACTACAACTCTGCGAAAAAGAAAGTAGAGTTCTGCAACAGAGCAAGTGGCAGGGGTGGGCTTTTAAGTTGATGATAAAACTTTGGAAGTAGGATGTTGCGGACATCAGAGATAGGAAGTTGCCCTTCCTAAAAGTTCTGCCCGTGGGGGACGCAGCCACAATGATTCTGCCCTAGTTGCCCTTCTCAGGGCCTTTGCATATGACCTTCTCCTCTTCCACATGGACCTCACTGCCCTCAAGGTTCTGCTCGCGGGACTCCAGATCAGTGAGGCCTGCTGGTGTCTCCTAACACCCTTCAAAACTTGGTGGTGTTGTTTTGGTCACCTGCAGTGGTGTTCGGGGCTTAATCCTGGCTCCAAGCTCAGGGCATCACTTCTTCTGATGGGGCTTGGGGGACCATATGAAATACTGGGGATCGAGTCTGGATTGGTTGCGTGCAAGGCAAGCACCTTATCTGCTATACTGCCCAGCCCCCAAGCCCAGGTTCTTAATATAAAGAATCATGAGTGCCACAGAACTGCTGAAGTGCTATTCCACTCTCTGAAAAGTTGTTCCTCAGCCTTCCTTTTGTTATTTTAATCTTCGTTGTCAAAAATTAATCCCTTTTCTTAGGGGACGGAGAGATCGTTTAGTGGGTTAGGTGCTTACTTTGCAGGCAGCCGACCTGGGTTCCATCCCCGGCACTCCGCGTGGTCCCCCCAACCCACCAAGAAGTGAGTGATGCATGAGTTCAGAGCCAGGAGTAAGTCCTGAGCACAGCAAGGTGTGGCTCAAAAAAAAAAAAAATTAATCCATCTTCTGATGAATTAGCAAGAAGGGCTGTATGTGAGTGCAGTTTGATTACCCCCACCCCATCCCCTTTTTTGACCTCAATAGCTGTCTGGACAAGCTTGCCCTAGGGCATCGTTCGGATGGTGTCACTTACCTGTCTTGCACAGGAAGCCTCAGCAGGAGCTTTTATTCCCTGTCGTGGCCAGTACTGTAAAAGTACCAGGCAGACTGTGTAGTGTAGCGTATAAACAAGTTGTGTCTGTCTAAGAGAGTATTGGGCTAGATCACCAGGTTTGAGTCTTTTGTGGAAAGGAAGGCGAGTGAGTCATGGTGGTAGCCTGTTATCTGCAAGAGGTCTGTGCCAGCACATACTCAGTGTGTAGCTTTCACTTGGGAGAGATCAAGGCCCGGTCCTCGGTGAAAGGATTATCTTCCGTAAAACTCTGTTTCTAAGATAAGAAATCAGTTATAGTTCCAGGGCTGATGGTGTCCAGAGATAGATTATTGTTGGCATCAACTCTTTTTTTTTTTTTTGGCCCAAATTTATTTTATTTATTTATTTATTTATTTATTTATTTATTTTTAAATTTATTTATTTTTAATTAGAGAATCACCGTGAGGGTACAGTTACAGATTTATACACTTTTGTGCTTATACTTCCCTCATACAAAGTTTGGGAACCCATCCCTTCACCAGTGCCCATTCTCCACCACCCGTAAACCCAGTGTCCCTCCCACCCTCCCCAATCCCATCTCCCCCCCACCCCACCCTGCCACTGTGGCAAGGCATTCCCTTCTGTTTTCTCTCTCTAATTAGCTGTTGTGGTTTGCAATAAAGGTGTTGAGTGGCCGCTGTGCTCAGTCTCTAGCCCTCATTCAGCCCGCAACTCCCTTCCCCCACATGGCCTTCGACTACAATGTAGTTGGTGATCGCTTCTCTGAGTTGACCTTTCCCCGGAACGTGAGGCCAGCCTCGAAGCCATGGAGTCAACCTCCTGGTACTTATTTCTACAGTTCTTGGGTGTTAGTCTCCCACTCTGTTATTCTATATACCATAGATGAGTGCAATCTTTCTATGTCTGTCTCTCTCTTTCTGACTCATTTCACTCAGCATGAAACTTTTCATGGCATCAACTCTTTTTGCTTTTTGGGTCACACCTGGCTGGAGCGATAGCACAGCGGTTGGGCATTTGCCTTTCACGCTGCCTACCTGAGTTCGATTCCTCCGCCCCTCTCGGAGAGACCGGCAAGCTACCCGTGCGTATTGGATATGCCAAAAACAGTAACAATAAGTCTCTCAATGAGAGACGTTACTGGTGCCTGCTCAGACAAATCGATGTGCAACGAACGGGATGACAGTGACAGTGACCTGGCGATGCACAGGGTTACTCCTAGCTCTGTGCTCAGGAATTACTCCTGGCGGTGCTCAGAGGACCATATGGGATGCTTGGGAATCGAACCTAGGTTGGCCACGTGCAAGGCAAATACCCTACCCGCTGTGCTATTGCTCCAGCCCCTCAACTCATATTTTTTAAGTTATCTGTCATGAAAAGCCAGGGAGATAGTACAGGGGTTAAGGCTTTAGCTTTGCGCTTTGCCCACCCAGGTTTGGTCCTCAGCACCACATATGGTCCCCTGACATAGAACTAGAAGAAAGCCGTAAGCACCACTGTGTGTGGCCCGAGAGCAAAAGTTACCTGTTGTACAGATTTTACCAAAGTTATATTTTAGGATAAATCTTAGTTGACCAGTTCTCATATTTGTAACATGGGATTCGAAGATTGTTTTAAACTGAGTTTCAATCCTTAACAATCATTTTTAAATTAAATTATTTTGTGAATAGTGTATCTTATAATTATGTAAAATCTAATACATGAGTTCGGGGCTTGCCTGGCACAGGACCAACGTAGTTTGATCCCCAGCACCCATATATGATCCTGATCCTCCAAGCACTGCCGAGGGTGACCCCTGAGCTCCGCTGGGTATGGCTCAAAACGAAGCAAAAAAATGTTCTGTGGTACAGATTTTGTCGAAGTCGTATTTTAGAGACTGTCTCAATAGACAAGTCCTCATATATGTATCACAGAATTTGAAGATTGTTTTAAAGTGAGATTTAACTTTAAAACATCACTGGTGTTTGAATAATTTTATGTGTTGCTTATTAGGTGGTGTATTATGATTATTAGAATAGAATATGTAGATATCTATTCTGCATGTTATTCTATTCTGATATTGTGCATGTTAGGTAATATAATTACAGTACCATGTACGGGATAAGTGTCAAATGCTGCTTCTCGTGCAGTGCAGCGTGATGGAAGGCGCCTGGACACACGGGCAGACGTGGCAGCAGGGCTGCCTCTGTCCCCCCCACATACACACCCCGCCTCTTCCCTGCCCCAAGGTCACCGAACCTCTCTGACCCTCAGTCTTCCTACCTTACTAGGGTCTGGTGGTGCCCCTCTCACAGACTTGCTCAGAGCCCCTGTCAGGAGACGTGGATGGAGTGGCCCATCTTCTTCCCAAAGCTACCACATCCAACACTGACATTCCAGTTCCCATCTTTTTCTTTCTTTTTTTTTATTTGGGTCGCTCACACCCTGCGATGCTCAGGGGTGACTCCTGGCTCTGCACTCAGGAATTACTCCTGGGTATGCTTGAGGACCATATGGGATGCTGGGAATCAAACCAGGGTTGGCCGCATGCAAGGCGAACGCTCTACCCCCTGTGCTATGTGTCTCTCTTGCCCCCATCTTTGGCTTTGACTCAGTGTGTTTGCCTCAATGAGAAGCATTGCACGTTGCTGGCTAGACCCTTCTTTCTGGCTTGGCCTCCCTGTCTGCCCTGAGTGCCTGCCTCTCCCGGGGACCGATGGCCGCTGCTCTCTTTCTGCTTTGGTGGCTGAGGGCAGCGGAATCCAGTCTAATATCTCTTTGCTGGGTCACCCCACTCGAGCCAGGCGCTATCTGAAAAGGAAGTGGAGTCTTCGTCAGCTAAGAATCCTTGGTTCGTGCCTCCTTGTCTTCAGGATAAAGTGAAATCCTGTTTGGTCTCCTCCTGTCTCTGCCCAAGGTGCTCCCCATGGTCCATCCACTGGGAACTAACTGCTTGCTTTTCTCTTTTCCCAGAGAACAGAACTACACTGATCCTTCTTCCATGTCCTTCTAGAAAGCTGGTGCTTGCTCCTGCTTTGTTTGTTTATTTTGTGTTGGGGCCACACCCAGCATACTCAGGTCTTACTTCTGGTTCTACACTCAGGAATATTTCTGGGGCGGGTGAAAGTATGTGTGTGTGTGTGTGTGTGTGTGTGTGTGTGTGTGTGTGTGTGTGTGTGTGTGTGTGTGTGGAGGGGGGGGGAATTCTGGGGGAATCCTGTAAAGTTCTGGGGATCAAACTTGGGTTGGCCGTGTGCAAGGCGGCAAGTGCCTTACCCTCTGTTGTATCGCTCTGGTCCCACATGTGACTGCTTGTTGCCAGAGACCTTCTTGACCCTCACCCATGTTGCATTGAATGCCACCACCCCACCCGCCCACCCACTCATGCTTCTGGGTAGAGCACAGGGCGCGTGATACTGGCATCGTCTGCTGACCGCTCTGCGTGTGACTAAGGAGCCTCGGGAACAGTTCCTCCCTGATCCCTAATGGTTCGTTAATGTCAGGTGCATGAATGAATCTGGATGTGCCCCTTCTCTTAGAACCCAGAGAGGCCCGGGGACAGGGGTGAAGCGGGCCGGTTGCTGCTTTGCTCCTCAGCAGCTCCTTGACCCAGTGAAATGCAGTTTGCTGGGAGTGGCCTTGCATGTGTGGGCGCCTGAGACAGATGACACTGTCGTTGCCTAAGATCTGGGCTCTGGGGTTTGGTGAACTCAAGAGTTCCATTTCCTCCTCTCACTACACTTGCAGCCTGACTCCAGCTCCCAGCCACATCGAGGTAGGTTTAGGGGAGAGATTGTTGGTGAGAACAGAACAGCAGACTCTTCCTGGTGTGGCCTTCCTTTTCAAGATCAGTGAATATATGCATTTGTCCACCAAGCTTTGGGGAATTTTATCTATCTCTATAAATTTAATTTATATAAAATTATATAAATCAAATATTAAATTAAATTTAATATTTAATTTAATCACTGTATCACTGTCATCCCGTTGTTTGTCGATTTACTCAAGCGGGCACCAGTAATGTCTCTATTACACTGAGCCCTGAGATTTTAGCAGCCTCTCCTTACTCGTCTTTCCCAACGATTGGAGGCTTTCCAGGGACAGGGGAATGAGACCTATTGTTACTGTTTTTGGCATATCGAATATGCCACGGGTAGCTTGCCAGCTTTGCCATGTGGGCGGGATACTCTCAGTAGCTTGCCAGCCTCTCCAAGAGGTATGTATATATCTGTTACTGTATTTTGGATATGAATATGCCACAGGGAGCTTGCCAGGCTCTCCCAAGTGGGCAATAGACTCTTGGTAGCTTGTCAGGTTCTCCAAGAGGGAGAACTAGGCTATTAGATGTCCCATGGCCGCAAAGTGATCGTGTGCTTCCGGAAGCTTGGTCTTATAGTCTCTGGATGTTGGCCATTGATGGGATTACACGGTACCTGAGGCAGTCTCTGGGTGTGACTGCCTAGCTACTGGAAAATGGGGGATCTGGGTGGAAGAGGGCCAGTCCCAATCCGAGCAGCCTAGGGATCCGAGATACCAAACCGGAGATCTCGGCCCCGGGTCCCGCACACCTGGGTTCCTCTGCCAGCTCCCCCATGCATGAGGCTAGTCTGAACGTGTGGAGATTGGCCCTGAGCATGGCCGTGGCTGGGTTAATTTAATAGTTAATTAAATTTAATTAAGCCCTGGGGATGTTCAGGGCTTACTCCTGTGCTTTGGGGGTGTTCAGGGCTTACTTTTACTCCTTACTCTGTGCTCAGGGATCAGGGATTGCTCCTGGCATTGCTCAGAGGACCACAAAGGGAGCTGGGGAATTGAACCTGGGTTAGCCGCATGCAAGGCTAGAGCCCCTACCCTCTGTGCTATCACTCTGGCCAGCTCTGGGGAATTTTCTTAGCCCAGGCCCTGGTTCTTGAGGCTCTGGGGCAATCCCACTGGTGAGGAGGGGGAATGGCTCTGACACTTGGTGGGTCTGCCACGAGATGAACCAATGCTGTCCTGTGAAGGAGGCGGCCTGGCTCCCCGCATTGTGTCGGGGCATGTCTTCCTTTCTAGTTCTTAAAGTTTGGGCTGGTTAAACTTATTACCAAGGAGCTGCAAAATAAGCCCAGGAGCTTGAGAAATCCATGCAGCTTGCTTAAAGGAGAGATCTTGCCGGAGAGCTAGTGCAGTGGGTGTGGCAGTTGCCCTGCTCTCCTGGCACCGCCAGGACTGATCCCTGAGCACCACGGGGTGTGCTCCCAAACTTCCGATACCTCGCCCCGCCCCCACAAAGGAATGGATTTCAACTAAGTCTGTTCTGTAAGACTTTTAAAAATGTAGTTGCCTGCTCACACACACATGCACACAGGTACACAGGCACAACATTGCTTCTCCTTTCAAGACTTAGATGTGGTGGGACCTGGTTAGGATCCTTGTAAGTCGTGGGTTTTTTTTTAAGCGTTACTGAGGTCTGAGCTGCTGCCCGCATTCTAAGAAGGGACCGAGTGAGGATTGACCTCAGTGAGGAGAGAATGAGGTTGGGATGCCTGGTTCTGAAGGACCGTGCCCAGCTTCTTCCTCTGCTTTCTGACCAAATATTGCATAACCCCAGGAGCTTTCTTTCCTTAGTGCATCTCTGAAATTCGAAGTTCTCAACTTCACCAAGACTTTATGAGAAGCTCCGCTTACATTAGCCCACAGCAATACCACAGAGTGGACGTGACTGTTTCTGTTTTGATTCTGTGCTAGTCGAAGTCTTTTCAAATGAGCTTGAAGGTTATGTTGGGTAAATCTCGGTTCTGCTTTGGGAGTTTCTGTGATGTTGCACCCTCTTAACCAGGGAACCTCAAACTCAGAAAGTGTTTAAGAAGCCCATTGCAGTGTGAAAGGCTCTGGGCCCCCCAGATCTTTTTTAAAGTTGTTCACAATTAATTTATCAGTCAATAACCCCACCACCATCACACCTTCCCACCACCATTATTTCAAATTTTCCCAGTCATCACCCAAACCTGCCCCAATAGCAGTTCCTAAATAATTTATTTTGTATTGCTTGTTATGAATAATCTGCTAAAAATGGTCCAAAAAAGATTTCCTTAGAAGAAACTGTGTTAAGATTGTTGTATCTCACCCTGGAGCTATTAAGCTGTTGTATAAGAGATTACTAACATGTTGTGACAGATTGAGCCTTGTGTACTAATATATACATATTTTTGATTGAGATCAGTTGCCTTCTACTTTACATCCCATCCAGTGTGGCATGCTACTCTTGGTACATCAGTGGTTTAGAGTTTGAGATGTCACTCCAGGAATAGCATGGTACAGCTGAAGTTACATTTTTAACTGGATGGTCACTTTGGAGTCCAGAGGCATCTCTGCAGCTTGTTGATCTCTTCCGAGATTTATTTGTGTCGGATCCTTATGTGGCGCCAGAGGCAGTTTGTGGGTATGACTGCCAGGCTCCTAGAAGAACAGGGAGATGGGGGGAGGTCTCCCATTCCTGATTCTGTAAGATCCTGGAGATTTCAGTCACAAATCCCACATATGGATGAGTACAAGCCTGTGGAGATAGCCGTGAGCATGGCAGCAATTGGGTTCTGGAGGTTTTCAGCTGCTGGGGCTCTCTTTGGGCAGGTGGTGGGCTCACCTGGTCCGCTTTGGAGGGGCCCCAAATCTTGACCATTGCCCTTGGCGAGGACTGTGCACATCTACCAAGTGGACCATGTTCATTCATTACGATAGAGCCTGAAAATGTCCAGGGTTACTTAATAGTAAAGTTTAAGGAAGCAGAAGGGTTACATTTTAGGAAGTAAATATTTTTAAGGTGCAATGTAGTATTTTTATGGTATGATTTAATTTTACTCTGCAATGTAGCTGTTATCCCGTTGTTCATCAATTAGCTCGAGTGGGCACCAGTAACGTCTCCATTGTGAGACTTGTTGTTACTGTTTTTGGCATATTGAATATGCCACGGGTAGCTTGCCAGGCTCTGCCGTGCGGGTGAGATACTCTCGGTAGCTTGCTGGGCTCTCCGAAGGGACGGAGGAATCGAACCTGGGTCAGCCGCGTGCAAGGCGCTGTACCCGCTGTGGGTAGGGCATTTGCCTTGCAATCTTGGCACTTGAATAAATTCTGATGTTGGAAATCTCCCATCTCTAGTCAGCACTTTGCAGCTTGCTTTCAGGCAAAGCCCCAACCATGGTCGGCCCTGCCCCCTCCCTAGGGCTTTTCCTCCACTTCTGCTCTCGCTTGTCCCTCAGAGCCTTCTCAGGGCCTTTGCACATGACCTTCCCCTCCTCCAGATTGACCACACTGCCTTCAAGGCTCTGCTCAGATGACTCCAGATCAGTGAGGCCTTCTGGTATCTCCCAGTACCCTCCAAGGCCCAGACATGCCCTGATGCTTTCCTCCTGCTTTATCCATGGAACTGGTCACCATCTGCTATTGTTTGTATTCACTTGTTTTCTTGTTGCTCTCCCTCCACTGAAATGGAAGCACCCCAGGCAGAGACTTTGTTCCCCTTCCAGCCCCCCAGATATATCCCCAGTGCCTGAAACAGTTATTGATTGGCACCATCAGACAGTAAGTATAAACATGTGTTTATCAAGGACATCAGCCTGTTGATCAGTTGTCCAGGATAAGACCAGAATAAGTAAAAATGGAGTGGTAAATGAGAACTTTGATGAAAAAAGACATCTTTTTGTGTGATTGTAATGCCTCTTGATACACAAAGAAAACTTATTTTTATAGCCTAATGAGCACCTTGATCTTTAAGAAAATGTGTCGGTAGGTTTGGTGATATTGCTATAAAGCCATTGTTTCTCCAGGGCCATCCTTCACTACTCTTGCTTTTTCTTTTCCTTTTTTTAGTAATCCTTCCTTAAGCACAATTGCTTTTATGATTTTTCATAATTACTTTGGTTACAGACGTCAAATTCAAAAGATTGGTATGGAAGAGTGTGTGTGTGTGTGTGTGTGTGTGTGTGTGTGTGTGTTTGTGTGTGTGTGAGGGGAGGTGCTTAATTACTTTTATGAACAGGTAAGAGAATCAAAGAAGTGGCCCGGTGTCTGGGAAAATTCAGAGATGTGTAGTTCAGTTTTTCCAGTTTTCCAGATGCATCAAACAAAACCAAGTATTGATGTTTCTGCTCTCTGCTTTGTGCCAGAACCAAGTGGACAAGTCCTGGTGGTTTGCCGGCCTGGGTGGTGTTGACCTCAGTCTTGTTTATGCTACACAGACATCCTTGGGATCGCACTTTTGATGAAAAGTTGTTTATCAGTAACATGATGTTCAGTTTCACTAACATGATGTTCAGTTTCACGACAAGTTGGAAGTTGGACCAATTAATTTTTCTTTAAACAGGAAAAAAAAACGAAGCTTAGTTAATCTTTATAATGACAAAAGTAAACTAGAGATAGAGTGATGGTACTTTGACTTTTGAGTTGAAAGCCACCAAGATGGTAGATATTTGTAGTTAGAAAAATAGTGAAAAGAAGGAAGGGAGGTAGGCAGATTATATTAAATACAAAAACTTCTTTCTATTCTTTGCATTGATTTATAAGTTTTCTGTGTGTGTGTGTGTGTGTGTGTGTGTGTGTGTGTGTGTATGTGTGTGTTTGTGTTTTATTTTGTTTTGGAGCCATACCCATCAGTGCTCAGGGATTACTTAGGCCTCTGCGCTCAGGAATTACTCCCGGTGGTGCTTGGGGGACCAAACAGATGCCAAGGGTTGAACCTGGTCAGCCTCATGCAAGGCAAGCTCCTTAACCTGCTGTACTATTTCTCCAGCCTCAAGCTTTGATATTTTTTTTTTTAATTCACTCTATAGTTATCCCAAGTAAACAGCTCAGAGGCTGTAAATACTGTAGTATGGGGAATCTCAGCTAATGACCTGAAAGTTATTTCAAACTCTACAACTCGTGGGAATCTGATAGGCCTCCAGCCCCCAAACCTGTCTGAGTGCCCCCAGTCCTGTTAGTGCCCAGAGCTCTTCCTCTCTCCGCCCTGCCCTCGCTGTTGCTCCTCTGTGGTGCCCAGCACGCTGCTGCCAGCCTGAGAGGATTCAGCTCTGACCACAGAGGCAACTAAGTCATCAATTTTTATCTCTTCCCGGGGAAAGCGACCGTGGAAAGCTTGATTGTGCAACAGTGCCCTGCCTCGACACAGGACTCACCCTTCCTTATAAAACCCACTCGCAAGACTGCTACCTAGAGGGCCAGAGAGGTGTTTAGGGGTTACGGCCGGCCAGATGCCCCACATCTACTCCACTTCCCTGCCGCTCACTGATCCCCGGATACTCCTGGCAGCGCGTCTTCAGCCCCTTGCATAGAATTGCTAGCCTGGCTGGCCTGGGTCCCGGAATACCACTTGAGAGCCCTTCCCCCATCGGATAAATAAACAAACACATTGTTCGCCAGGTTTGGAAGTTCTGTTTCAGATGACAGATCACAATGCTCAAGGGCCCGGGTGGGGATTTTGCCCATGCTGTTGGCCTTGTACCTGCTCTCACGAGTAGGCGGGCAGTGCCCCTGAGCCTGAGCCTGGGGTCAAACTGTACAATGGAATTTTAGGGTTACCTCTCACTCTCGTGAACAGGAATCCTGTTCACTGCAAGTCAAAACCAGAGAGAGGCCAAAGGCCGTCCTTGACCCTCCAGGATTTATGGGGCCGAAGCTTGTCCACCTGAACAAGTCCACCACTCAAGTGCCCTGGAGGTGAGTGTTTGATCACCCGAGGCCAACTGAATGCCCCTCGCTTTGGACTGTTCAGCGGCAGGGCACAATAGAAGAACTTCAGATGTCCAGTAGACAGATGGAAAATAATGCCCTTTCAGTAGCCATTCACTAGTATACACGCCAGAGCTGTACATGCATTTTAACCCGCAGTTGAGCTAAAGGTAAAATTCAAGTCATGTTGTAATGGTGATGGTGTGTATATGTGGGCGGGGGGGGGGGGGGGGCGGGGTAATCTCCCTTAACAGAGAAGGGTCTTCTCTGTTAGCTGAGGAGGGTCTTCAGATGCAAGTACCTCCACTCGCCGTCCTGCTCCTAGAAACTAAGCCCTAGACATGCAAGGATTTATTCAGAGTATGTGGAGAGAGGTTGCAGCATTATTTGAAAATCTGTGAAGGGGAAAAAACCTAAGTACTTTATTAGTAAGGCTCTAGGTAACTTGTTTAATTGTGAAAGATAGATTTTTTTTTTACAGTGGTGTTGAAAGTGATGTAAAATATCATTTGAAATACCCTAGACAGGAGGTTTGTGGTCTGTTGCTGAATGAACAAAATTCATTTCCAAAGCAGTGCAAGATACAGTACATTTGTAAAGAAACCCAAGTACAGGTAAAGTCTCCTTAAAGAAGAATGGAGGGTGTGGTTCTTTGGTTAAATGCCCGGAGCTGCGAGTCCGTGCTGAATATTCAGCGTTTTTAGTGATTCTTGGTAGCTCTCTCTATCCTGCTCTCTCAGCAGAGCCTGGCAAGCTACCGTGGCATTTGAGATAATGCCAAAAACAGCAACAACAAGTCTCACAATGGAGACGTTACTGGTGCCAGCTCGAGCAAATTCGATGAACCACGGGGGAAGACGGTGCTGCAGTGCTTTAGTGATTCACTTAAAGGGCCTCTGTCCTCTTTCCCAGCCCCTTGCCTCCAGGCACCGATAACCCCCAGGGCCATCACAGCACACAAGCCCCCCCCCCCCCACTTTCTCTCCCAGTTCCTTGTGACTTCCAGAAGGTGAACTCCTTAGGAAGGATTTCAGATAGTGTGCAAGTGTCTCTTTCGCTCCTGGAGGAGGAGAAGGGGTGGTTGCCCTTCTTGACTCAGCAGTTCTGTGTCCTGAGCCGAGGGGAGCAGGAAGGGCAGGCTCTGACCTCATGGCTCCAGTGGACATCATTTCCTCTTCTTTCCTTAAAAAAAAAAATTAACTTTTCTCTTTTCATTCTTTTCTCGTTGTTATTTGGGGGGGTTGGTTTGGTTTGCTTTTGTCTCCAGGCAGCACCCCCTTATTTTTGTGCAACAGAAAAGGCGTCAGAACATTATTTCCACGCTTAGCCATTCTTTTCCCTTCCCCCACCAAAAAAAGAAAAGAAAGAAAAAAAAAGGATAACACTTTCCACTCTCCCTCAAATTCCAGATTAACTATGTTTATTCTCCTTTTATTAATATCGAACGGGGATTAGATAAAAAAAAAAACAGGAAGAAAACAAAAAGGAACATAGCAGAGGGAGGGAAGGATGGGAGATAAGGAAGGAACTGAAACAGTGGGAGCTGTGCTTTCTGTAGCTAGGGACGTGGGCAGGGCTCCCCCGGCCAGTGGGTAGGGTTCTTAGGCAAAAGCCCACCACCACCTTGAGGTAGTGCTGGGGTCCACAGGACCTAAGGGGGTACTCAGAGCTCCTTGGGCGCAGCTGCAGATTCTGGCCAGAGGAAGGCAGACCTAGGAAGCATTCATGATGTCTTGATTGTACTTGGGATCTGGACCATTCCCAAGCCAAACATTTTTTCCCCTCACACCCTCCTTGGAACATGTTAGTTGTTTTGCCTTTCTCTTGGGGTTTCTACAGCACTGGGCAGCCCTCTCAGGGAGTTTCAGACAGGAGGAGCCGGACACGGGAAGTCTAAAGAGCACCCTGGCTCCAGGGCCCTTGGCGTTTCTGGGAGAGACTCTTGCCCAACGGTCAAGCCAAACCACTTTAGGGTTGCAGGAACCCCACTTCTGCTGCTCCCGACTGACCCGTGACTCGGTCAAGATTGACCAGGACCATGAGCCAGGGTGCCTGGCCAAGACCTGGGTGCAGGGGACCCCCAAAGAACTTCAGCATTCAAAACAGAGGGTTGAGGGAAGAGGTCTCTGGACACTGAATCTCTTCTGGCTCTTTCCAACAGTGGGGGCCGTGCGCCCAGGTGGGATAGGGTGGGTGGCAGTGTCTGGTGAGCTGTCGCCAGCTTGGCCCTTAAGAACGGGAATTCTCTCTCTAGAAAGGCTTGAGAAGCTGGGAGAGAGAGCCAGAGTGCCTATGAATGACCTGGCTCTGCCCCCAACCAGAGCTAGTTTACCCCGAAGCTAGTTTTTCCAGCTCTCTGGGGCTCTGGTCTGCTGCCCTATAAGATGGGCCTAAGGATATGCTTGCATTTAACTGTTGCCAGAGTTGAGACAATAGTGCTGGAGTAATTATTAGTAATTAGGAACTGTCCCCTCCCGCACTCCCAGAAAAGAATTGCTTCCCGGATACAGTGAAACTTAGAAAACTATCTAGTTCCTGAGGAGAAAGGGAGGTAGCTGGTAGAGGGCGAGACTTGGCCCTTTCCCAAAAGAACCATCCTGAACTTCCAGCCGACTTTGGGGGGCAGAACCACAGAGGAATCGTGACGCTTCCAGAATGAGGTCCAGGCCATCCGTGAGCAGCAGGACTTGTGTCCTGGCAGTGGGGTGTGGGGACGTTTGACTTCTGGGCTGGGAACGCCCCCTCTTGGCACGTCGGGGGCCCTGGACCCTGTAGGACTTGACACAACTAAAATAAAAACCCTGATCCAGAGACTGTTAATGTGTGAAGGCCTCTCCTGTCATGCCCAGTTCTGTGCAGGTTTCCCCCAACTCCCCGCTTCGGGGATTCTGGAACGTTCTGCCGCCTTAGCTCGGAGCCTTGTATGGGATCCTTTCCCCAGCTTTCCTCCCGCGGCTGCGCCTGTTGGGTTCCGTCTCAGACGAGTGGCCGTTGGTGTCCCTCCCAGTGAAGAGAGAGGAACGTCGCTTCTTTCTGAGTCTCCAGCTTCCAGGCTGGATAAATAGTCCAGGGGTTCAGGTGCATCCCCCGAGCCAGGTGAGCCAAGGTGAACCAGGAGATCCCAGCACCTCAGGGCTTGGGGGGCAAGGCCTCTTTGGATCCTCACAGTGAGCGGCTGGCTGGGTTGATTAAGAACTCCAGAGAGGGGCGTCTGGGCCTCCTGAACACCACTGGGGAGCATCTAGCCCCCTGCCTCTGCCAAGAATACATTTTTTTAATATTGGGCTGGAGCAGTACTTCAGCGGATAAGGCATTTGCCTTGTATGTGGGCAGTGCACCTGGCCCAACATCCCCTCTGGTCCCCTGAGGAGGGATCCCTGAGTGCAACAGAGCCAGGGGTAAGCCCTGAGCACTGCAGGTATGGGCCAAAGGAACCACCCCCCCCAAAAAAAAGTCAATCTTATTATTAGTGTCATTTTCTGCACCCACAGACGTGGAAACTTCTATAGACAAGCTGGCTGTTTCTGACTGCACTGTGTATTTTCAGGGGTCCCCCCCCTTGAATACCTCCTCATTCAGCCAGATTAACCACAGATCTTGCAGTTGTGTGCCCTTCGCCCTGTCTGCACACTCGCCTCCCTAGAGCAGCCCCAATGCCCAGGGGGTCACTGTGTTCCCTCCTCCCATGATTCCTCGAGTCCCCAGCAGCCTCAGGAGCGTTTTTAGTCCACCCATCATTGACTTGGGGTGCTGGAGGGGGCTCCCTAGTGGTGCTCAGGGTTCTGGGGGCCACACCCCAGGATATTCAGTCCCCGGTCCTAAGAATGTGGTGCTGCTCGGGCCTTGGGGTTCGGGGAGGGGGCAAGAGGCGGGGTTTGTCCAGAGTTACACCAGGCCAAGCTATGTCTCACAGGCCCTATCTATTGTTTCTTTCTTTTTTTTCTTTTTGCTTTTGTGTCACACCTGGTGATGATGCACAGGGGTTACTCCTGGCTCTGCACTCAGGGATTACTCCTGGCAGTGCTCAGGGGACCATATGGGATGCTGGGGATCGAACTTGGGTCTGCCGCATGCAAGGCAAACGCCCTACCCACTGTGCTATCACTCCAGTCCCCCTATCCACTGTTTATTTCCCATTGCAGTGGCTTGCCCAGGTGCCCCAGCCCTGCTCGGCTGAGACGTTGGCCTGGGAGTCGGGGCTGGGGTCCCGGCTGGGCCTGGGCGTGTGTTTGTAGAGCTGTGTAGTAGATGTGGGATATTTAGTTTCCAATATCTGGAAACTGAGAGGGCTTGTGCGGTAATTCAGGTAGATTGTCAGCCTCTCACGAATTACTGGCTGTCAGCGTACCCCGCCCCCCCTTCAGAATACCTGCCTGCAGCCTCACCGGGGAACAGGACTGCAGGCCTGTCCCCATGCGTCTCAGCTGGCCTGACCCTGGCATGACTGTCCTGTGAATCCGGGAGGCATTTTGTTGTTACTGCTGCTCTTTGTTTGTTGGGGGGGGGGGGGGTCACACCCGCTGGTGTTCAGGGCTTACTCCTGACTCTGTGCTCAGGGATACACTTGGAGAGCTTGGGGGGCACAATATGGGCTGTCGGAGAGTGAGTCTAGGTCGGCTGCCCTTGTGCAAGGCACGCGCCCTCCCTGCTCAGGCCCCAGGGGAGGCAGTTTGGCTGTGGCTCGCTCTCCTCTCCCCACTTTCTCTGCTTGCGTAGCTACTCTGTGAGGTGTCTGTCCCTCCCCTGGCGGCCCCCACACCCTGTAAAGATCCCCCCAACCAGTTGCATCTCAGTCCAGGCAGGTTAGTGGGGGCGATTCCTGTTGCTCGCCCCCACCCCCAAGACCCTGAGCCACGGAGACTCACCACCCACCTACACACACACACCCCTGGATTCCGACACAGCTGTCCACAACCTACCCACTGGCAAGAGCCCCGCTCCAGCAGCCTCTGCGTCCTCTGCTGGCCTTTCTTCGGGTCCAGTTTCAGAATTCCTGGAGAAGGAAGTCAGCTGGCCCAGGGCCGGTCTGATCCTTTTCCTCTTTTGCACCAAGTGGCAGCTCCTCAAACCCCTCTGGGCCCCAGGGGAAGCAGCCTCCCTCCAGTCCCGCCTGCAGGGCAGACAGCCGCTGCCTCTGCTCACTGCTGTGACCGGGGGTCAGTCCCACTGCTGCTGGCCGGGCAGGACTGTTCCCTCTGTCTCCTGAACTGCTGCTTAGAGCACATGGACAAACCTTTAAAAATGTTTAACTTGTATTTTTTTTAAAAAAAAAAAAACAAAAACCTGATGTATGCACAATTAAAAATTTAAAATGCAGGTAAGGCCCTGAGCGATGGTAGGTACAACAGGTAGGGCACTTGCCTTGTGCATGGCTGATCTGGGTTCGATTCCAGGCGTCCTTTATGGTCCCCCTAGCATTCCTGAGCACAGAGCCAGGATTAATGAAGCCTAGAGCACAGTTGAATGTGCCCCAAAGACAAAAAAAAAAAAAAAAAGGGAAAATGCATCCAAAGCTAAGTGGCATATTATAGGCATTAAAGACTTGGCGAGCCTTGCTCCTAAAGGAACAAGCATCTTTCTGTCCTCTTTCTGACATACTGAAGATGCTGGAGAGAAGGCTCCTTGTTTTTTTTTTTTTTTTTTTGCTTGTTTTCAATCCCACCACTGTTCTTCATACATGGGGTCGCGGGGGGAGGGTTGGCTTTCATTTTACAATAAACATTGATTCCACATCCACCACCCCATGACTTAAGTAAGTTGACTGAGTTGTTGGGGCTGGCGGATGGCTCAAAGGCTGAGCACACGCTCTGCATGTGGGAGCCCCAGTTTTGAGCCCAGCACCAACCACCACGGAACCCTGAGCACTGCTGGTGGACGCTGGACACACACTCACACACACACACACACACACACACACACACACACACACACCCTTCTCCACCTCCCCAGTATCCAACCAAGCAGAAAACTGCAAATATTACTATTCTTTTATATATATATATTTTTTCAATATATTTTGGGACTGGAGCGATAGCACAGCGGGTAGGGCATTTGCCTTGCTGACCCGGGTTCGATTCCTCCATCCCTCTTGGAGAGCCTGGCAAGCTACCGAGAGTATCCCGCCCGAACGGCAGAGCCTGGCAAGCTACCTGTGGCGTATTCGATATGCCAAAAACAATAACAAGTCTCACAGTGGAGACATTACTGGTGCCCGCTCGAGCAAATCAATAAACAATGGGACGACTGTGCTACATATATTTTTTAATTTTATAAAGTAGTTCACATTATTGATTACATTTAATATTCCAACACCAATCCCACCACCATTACACCTTCCCACCACCATATTTCAGGTGTTTCCATCCCAAACTCCAATCTCTGCCCCAAAGCAGAACTGAAGTAATGTATTTTGTATTGTTTGTTATGAAAAACCGCTGGAAATGCTACAAAAACGTATGCTTCGAGGAAGGAGAATGAAGATTGTTGTGTTTCACTCAGGGACATGAGGCTCTTCTATAAGAGATCACTAACATGTTGTTAAAGGTTGAGCCTTGTGTGCTTTTTATCTCTGTATGTGTAAAAAAAAAAGAAAGTATAATTTCCCTCTAAGATTGGTTGCCTCCTGCTTTGAACACTATCAAATTTGGTGCTGTAATCTTGGAGTACGGGTAGTGTGTGTGGTTTTGCGGCTGTGCGATCCAAGAATAGATTCACTTGTGGGTGATGCTCTACCCGAGCATGTGGAGAGCGGCCGTGAGCATGGGGTGGCTGGCTTCCGCAGGTTGTTGGCTGCCGGGGCTGGGTCCCTTGGGGCGGGGAGGGGTCCGGGACACCCCGAGTGAAACAGCCTGGCGTGGGGTCCAGTGGCATGGTTATGGTGCGTTGTCATGTTATGTTCCCTTCCGGGAGAGAAGGACATGCGATGTGGGTGGTGGCTGATGACCGAGATAATCTGGCCAATGTTACTATTCTTAACTGAAAAAAAAAAAATGAAGATTGTTGCAAAATGAATTAATTCAAAATTGGTGTTCTAGAGGTAGAATCGGAAAATCTTGGGCCTGGCGTATGGTTCAGCAGTGCCTGTGTTAGATGAGAAATGTGTGACCTGTGTTAGATGAGAAAAGATAGGGGGAGGGAGGGAGGTGGGGGCTGCAATCCCGCCCCCACCCGTGTTTTGCTCTGAAATCACTGTTCATCTGTGTGTGCCTAGCAGGAGCAGTCCTGTGTGTACTGCTTGTAAGGTTTTAAGGGACAGCTGAGGAGTTCTGCCCAGGGCTGGCTGGCACCAGTGCATCCCAAAGAGTCCCTGTTACCGGTGCACTGCTGTCTCCATAGGAAGAGTGAACCAGGAAGGCTGGGAACTAAGCATGTTGAATCCAAGTGCTGTTAGAACGGAAAACAGCTGCTTTCGAGTCCCCACTTCCAAAGGTCAAGTTTTAAAACAGTTGTGTAACATTTGTCACCTGCTCCTGAACTTCTGAGTGGAGCTCAGAGGTCTGCCCACGGGTTCAAGATTCACCGTGCAGACAACCCCCACTTCCCTTCTTCCTGGAGCTTCTCAGTGGAAGATGTGGTGGAAATACCTCGAAGAAAGTCTGGGGCCCTGAGTTCACTTCAGCTCCCCAGTAGCTTGGAAAAGAAAACACATTTGGCGGCAGTATTGTTCAAGGAATTATTTGTGTTCTGCCTCCCTTCCCTTTGCAAAGGCAGTTGAGGGATTCCGTGAAAAGAAGGAATCGTCCTCCAAGAGGGCAAACACTCACGGGAACAAAATTGGGGCTCCACTTGGAGATCAGAGTCAGTGCTCTCTCTCTCTCTCTCCTTCTCAGGAACCCTTAGCCATCAGGAACCATGAGTAACCCCTTTGCGCACCTCGCTGAGCCTTTGGACCCTACAGAACCTGGAAAGAAATTCTTCAATTTGAATAAATTGGAGGATCCAAGATACGGTAAGTGTGGGGCACTGCTCTGCTCTAAGAATCTCCTCTGCATAAAAGCCTGTCAGATCTGTAGGAGAGAGGGAAGAGGGAGTGGCAGAGAAGGGGCCCTGGTTCCTCCCTCTCTCTCTCTCTCTCTCCTCTCTCTCTCTCTCTTTGGAGGAGGGGGGAGTTGGGGAGTGTGGTTGGGGTTGGGGCCACACCAGGCATTGCTCAGGGGTAACCCTTGGAGTCACTTTTTTTTTTTTGCCTCAACTCTGGACTGAGATTGTCTCCTTCAATATTCTTTTTTTTGGGGTCACACTTGGCAATGCACAGGGGCCACTCCTGGCTCTGCACTGAGGAGTTACTCCTGGCAGTGCTCAGGGGACCATATGGGATGCTGGGATTCGAACCCGGGTCGGCCGCATGCAAGGCAAATGCCCTACCCGCTGTGCTATCGCTCCAGCCCCTCCTTCAATATTCTTAAGTTTTAAACTGTTGAAAACTTTTGACTTGGCCCTTCTCTCTGTTGGAGGCAAGGTCTGGTGCTTCATGGCACGTTTATATGACATAGATTGGCTTTAAGGAGCTCTTAGATCAAGCATCTTAGATCAAAATGAAGATGTGGCTCTTCATTTTGCAATGCTTTCTCATCTCCTCCCAGGGCGCCTACCCTTTTCTATCCGGGTTCTCCTGGAGGCAGCCATTCGGAACTGTGATCAATTTTTGGTGAAGAAAAATGACATTGAAAATATCCTCAATTGGAATGTCATGCAGCATAAAAACATTGAAGTGCCATTCAAGCCTGCCCGTGTCATCCTACAGGACTTTACGTAAGCCTGGTGTCACTTGATTTTTCTTTTCTTTGCCCCTCCACAGCAGTCTTTAAAGAAAGTGTGTGTGTGGGGGGGGCGGGGGGCAGGCGGATAGAGGGTTGTTCATGGTGAATGTGTAGTTTGGGACCATACCTAGCAGTGCTGGGAGCTACTTCCCCTGTATGTTTGGGTGGTGCTCAGGATACCCTGAGGTGCCAGGGGTTGAAACCAGGACTCCATGAAAGTGTGTTTGACCCTGGGTTAGATCCCTAGCAAAATTCTCTCTCTTTCTCTCTGTCTCTCTCTTTCTCTTTCTCTCTCTCCCTCTCTCCCCCCCTCTCTCCCCCCCTTCCCCTCTTTCTCTCTCTTACATCCCCCTCCCTATCTTTTTTTTTTCTTTTTGGGTCACACCTGGCGATGCACAGGGGTTACTCCTGGCTCTGCGCTCAGGAATTACTCCTGGCGGTGCTCAGAAGACCATATGGGATGCTGGGAATCGAACCTGGGTCGGCTGCGTGCGAGGCAAACGCCCTACCCGCTGTACTATTGCTCCAGCCCCCCTTCCCCCCATCTTGCTCTGTAGCTCTCACTCTGTTTAATGTATCCCTTAATCTCTAGACACTTGTACAAATGAAAAGAAGGCTATAATATTCAGGCAGCAGAGGTAAACTGGATTGTCTTGGGCACGTTGGAATGCATGGCTCATGCACTTTTTTTTTTTTTTTTGTGGCAAGGGCCATTGTCTTTGTTTGGTTTTGGTTTGGGGGCCACACCTGGCTGTGCTCAGGGCTACTCGGCTGTGTTCTCAAGGGACCACTCCCTTGGCAGTGCTGGGGGGTGGGGGTGGGCAGATGGGGTACCTGGATTGAACCCAGGAGCAAGGCAAGTGCCTGACCCACCATGCCGTCTCTCAGCCCCATTGTTTTTGGACTTGCAGATTATAGTCCTGGTGTGGAGATGGGGAGAATCTATCTCAGAATCCATTGTTCCCCCCACCCCCCATGTCCTGTCACCCAGGAAATGAGCTTATAAACAGCCGTCTCGGGAACACTGTCAAGCTCCCCAGAGGGGGCTGAGCCGTGCACAAGGTCTGACCTATTGCTGTGAAACCTCAGTTCACATCCTTCGAGTCCCAGGATGCTCTCCCCCAGCCTCTTCGTTGGAGTTACTACCTTTCCATTTTTGATTAATATTATGTCATTTTTCTCTGAGCTTAAGTTTCATTTTGCTAGATGAAGAGCACCCAGATTTTAAACTTTTCACAAAGTGAAAAAAAATTCACCAGTTTCCTTTTCTGTATTACATTCATGCCTTTAAGTTTAGGCTAAAGTTGAAGACACTGGGGCCGGAGAGATGGTACAGCAGGAAGGGCGTTTGCTGACCCGGATTTGATCCCCAACATCCCATATGTTCCCCCAAGCAATGCCAGGAACAGTTCCTGAGTTCAGAGTCAGGAGTAACCTCTGAGCATTGCCAGGTGTGACTCCCAAAGCCAAATCATAATAATAATCACTGTATCACTGTCATCCCATTGCTCATTGATTTGCTTGAGTGGGCACCAGTTGCATCTCCATTGTGAGACTTGTTACTGTTTTTGGCATATTGAATACACCACGGGTGGCTTGCCAGGCTCTGCCCTGCAGGTGAGATACTCTTGGTAGCTTGCCGGGCTCTCTGAGAGGGGATGAGGAATGGAACCCAGGTTGGCTGTGTGCAAGGCAAATGCCCTACCCGCTGTGCTATAGCTCCAGCATAATAATAATAATAATAATAATAATAATAATAGTAATACAGTTGAAGATATGATCCATGTCATTCATCTCCAGGTCTTTCTCTCTCTGTCTCTCTGTTTCTCTGTCTCTCTGTCTCTCTGTCTCTCTCTGTCTCTCTCTCTCTCTCTCTCTCTCTCTCACACACACACACACACACACACACACGTGCGCGCACCTCCTGTCCCCCTGAAACAGTCATGGCAGTGCAGTAAATGTCCCAGAGTTTTGTTTTTTTTTTTGCTTTTTGGGTCACACCCAGCGATGCTCAGGGGTTACTCCTGGCTTTGCACTCAGGAATTACTCCTGGCAGTGCTTGGGGGACCATATGGGATGCCGGGAAACGAACCCGGGTCGTCTGCGTGCAAGGCAAATGCCCTACCCGCTGTGCTATCGCTCTGGCCCCTGTCCCAGAGTTTCTGAGCACCAGCTTTCCCATCATTTCTCTCTTTAGACCGTATTTGTTGGACACTGTCACGCAATGATAAAATTGCATTAGAGAGCGCATTCAGCACAGCACTTCCTGTCTAAGTGGTTTCTGCTCAAGAAAAGTGATTAGAAACTTATTAGCTCCTCTGATAAGACTGCTGTGGCATTAATAGGGTTCATGGAGGGAGGCAAATTCATTTTTTTTCTGCTCTTTTTTTCTTAGTGGTGTGCCAGCGGTAGTGGACTTTGCTGCTATGCGTGATGCTGTGAAAAAGTTAGGAGGAGATCCAGAGAAAATAAACCCCATCTGTCCTGCGGATCTGGTGATTGATCATTCTATTCAAGTGGATTTCAACAGAAGGTGAGAGAGGTTTAGATGAATATCTGCGTTTTCTGCTTATGTCAACATATTGAGTATAAGTCTGTGTGTGTATATGTGTGTGTGTGTGTGTGTGTGTGTGTGTGTGTGTGTGTACTTGAAAATATGTAATTGGGAAAGCAGAATTACTTTCCATTGGAGATATTTTTGATTTTTTGGACTGGAGCGATAGCATAGTGGGTAGGGCATTTGCCTTGCATGCGGCCGACCTGGGTTCGATTCCTCTGTCCCTCTCAGAGAGCCCATCAAGGTACCAGGAATTTCCTGCCCGCATGGCAGAGCCTGTCATCTACCTGTGGCATATTCAATATGGCAAAAACAGTAACAAGTCTCATAATGGAGACATTACTGGTGCCTGTTTGAGCAAATCGATGAACAACGGGAGGATAGTGCTACAATGGAAATTCTTTGAAGGTATTGAATCTTTAAACCTTTCTCTTCCCTTGCCCCACCTCTTTTTTCCTGGGTGGGCGCAACCTGTATACTTAAACTTTGCTTTAACTGTGAATGAAATATATTGCCTTGAGAGCTTATCAGTATAAGTGTATGTTTGGTGAATAAAATACATCTCTGACTTGAGAGCTTATCAGTACAAGTATATGTTTGACCATAAGAGTTTGGTTGTTTTTTTGTTTTTTGGGCTACTCTGGGCAGTGCTCAGGGCTTACTCCTGGTTCAACATTCAGGAATCACTCCTGATGGGGCTCTGGTGACCATATGGGGTACCAGGGATCAAACCCAGGTCAGCCACGTACAAGACAGTTACCCTACCCTACCATACTTCTCCATCCACAAAGAATTTGGTATTTTTAAATCACTAGAGCCTTCTCTTATTTTATTTTATTTTATTTTAATTTAATTTTTTTTTTTTTTTTTTTTTTTGCTTTTTTGGGTCACACCTGGCGATGCACAGAGGTTACTCCTGGCTTTGCACTCAGGAATTACTCCTGGCAGTGCTCAGGGGACCATATGGGATACTGGGAATTGAACCTGGGTCAGCTGCATGCAAGGCAAACGCCCTACCCGCTATACTATCACTTCAGCCCCTATTTTTTTATGTTTTTGCTTCTTGGGTCACACCTGGTGATGCACAAGGGTAACTCCTGGCTTTACACTCAGGAATTACTCCTGGCGGTGCTCAGGGGACCATATGGGATGCTGGAATCGAACCGTGGTTAGCCGAGTGCAAGGCAAATGCCCTACCCTCTGTGCTATCGCTCCAGCCCCAAGCCTTCTCTTTTTTTTTTAAAAAAAAAATATTTTTATTGATTGAGTTTCTAGTTTCTGAGGTCTATAATACTATTAATAATGGTTTCTCATGTCTTCTTCCCTTTTTGATCTCAAGCAACTGTTTTATACCTGGAGCTCTCTGTCTCTTCTTGTGGGTTTTCTTTTTTTTTTTTTTTTTTTTTGCTCTTTGGGTCACACCCAGCGATGCACAGGGGTTACTCCTGGCTCTGCACTCAGGAATTACTCCTGGCGGTGCTGAGGGGACCATATGGGATGCTGGGAATCGAACCCGGGTTGGCTGCGTGCAAGGCAAACGCCCTACCCGCTGTACTATTGCTCCAGCCCCTTGTCGGTTGTCATAATACCTGGTCCTTTTTAGAACTTTCTTCTTTCTCTGCGATATCTGCTCTCTCTTCTGACTAAAAACATAATCATTAACCCTAAAACCTTGATGGCAGTTGATAAATCAGAAAATTTTTCCCCGGACACATCCTCAAGTTGTTTGGGAGGTCAGGTGATCTGAGCAGAGTACTATCAGACAACTCTGCTTCATGCTTCAGTGCCAGAGAATGTAAGTGGGCACTGCGGGGGGTGGCACGGGGATGGGAGGCAAGACACAGCTCCATCCTGTGGCTGTGTTTTTAGGGGACAGGCTATAGGAGCAGTCCCACAGACTCAGGAGCCTTTATTGCAATCGTCATTATCTCCCGAGGCCTCCCTAGATCAGGGCTAGAGGAAAGTGTTCATTCTGTTCACAGTGACATTGGTCGAAGCAAATCACACAGTCGGTTGAAGTCAGGATAAGAGAGTCCACTGTTGGAGAAGTAGCAAAGATTGCACAGGGCTTAGGGGTGTCGAAGATAGTATGGTGGTTCAGGAACATGCTTAGCACGCACCTGACCTGGGTTCCGTTTTCATCCCCACATTACCGGGTTTAGCCCTGGAGGATCCCTGCGCCCCACAGGTGGCCCAGATATTCTATCGACTGCCAGGCCTGAGCAGTGTCAGATCCTTGTGCTGAACTGCCTGCCCAGTTGACTGAGAATCTCAGGTGGGGCCCTCTGGCCACCTCTTCAGTGCTTGGGAACCCCCCTCCCCCAACAAGAGTGCACAGGGTTTGGGTACAGGGAGGGCGGCAGGCAACTAGTATTCCACAGGGAAAGGAATGACAGTTCTGCATGTAATGCTGTGAAATTTAATTTTCAGTGGAAGAAGTAGTTCCCATGAATTAAAACAATAATAAAATTATTTCAGGAACTAGAAAGATAGGAGAGTAGGTAAGGCTTTTGCCTTGCAAACAGCCGACCTGGGTTTGATCCCTGGCATCCCATATAGTTCCCTGAGCAGTGCCAGGAATAATTCCTGAGTGCAGAGCTAGGAGTAACCCCTAAGCCCTGCAGGGTATGGTTAAAAAAAAAAAAAGTAAAATCATCACAAAACATTTAGAGGAAAATTTAGGTAAGTATCAAATGACTTGATGAGAAATATCTGTCTAAATGCAGAAGCAATGAGGCAAACAAAAGCACAGAGAAGGAAACTGACAGATTTTGTTCATCCACAAAGTAAGTATTTACTTTTGGGACTGGGACGATAGTACAGCAGCTAGGGCATTTGCCTTGCACGTGGCCAACCTGGATTTGATTCCCAGCATCCCATATGGTCCCCTGGACACCGCCAGGGTTAATTCCTGAGTGCATGAGCCAGGAGTAACCCCTGTGTATTGCCGGGTATGACTCATAACACGAAAAAAGGAAAAGAAAAGAAAGAAATAAGTATTTACTTTTAAGTAGAACAAAGGATTAGTACAGTTAGTAGATGAAGAGCATGTATGCAATTAGAAAAATAACAAAGACCAACAAGTAAATAGAAAAAGGAAAGGTGGACATTTCATAATAAAAAAGAAAGGCAAATGATGAGTCAGAGCCTTTTTAGTGAGAGAAGTAATAAAAAAAAAAAAGAAGGTAAATCCTGGAGATCATTTTCTCTTATCAGTATAATTAAGATTAGAAAATAAACATTATTAATTATAAAGGTATCAAAGGGAGACACTTTTATGTACTGCTAATAAGACTATAAATTATAAATGATGAAAGCAGTATGTATTAAAAACCTTCAAAAAGTCTATAAGCTTTCTCCTGGAAGTCCTACTTTTCAGAATATCTTTAGTAAATATTTCTCTGAAATTAAGGAAAAACTTAATGATTAAATACTGTACATTAAAATATTTATACTAATGAAAAGTTAGAACTATTCTAAATGTCAGACACAGGAGAACTATTTATTATATGTTGGTACATCCTTAAAGCAAGTTATTAGGTAACTTTTACAGTTAAAATGTGCTTTAATACCATTTAGAATATGCTCATGTTAAAATGCAGTGAGCCTGTTGTAAATTACATGACCTCAGCCAGATGAAAAGTTAGGCTGCCATTAGGTATTTGGGAGCAGAGGGGCAAAACAGCCAAGTGATTGTATCTTACATTTTCATAGTTCTTTATTTTTTCACTGTATCACTGTCATCCCGTTGCTCATCGATTTGTTCAAGTGGGCACCAGTAACGTCTCTCATTGAGAGACTTATTGTTACTGTTTTTTGTGAGAATAGTTACAAAGCTTTCAGGTTTAAGTCTCAGACATACAATGATCAAACACCCATCCCTAAACCAGTGCACATGTTCCACCACCAAGAACCCCAGTATACCCCCCTCCCACCACCCAGCCTGCCTGTGTGGCAGATGATTTTCACTTTACTCTCTCTTTGCTTTGATTACATTCAATTTTCAACAGAAAACCCACTATTATTATTTGGAATTTTCCCCCAACTATCAGACCTGCTGAAAAGGCATCATTAGATAATTTGTTTTCTATTGCTGATAATGAAGAGCATATGATGACGTGGCCACACGATTTTGGATTTCTGGTATTTCAATAATTGAGTCCAGAGGGATTTCTGCCAGAAGCCACTGGGTTCCGAGATTGGTTTGTGTGCCTCTGGCATCATGGCCGTTCAGGAGCGGAGGAGCTGTTCATGGGCAGCCGCTCAGGGTCTTCCACAGTTATTTATTTTTACAGTGAGAGGAAACTGTTTTTCGTAATCAAAAATCACTTATAGAGCTGGAGAGATAGTTCAGGGGTAAGGCACTTGCCTTGCACCCCAGTTTGAGCACCAGCACCTCGTATGGTCCCTCACGCCCCACCAAGAGTGACCCCTGAACACCACCAGGTGTGGCCCCCAAACCAAAAGAAGTCACTTAAGAAACAACAGGGGCCAGAGAAAGAAAGAGATAGTGTGGGGTCCCATCCTGTCCAGCAGGGAGGACTCCATGTGGGGCTGAGGAGGGGATGCAGCGGAATGAACAGACACAGAGCCAGAAAGCAAGAAGGAGGAAGAGAGAGTTTATTCTATTGGCAGTTACAATACTTATACCTCTTGGCTGGGAGGAAATGGTGTCTGGACCCACATACAAATGCAGATTGACATGTCCTTTTGTTACAGGCATAGGCTATTGCTACAAGCCTCTGTTTGAATCAGAAGAGCCAGGCTGTCTTACTAGGAAATAAGAACCAGACTTGTAAAGCAGCTCCCTATAAGATAGTAAAGCAGCTTCAGTGCTTGCATGCGGCCAACCCATGTTATATCCCCAGCACCACTTATGGTCACCTGAGCCCGCTAAAAGTGATCTCTGAGCACCACAGGTGTGACCTCCAAGACAAAGAATAAGTAACAAACCATTCAACGGGGAACAAAAAAAGCACCTTTACTTCTTTCTCACTTGGGTGTTTATGTGGATTCCCTGTAGCCTCAAGAGATATGTAGGAAAAAGTTATTCTCAAACTAATGTTGCCAGTATTCAAACCGTTTAGGATACAGAAAAATATGAATATACAGAAAAATATGCTTTGTTCCTGAATTAATGGAAAAACAGATTGGATCCTTGACAGCTCCTTCTCTCCCTGTGGATTCTAAACCCATCTTTAAGCAGTATATCTTTTTCCCCCTTCCATCACAGTAGCTCAGTTTAATATTTTTGTTTCAAAGGGTAAGAGTTTAACACACTTATAGAAAGTGTTATCCTATTTCAAAAATAAGACTGTTTCCTTAAAGTCCTCGAATTCAGGAGAAGCCTCCCAGAATCACAGATAGCTTTACCTTTTTTGGAGATTGTCGTTGGTGTTTATGGATTCATTTTCATTTCATTGGTCTGAAGATGAAAGATCTGGTGAAGACAGAAAGAGAATTGTTTCACAGTCCATGCCCTTTGGGTCACACATTCAGTGTGCATTTGACCGTTAAGCAGTTTTAATGCATCTGGATCATCTCTCAGTTCCCATGATTTTTTTTTTCTCTTTAACCTTGTTGTCTGTCAACACTGATTTCTGTATTGTATGAACTTTTTTCCATTTGCTGTAACTAAAAACATTATTGTGAAAATAGCAGAGTCCAGGGATGAACCTTGATCCAAACTGATATCCAAGTTTAGGGAATGATTTGTGTGTGTCTAATTTTTATTAGAAGGGTTTTTGTTGTGATGTTTTGTTCTTATTACTTGAGCGTGGTTTTGCAATTTGACCTCCCAGGCTTTTTCCTTATTTTAATAAGGAATTAAATGTGATACGTCTCAACCTTGGTAGTACTTGGGCTTATTTCTAGTCACGTCTAGAAGGTAGCTAGAAAGATTGGCCGTCACATTTCTAAGTTGTATTTCCTTTTTTTTTCTTCACCCACCTCTAACTTGTATTTCTAAGCAGTTACATTTCTAGGTTATAACAACTTGGTTTGTTAATGTTGATTGGCATCACACCATCCATATGAACATCCAACTAGTACATTATTTTAATGTCCTATTGTTATCTCTGTAATGTATAGTTGCAGTGAATAATCTTTTATAATATAGTTACAGAAATAATCTTTTTTGAGGAGGTGGGGGTGGGAGTGATCAAACCCAGATCCTCATACTTTACCAGTGAACTACATTCCCAGCCCCCAAATCACTTTTTTTTTAAATCCCAGCTGTAATATCTGTAATAATTTCTGACCAAATTTCACAAGTCTGAAGGCTATCTTATTTGTGAATGTAACACTCAGAAAGTTTGAACTGCATCCAACTCTGAATTCAGATTATGTAACTAAGAGATTTTTTTTTCTCTTACCTTGGAAGGCCATTCACAGTCAGACTTCTTTAAAACTCACTTAAGCTGAGTTAGTTTAGGAACATTTGAGGGGTCGAGAAAACAGAATTCTAGGTCTGTTTATTCATTCCAATAATTTGAACCAACTCAGTTGAGCCAGCTCTGGCATAATCAATGTTCTGTTTTCTTGAGTAAGTAGGTCTTTTACCTGGAATTAACATATAAAATAGCCCGAGTGTTCCTGCTTCCTGAGTCCTGGTGAATAAGCTGTTTATAGTCACCTGATGTTCCAGCATTCTGTGGTGTAAATGTTCCCCTTTTGCTGCTATTTCTTCTCTAAACATCTGACTTTCTCTGGTGCAGACAGCAAAAAGACAGGGTTCATCACTGGAATCCACAGAGCATAGAAAATGTTAGAAAAAGGCACCAACCAGGGGCCACCTATAGATAGCTAAGGTTTTCTATGGATCAGAGAAATGGTACAGTAGGCAGGACGCTTGCCTTGCACACAGCTGACTCCTGTTTAAATCCCGGCACCACGTGTGGTCCCTCAAATACCACCAGGGTGATACCTGGGCACAGAGCCAAGAGTGAGTCTTAAGGACTGCCAGGATTGGCCCCAAGCAATCAGAAAAGAGTATTCCAAGTCAATTTCCTTAAAAAAAAAAAAAATTAGATGCATTTAACAAACTTACAGCATGTTCATATTTGTTTTAGAAACAGGTTAGTCTAATAGTTGAGGGAGTTTCTTACTACACTTTTGTTTTATCATTTTTCAGTATTTTTAATTGAGGGACAGAGAGATAGTACAGGGCTTAAGCTACTTGTTTGGTTCTATCCTGGCAATGTTTATGGTCCCCTGAGCACTGCCAGGTGTGGACCCCAAACCAATGAAATTTGCAAGGTTGTTTTTTTTTTTTTTTTGCGGGGAAGAAGTGTCACACACCTGGTGATGCTCAGGGCTTACTCCTGGCTCTGCACTCAGAAATTATTCTTGGTGGTGTTTGGGGGACCATAATGGGATGCCTGGGATCAAGCCCAGGTCACCTGCATGCAAGGCAAGAACCCCACCCACTGTACTATCAGTCTGGACCCCATTTTGCACGTTTCACAAGTATCAGCATTGCAAGTAAACATCTGTCTAGCTCATAAGGATTTTTGAGTACATTTTTTAGTTTCAGAATATAAATTCTCACAGAAATATTCTTCCCTATTTGTTTTAAGTTAATGTGTTTTACAACAGTTCTCATAGTGTTCTGTTTTTGTTTTAAATTTGGGGGCCACACCTGGCTGTGCTCTGAGTTCACCCCTGACTCTGTTCTTGGGGGATCACATCTGGTGGGACTTGGGGGACCGTATGTGGTGGTGGGTATTGAACCTGGGTCGCCCTTGTGAAAGGCAAGTGCCCTAGCCGCTGCACCATGTCTCAACCTGACCCCCCCACCCCCCCGCCCATCCTATTGTTCTATACTTGCAGTGCTACTTCACCGCCACCCCACTGAGAGTCCGTAACCTTCCACCACCATCCCAGTCTTTAGTCCCCTGCATGAGCTTCCAGTAAAGTACAGAACTGGGGCCCGAGCGATAGTACAATGGGTAGGGCATTTGCCTTGCTTGCGACTGACCTGAGTTTAATCTCCGGCATCCTCTATGTTCCCCCAAGCACCACCAGGATAATCCCTGAGTGCAGAGCAGGAGTAACCCCTGAGCATTGATGAGTGTGACCCTCTCCCCCGCAAAAGAGCAACAACAAAAAATGACAGTTAAGGTACAGAACAATTGACTGTTACTCAAGATGACAGGGAAAAAATTACTTAATAAGGTGGAAAACACAATTGGTAATTCAGAGTCCCAGAGCAGCTTAGGGGAAAATAAAACTGATAACTAAATTTTTATTTTGTCTTGTTTTGTTTTTGGGCCACACCCCATGGTGCTCAGGAATTTCTCAGGCTGGTGCCCAGGGAACCATATGGGATGCTGGAGATCAAACCCAGGTTGGCCGCTGGTAGAACTTGGGGGACCATATGTGGTGGTTGGTGCAAGACAAGCTCCCTACCCACTCTGCTCTCACTCTGGCCCCAGTGAAATAGATTGGCATCAGGTCTAGCCTCCACACAACGGTGTCCTCAGTGGATGCCTGAGGGAAGTGGCTTTCCTGGCTGCACCGGGGCCCACCGCAGCATAGACACAGGTTCTGATCATACTTCTTTCTGCTTTAGCATTGTCCTTTCACGTACTTGTATAATTTCATGTTCTTCAGTAGTGTGTGGTTTATATCCACAGGATTTTTGTCAGTATTTCAGTCCTGGATTTCGTTGTCCACAGCTTGAATGGCACTATGATAGGCCTAATAGCCAAGATAAGTTAGATCATTCTAACTTGGAGATCGGTTGGGTTCTTCGAAGAAGATCACTGTATCTGGGTTTTGAGGACTTTTGTGGAAGAGAAAGGAGCCGATAAGGGCATTCAGGAGAGAGAGAGAGAAAGGAGTGCTAAGGTATGAGGAAAGAGGGCTTAGAGGAGGAGAGGCCACACTGTCACTGGAGATGAAAGATTGGACTAGGGGAGAGGCCTGAGCCTCTAAAGGAAGTTAGAGGTCAGACGGAAGGGCTTGTTTTTTTGAAGCAAAGAATCTGCACTTAATTTGGAACACTAGAAGATTTAGAATGAGCCACAGTCATCTGTATTTTGGAAAACTGAACTTGGAGCGGGACAGAAGACTGTTTGGAGGAGATTGGCCGAGATGTGGGTGAGGAGGCCGGAATAAGTGCTTTGGAAACAAGCATGGTAGAAGAAGTGATCATTCCGTGAAAAGGGGATCAGCGTGGAAGAGGAAGGGATTTAGGGAAGCAGGTTGTGCATTAGGACTTGGCCTGCTGGGGCGGGGGCTGAGGGATTCCTGATGCACTTCTTGGGGCCATGGCCTTGGATCTGGATCTGCAGAGACAGTTGAAGCCTTAGTATGTTCGTGGGATGGTGGAGTGAGTACCTGGAGGCACCTGGCCCAGAGGGTCTGCTTACCCTGGAGACGGCATTTGGGGACCACCTTGTTTTGCTCAGGTGGGATCTTCCTTTTTCTGTTTCTTTCTTTCTTTTTTTTTTTTTTTGGCTTTTTGGGTCACACCTGGCGATGCTCAGGGCTGACTCCTGGCTCTGCACTCAGGAATTACCACCCCTGGCGGTGCTCAGGGGACCATATGGGATGCTGGGAATCGAACCCGGGTCACCGAGTGCAAGGCAAACACCCTACCCGCTGTGCTGTCACTCCAGCCCCTGTTTCTTTCTTTTGCCTTTGTCTGACACGTGCACCAAGTCACCATGGTTCATTCTCCACATCAGAGATAAGCGAACTTGTATATATGAAGAGTATTAAACATTGGAGGCTCTGCTGGTCACAGAGTATATCAGTTGACATGTCCCCTCCCACCCACCCCACAGCCTTTAAAAACATAGGAAATGTAAAAAATTATTCTTTGCTTGAAGCCAAACATATACAGGTGTTGGGCCTCATGAGGTTCAAGAATTATAGTTTATGGACAGCGATTCTTCAAGAATTGAATGAGACATGGAACACTTAAGAGACTATCTACATGAAAAGAGAAAAAAATAGCATATTTAATGAGGGTTTTTTTTTTTCTTTTTGGGCCATACCCAGCAGTGCTCAGGTGTTTCTCCTGGCTCTGCACTCCAGAATTACTCCTGGCAGTGCTCGGGGAACCATATGAGATGCTGGGAGTTGAACCCGGGTTGGCTGCATGCAAGGTAAATGCCCTCCCCACTGTGCTGTCACTCGGCTTCTGGACATATTTTTTAATAGACTAAATAGTAAATCCCTCCAGTCCTTTGCTTCCCAAGTGTTCCAGCCCATTTTTCCATCTGATTTGCTCCCTCTCACCCTTTCGCCTCTATTGCTGTTATTTCCTTGGGAGGTCCTCCCGACCCCTGGTCTAAGTTTGTGGCCCTTTCTGAGCATCTCCGGGCCCCCTGTGTCTCAGTCTCTCAGCAGGCACTGAGGTCCAGGTAAATAGCGTGTGTGTGCTACATTTGCGCCGCTGTGTTCCTAGTATGTGGCATTAAGTAGGCCCCGGACATTGTCTCTAAGTGAAGGAAGAGGGTAGGTGGGAAGTAGAATGTCCAAGAATGAGGCCCAGGGACAGTCAGAACTGGGTTGGGATGAGAGTTCTGTAATTTACAAGTGCCTTAGACAAGATTTTTCTTTCTGTGTCTCAACTTCATCTTTTTTTTTAATTTTAATTTTTTTATTAATGAATATCGTAGGGGTACAGATACAGGTTTATACATTCTCCTGCTTGTGTTTCAGTCATATACAGCTTGAGTATCCCTCCATCAGTGCCCGTCCTCCGATCATGACCCTATCATCCCTCCCACCCCCTCCCACCCCATCCCCCACCCCACCCCGCCTCTTTGGCAGGGCATTCCCCTCTGTTCCCTCTCTCCCTTTGGGCATTGTGATTAGTAATGGAGGTCTTGGGTGGCCAATGTGTTCAGTTTATAGTCTGCTCCAAGCATGCCTCTCCCATCCCACACGGGTCGTCCCACCACATTTTTGCTTGGTATTCCCTTCTCTGTCTGAGCTGCCCTTTCCCCCAGCATGTGAGGCTGGTCTCCAAGCCATGGAACAAATCTGGTACTTATTTCTGTTATTCTGGGTGTTAGTCCTCCATTCTGTTGTTTTATCTTCCGCAGATGATTGCAGTTCTTCTATGTCTGTCTCTCTCTTTCTGACTCATTTCATTTAGCATGATACTTTCCATGTTGATCCACTTGTATGCAAAGTTCATGACTTCATCTTTTCTGACAGCTGCATAGTATTCCATTGTGTAGATGTACCAAAGTTTCTTTAGCCAGTCATCTGTTCTTGGGCACTCGGGTTTTTTCCAGATTTTGGCTATCGTAAATAGTGCTGCGATGAACATCAAGCTCTCACTATTCACAGATGACATGATTCTATACCTAGAGAATCCTAAAACCTCCATTAAAAAACTCCTAGAAACAATAGACTTGTACAGTAAAATTGCAGGCTATAAAATCAATACCCAAAAATCCATGGCCTTCCTATACGCAAACAGTGAGATAGAGGAAAATGACATAAAAAAAAATGCCATTCACAATTGTGCCCCAGAAAATCAAGTACCTCAGAATCAGCCTAACTAAAGAGGTTAAGGATCTCTACAAAAAAAACTACAAAACCCTGCTCCATGAAGTAAAAGAAGACACGAGGAAATGGAAAAATATTCCCTGGTCATGGATAGGAAGACTTAACATTGTCAAAATGGCAATACTCCCTAAAGCACTATACAAATTCAATGCGATCCCTGTAAGGATACCCATGAAATTCTTCAAAGAAATAGACCAAGCAATCCTGAAATTCATATGGAACAACAAACGCCCACGAATAGCTAAAGCAATTATTGGGAAAAAGACGATGGGAGGCATCACCCTCCCCAACCTTAAACTCGACTTCATCTTTTGCACACTGGGGTAAGGTGTAATGGCCAAGTGAGGGATGGCTGTGATAATCAGAGGATTGTAAAACATTTAGAGTCCATTGAGACAATCTTGAAATTTAGCTCCTGCTATTTTTTGAGGAGGAGGGGGGCTCACCTAGCAATGCTCAGGGCTTACTCCTGGCTCAGTGCTTAGGGATCACTCCTTGCAGGGTTCAGGAACCATATGGGGTGCCAGGATCCAACCTAAGTCAGCCACATGCAAGGCAAGCACCTTACCCACTGTACAATAGCGGACTCCAGTCCGCTCCTACTATTGTTACGGTGTTTGATATTGCTGTTCCTATTGTTCCCATGACCATTTCTGCATCTGCTCCTGCAGGCAGCCTGGTTGTGGTGGTTTAAGCATCCTCTTTGGGGTCAGACTGCTTGATTTTCAGCAGCAGTTCTATCATTTACTGGCTGTGTAGTCCTGAGCAGATAGATATCTTAAGCCTTCTGTGTCTCACTTTTACCTCTGAAAAATGTGGAGGTTACTTGCACCCAGTTCAAAGTGTTATTATGGAGCCCGAATGAGAAAACACTGGGAAGCATGTAGAATAACAGATGGTTACTCATCATGCCAGGAAGTGTCAACTAACAGAATAGCAACTGACTAGTTTTTTTTTTCTTTTTTGGGTCACACCCAGCAATGCACAGGGGTTACTCCTGTGCACTCAGGAATTACCTCTGGTGGTGCTCAGGAGACCACATGTGGCTGGGTTTTAAGTTAATAATGAATGGCGTCTGATTGGGTTTTATGCTGGTACTTCACCATCCTTCCTGTCCAATGTTGATTCATGACACAGAGTTCATCGGTGCCTTCTGTGCGCAGAGCCTGCAGATCACTGTTACCTTGTTCTTCCTTGATTCAAAACAGCATAGTTTGGGATTTCAAAATCCTGGAAAAGCTTTTTGATGCCCTCCATTGCCTGCATCATCCCTGGTGGACTGACTTACTGAGTAAATCTCCACATGTAATCTGGGCTTTATAGACTCTCAATTGGGGCCAATCTCCTGAACCTCTCTGTCCAGGAGAAAGGAGACAGGAGACTTTGATTCTATAAATTTCTGTGTCTCCCGGTCTACTGGCTTCTTGCTTGCCCACATAAACATGAAACCCGCCACTTATAGAAGTGATATAGCAAGGTCATGGATGAAAGGGAGTATAGGGACAAGGGTTCATGTATGGGTTGCTGTTGTCATCACAGATGGCTCCTTTGAAGTGGGAGTGGGGTCTGGATTCACACCTCTTGGGTCTGAAGTTACTTCCAGTTCTATGTTTGGAATCACTCCCCACCTTGGCATTGAATAAACCACATGCAAGGCAAGTGCCTTAACCCCAGTACCATACTATCTCTCTGGCCCTTCCTAAATATTTTGAGTCTGTTCTCTTTTTTATATAAGTGAAGGCTTACTCCTGGCTCTGCACTCAGGAATTGCCCCTGGCAGTGTGCTCAGGGGAGCATGTGGGATGCCAGGGAATTGAACCTGGGTCTGCAGCATGCAAGGACAAGGACAGTACTCTACCCTCTGTACTGTCTCCCAGGCCTTTGAGAGACAGACTGTGATTAGAATTAGTTGTAACTTGAATTCACTTAATTTTTTAAAGTAAAATAGTTTACAGTGAGAGAGAGAGAGTGTGTATGTGTGTGTGTGTGTGTATGTGTGTGTGTGTGTGTGTGTGTGTGTGAGAGAGAGAGAGAGAGAGAGAGAGAGAGAGAGAGAATTTTGTGTTCAAGAGAGAGCATGGGCTTCTCCAGAGGAGAAAAAACTAAGTAAGGGTCCAAATACAAGCCAATTTCCAGAATGAATGAGCCGAACTTAAAGTTTTCTACTCACTTGTTTAAACTTATTGTAGGCATCACTTACACCAGATAAGTTTTCTTTTTTTTTTTTTTTGGCTGATTACCTATTCTTTGCTATGTGAATGAAGGTATCAGTTCCAGTCAACAAGTCCGTAGCTAAATTTGCTATTTTGTTTATTCAGTATCAATAGATTTGATCAGGAACATAATAAGTCTTAAAAATATGTACATTTTTCTCTTTGACAGAGCTGACAGTTTACAGAAGAATCAAGACCTCGAGTTTGAAAGAAATAGAGAACGATTTGAATTTTTAAAGGTACATTTAGTTACTTTGGTTTATTCTTCATCCCAGGAGGCTTGTGATGGGCCGGTGCTTCAAGGTTCTCATAAGTATCTATGTGGCATTTATGTTCTTGTTTCATTTTTTTCATCCTAGTGGGGCTCTCAGGCTTTCCGCAACATGCGGATCATTCCCCCGGGATCAGGGATCATCCACCAAGTGAATCTGGAGTATTTGGCAAGAGTGGTGTTTGATCAAGATGGGTATTATTACCCAGACAGCCTCGTGGGTACGGATTCACACACGACCATGATTGATGGCTTGGGTGTTCTTGGTTGGGGTAAGTGTACTTCCAACTTTCTATTCTGTATATTCAGTGCTAGGGCTTCTACCTAAATTTCCCTGAATACCATTATATCCCAGTAACAGGACTTTGTATGAACACACGTATTGGAAATTGTGTTCATTGTCATCATTTCTAGCTCCCCAAAAAGTACCTCTAGTAGGTACTGAATGATAATGTTTGGAAGGATGACTTGAAATAAGGTATTAGGGACATTTAAAATGCATAATTAAAAGTATCTGGGGTGTTAAAAAGTCAGAGACTCATGAGGGGGTGTCAAAAAGGTAGCTCCTTGCACATGCTTTGCATGCAGGAGGCCTGGGTTCAATCACTGGCATCATGTGGTCTCCCCCCAGACACCACTAGGAGTTATCCCCAAGCACAGTGTCAAGAGTAATCCCTGAGCATTGCTGGGTGTGGCCCCCCAAAACAAACCAACAAATGGCCGTTCTTGAGTTCCATTCTTTCTGTGATATAGAACCCAGGGGATTTGGGGACGGGTGTTACAGTGGGAGGCTGCACCTTGAGAAACACTTGCTCAAAATCCGGTAGAAGGAATTAAAAAATAACGGATGGGGGGGCTGGAGCAATAGCACAGCGGGTAGGGCGTTTGCCTTGCATGCGGCCGACCCGGGTTCAATTCCCAGCATCCCATATGGTCCCCTGAGCACCGTCAGGGGTGATTCCTGAGTGCAGAGCCAGGAGTAACCCCTGTGCATCACCAGGTGTGACCCAAAAACAAAAACAAAAAAAGACAAAAAAACAAAAACGGATTATTCTCTATAGAGCCCTACTTCACCTCTGCAGTAGTTAGGACATAACAACTGGTTTTTCATCTGGGTAAGAAAGTATGGGAAGGTACTATCGAAGTTTTGTTTGACCCTGCTGGTCCTTGCAGGTGTGGGCGGAATTGAGGCAGAGGCTGTCATGCTGGGCCAACCAATCAGCATGGTCCTTCCCCAAGTGATCGGCTACCGGCTAGTGGGCAATCCGCACCCCCTGGTCACCTCCACAGACATCGTGCTCACCATCACTAAGGTAATATTCTGCTGTCCTTTCCACGGTCTGGGAGAGTCACGGTATTGATGGTCTGCGTGTGACGGGGTCCCTTGATTTCCTTCTCTGTGCTCTAGAAGTGCCAGGAAACTGTAGGTTGATGACCTTGCAGAGAGATCAAATGAGAGGGATATGGTACTAAAAATCAGTTTACTCTTCTGCTGCATGAGTCCACCCCTCCCCCCACCTCTTGTTGTGTTGGGTATTAAACCCAGGACTTCATTCTGCTGCATGAGGGAGTCTTTCTCTAAAACTTTGTGAACTACTTCAGATGGAGAGAAGTTAAAAAGACACTCATATGCCACCGCTTAAACTTAACAGATGGTAACATTTGGGCATGTTTGTGTCAGAAGTCTCTGTGTACATATTTTTTAAGAAATAAATGTAATCTTTATGGCTAAGAGCTGTCCTTCCCAGTCCTAGAAATAATCACTCTCCTGAGGTTTTAAGAACTGAGTGCTGAAAGTAGGTAAAGGGATATACATGATAACCTTTCAGTATTTTATTGCAAACCATAATGCCCAAAAGGATAGAGAGAGAGAGAACGAGAAAGAGAGAAAAAAAATGCCTGCCATAGAGTTGGGGGGGAGGGGATGGGGGAGGGAAACTGGGGACATTGGTGGTTGGAAATGTACACTGGTGATGGGACGGGTGTTGGAACAACAACAAAAAAGCCTCCCTATGCATATGTTTATATTTTGCAACATTTCTCACATAGTTCTTTACATGCATGCAACAAACTCTTACGAAAAATGTAAAAGAAAAGCCATCTTTAAATTCACTTCTTTGTATTTTGTCACATTATTAGAACAAATGTTTTTCCAACCTGGAAATACAGAATTTTCCATTTAATTTGACCCTTGTAAAAAAAAATATTTTGTGTGTGATTCATTTGCTTTGGAAAAGCAAAGCAAAAAAAAAAAAGGAGAAGAAGACGGGAAAAAAAGATACTCTGAAGCTTCATTTTAGAAAAATTATTAGAAATAATCATGTTTTTCTGGTTATATAATTTGGGGGCTCTTCCACTGTGCTCTTAAAGATTTTATTTTTAAAATTTTTTCTTTGCGTGCCAAAGAGATTGTATACAACAAGGATGGCACTTGCCTTGTACACAGCCAACCTGGGTTCAATTCCTGGCACCCTGTATGGTTTCCCAAGCCCTTTGAGGAGTGATCCCTGAGCACAGAGCCAGGAGTACACTTGCAGGTGTGACCCAAAAAGCAACAACCCCCCAAAAAAAGTTTTTCTTGGAATTTTTATGGAATTTGAACTTGGATTTACTTGAATACTATAGCTTCTATAACTATTTATTATTCTTCAAATGAGTACTAATAGAGAGTTTGCCTGCAGAATTTGGCAGAGTTCCATGTAGCCAAAACAGTTTGTCTACAGAACTGTCCACAGTTTTGCAACTGTCTTTGTGCAACTGGCTTCAGTCATAACTGCTGGGACTGGCTAATGGCTTGTGTGAGAAAGAAAGATATGGGAGCCAGACTGAAGCTCTTTTCTTTTTTTTGCTTTTTGGGTCACAAACCCGGCGATGCACAGGGGTTACTCCTGGCTCTGCAGTCAGGAATTACCTCTGCCAGGGCTCAGGGGACCATATGGGATGCTGGGAATTGAACCTGGGTCGACCGCGTGCAAGGCAGACGCCCTGCCCGCTGTGCTATTGCTCCAGTCCTTGATTCCATTTGACCCGTACCTGTGTTTGAAGATGACACATTGTATTCAGCTGACCTTACTTTTTTAAGTTTTCTTTTTTTAATGCAATCAAAAAGTAGGTGAAGCTAACTTATTGTTTATATTCACTCCCAAGGCTAGTGTATACAGAGTGATGGTTCTGCATTTCAGATCTGGACTCTCAAGTCTCAAACTTTTCTCTTGCTCTACTCAGCACCTCCGCCAGGTTGGGGTCGTGGGCAAATTTGTGGAGTTCTTCGGGCTGGGCGTGGCCCAGTTGTCTATTGCTGACCGAGCGACAATTGCCAACATGTGTCCAGAATATGGAGCAACCGCTGCATTTTTCCCAGTTGATGAAGTTAGTATCAAGTATCTGATGCAGACAGGTAAGTGCAGAACAGGAAGGCAGGGGGGCCCTTGGTAAGTTTCACTGACTGTGGAGGGTCAGAGCGCTCCCTTCTGCCTCTCTCTGTCCCTCAGAATGCACTAGAATGCATGCACAGTTGTTTTCTCTCTGGGCTGTGGGATTGAAGAGGGTGGGCAGTAAACATGCTACATGGTCGGGTCCCATGGACGCCTAGTAGTTCAGAGTGGCCTTCTACTAGGAGTTACTGAACAGACTCAGCCATCTGAGAAGTGATAACTAAGTAACAGTACCTAGCATGGTACTGTCTGTTGCGCCCTTGCTCTCATCCTCTCCCATATCCGTTAGGTAGATTGACCGATTCATCAATTAACAGGCGAGAAAGCAGAATCAGCAAGGTGGGGTAAGTGATAAGGGGAAATAAGAAGTGAATGAAGAACGAGGGTCAGAGCTGGACCTCCTAGTCCCTGATAGGCACTCCTGGTCCTAAGTCCCCACTCTGGACTGTCTGAGAACAAGAATGAGACACGGAACGTGAAGGCATATGGCCACTTCACTGCTCCTTTACCTCTGTATGTAGTTGTCCAGAAATTTGACTTCAACGTGGAAAAAGGATTTGTTTCTAAATTTCTAGAATTGCAATTTCGGGGGTTGACTCCCTGCAGTGCTGGGACGCCGAGGCTTTCCTCCTGGTGATCCTTGGCCAGTGGGGTCTGGCCTGCCGGCTGATGTTTGGGTCCGAGGCCTGGCGGTGCAGGGGAGCGGGGGCCGTGCTCTGCAGGAATCAGATTTGGCCTCGGAGCATAAACCCAGCATGTGCCCAGCCCTGTCCGCTATCGCCCTGACCCTCAGATTAATTTTTTTAAAGAACTGATCTAGATTCTACATCAGAAACAATGAACAAAATGGCCTCCGCCCTCATGCCACTCTGATTCGAGTGAGGGAGACAGAGGCTATCGAAACCGTGATATATGGTATCATATGCGCATTTAGAAGATGATGAAAAAAAGAGATGGGAGGTAACCATAGTTGCCTAAACAGTGCAATTTATGCATAGGGCGGAAGCAGAGGTTAGAAAGTTCTGATAGAAGCAAAATTTGAGGAGATGTCTGGGATAAGAGGACAAGTTCTGGGCAATGGTGGAGGAAAAAGAGATGTTTTCCAGGAAGCCAGAGAGGCAGAGTCCCCTGAGGAGAACAGGCTCTGGGTGTCACAGAGCTTGTGCAGCCCTGCACTGGGTTGAGTTCACAGGTTGGTGGAGACCAGGTCCACACAGGCACTTGGTGGCCATGGTGGGCAGTTAGGATTTTATTCTAAGTGTTCTAGATGCTAACATGAAAGACTACTGTATTATCTGACAGATTTGGAGGGCTCCATTATTTCCTAAAACTACGACTATGGCTAAGTAAGGAGAAAGAACAGAGAGGCGGGGACCTTCTCATTCACCTTGTATGTTTGTATTGAACTGGTTCCATCACATAGTTCCAGTGGCCAGTGTTTCTCTATTTTTTTGGGGGGTTTTGTTTTGTTTATGAGCCACACCCAGAGGTCCCAGGACCGACTCCTTGTATTATGTTTAGAGAACATGTTCAGGGGGACCTTATGGGGTGCAGGAGCTGAACCCAGCTTGGTCACATGCAAAGCATAACACCCTACCTGCTGCTCTGTCACTCTGGCCCTGATGAACGCATTTTTTTTTTCAATGTTTTAATTGAACACAATCATGCCTGCTCTGATTAATTAGTAAGTCCCTCCCTTCCCTGGAGGATTTAAAGGAAGAAAGATAAAGGAATGAAAATACTGAATCCATAAATAAGGGACTCACCCTGGACAAGAATAAAGAAAGGAATGTATGGTGAGGTGTGGGGCGGGGACAGCTACACACTATATCCTGTGCTAAAATTAGGCTCTGTGACTCCAGAGGTGCCCATTAAACTTCTTAGTGATCTTCCCCCTGCACAGCAGAGCCTAGCAAGCTAACCCAAGGCATATTTAATGTGCCAAAAACAGTAACAAGTCTCAAAATGGAGACGTTACTGGTGCCCGCTCGAGCAAATTGATGCGCAACAGGATGACAGTGACAGTGACCGTGATCTTTCCCAAGTTTGTAGCAGCAGTTCGCTGAGGTATATGGCTTCTGTGACATAGAGTCCTTTCAAGCCAGGGAGGCAAGTGTCTCCCTTGCTTTCTTGTGAGGATGGCCCGAGGCGTAGCAGTGGCTACAGGCTACGGCTCAGGACTGAAGCTTAAGGCAGGTTAGTGACAGAATGCTGCAAGCCAAGGGACTTTCCGACTCAGTTCCAACAAACAGGCCAAGGGGCCCAGGATACAACTCAGTGGTAGAGCACTGGCCTTAGCACGTGAGAAATCCTGGGTTCAATCCCTAGCTCTGCCAGAAGAAAAAATAAAAACAAGAAAGCGTATTGCTGACATATTGAGCCTGGGGCTAGAGGTAGGTGGACTCCTCATCCAGTGGACATTCCTTCACGCGCTTTATCTCCGGTGGTCAGGGTCTAGATAAGAATCAGCCAGCACTTGTGCAGCGTCATGTTCCTACTGAGGCCGCTGGGGGAGTGAAGACTTTGCACTTGGGAGTCAAGCTTGTGTTCAAGATCCTGGTTGGGCCATTTGCTGGCTGCGTTCCCTGGGAAAGTTACTTAATCTCATTGAGTCACTATTTCCTCATCCATAAAGGAGCATAATAACATCCTTGTCTCCTACGGCCTGATAAAGGTTTAGAGAGTGAGATAATACGTTTTAGATGTTTAGCCCACAGAGCTGGGCACACAGGAAGTGTTTCTAGCCAGTGGTTTGTGAGGGGACACTGAGGGAAAACGTTACTTTAAGAAGGATATGGACTGCGGAGAGGGATGGGCCAGTGAAGGCAGATATATAGGGACACACTGGCGGTTTGCTCAGACTATGGATTCCGAATTAAGGACCTTGACCAGAAAGGAAAGGAGTCAGGCCAACTTGAAGGTCAGATCAGAATCTTCTTCAGAATAGTTCCTTTGGGAACAGCAGCAAATCAGTTGATGACCCCTACTGTGAGTTCATAAAAGTGACGTGCGGGTGCTGCGATATGTGTGTGTGTGTGTGTGTGTGTGTGTGTGTGTGTGTGTTTGGTGGCTGAGAGCTGCCTCCCATCCTCCCCAGGCCTCCCCAGCACAGAGACAGGGACCACAGCCTGATGGTGAAAATACAGCGTTGCTAGCATACTTATAGAACATCTAAGGGGTCAGAGGTATGGGACTGCATGATGATTTACAGAGGTAGAACATTCCAGCAGAGGCAATTCTCTGGGGAGATAAAAATCAAGGAGACACTCAGTCTCCCAGTAATATCTCTATTGCTTTTCTCTTTCCCTCTTGTCATATATATATATATCAAACAATTAGTAAGACAATTAATTCTACTTCTTGCCGATACTAGCAATCTTTTGGGTAAACACAGTAAGAGATAAAGATCCCAAAACGTAGTTCTCTGGACTCTGAGAGTAAGCAAGGCTCTTACTGTAAATCCTAGACTAAGTCCTCGGGTCAGTTCCGCTTGTACTTCCCCATGGGGGAGGTCCTGTCTCTTAAGTCATAACAGCTTGCATCAAGACCATGTATTTATGCTTCTAGACTTCCAATGCCGGGATAGCTTTGCCACTCGCCCCAGGTCCATCCCAGTCGCATAGTGGGGTATTAGGAACTACAGCCACTGAAGCCTGAGTCAAGTAATAATGACAGATGCCCAGAGGTAGATATATTTCACAGCATTAACGGGCTTCCGGTGTTTAAGCAAAGAACATTGCTCTATAGTGAAATATGAAAAGGCTATCGGGGAAATAGAAAAACAAGTAATTCACTACAAATACACAATCCAGAATGACCAGAAATTTGGCTTGTGAATTTGGCTTGTGAATAATCAAGACTGACTTGGGGAACTGTGGCAATGAGGTGCAAAACATAAAGGAAAGGTTAAAGATAAACTCTGGGGATTAGGGCCTCTCACAAGAGCACTGTAAGCTTAGCTGGGAGGAGGAAAAGGGGCAATTCACTGATGAAGCCTAAAACACTTAGGGTTAATATCCAACACCCTACTAAGCAGTAGCATCTAAAATACCAGTCTATGAACCTTAAATAGAACAACTAGGGGCCATAAATCTCAGTGGGCTACAGCATACATGCACATAGGCCCAGGCTCTATCCCCAGCACCATATATGTTCCTCTGAGCACAAAGCCAGGAGTACCGCCAGGTGTGGCCCCCAAAACAGAACCCAAAATTGAATAATCATAAGAGTTATTGCATGTGTAGAAACAAATGCATATGATTTATATAAGTGCCGATGAGGGCTCTGTTTTAATCCAGAAATACTGACATCTGTGTCACTGTTGGACTGAAGCCATAGCACAGCGGGTAGGGCGGTTGCCTTGCACGCGGCTGATCCGGGTCCGATTCCTCTGTCCCTCTCGGAGAGCCTGGCAAGCTACCAAGAGGATCCCACCTGCATGGCACAGCCTGGCAAGCTCCCCATGGTGTATTCGATATGCCAAAAACAGTAACAACAAGTCTCACAGTGGAGACGTTACTGGTGCTTGCTCAAGCAAATCGATGAACAACAGGACAACAGTGTCATTGTTGTGTTTTGGCTGTTTTTATTGAGGTACCAGGACAGCGGGTAGGGCATTCGCCTTGCATGTGGTTGACCCGGGTTCGATTCCTCCGCCCCTCGGAGAGCCTGGCAAGCTACCGAGAGTATCTCGCCCACATGGCAGAGCCTGGCAAGCTACCCATGGCATATTCGATATGCCCAAAGCAGTAACAACAAGTTTCACAATGGAGACGTTACTGGTGCCCACTCGAGCAAATCGATGAGCAATGGAATGACAGTGACAGGATTTACTATATTATTCATTATACTTTTCCATGCATGCATCATTCCATCACTAAGGTGAAGCATCACCTCCTTCCTCGACTTGTGTCCCAAAAACCCCTCCCAAAAATACCCCCAGCCCCTTGTAAGCTCAGATCTATAGACAAAATTCCACATTCCAAAGACTTTGTCTATTTGTTGTTCTCTTACTATGTTTCTTTATATCTTTCTCTTACTGTGTTTCTTTATATCCCACATATGAGAGAAAAAACAATTTTAACTGGAGATGGTAACACCCACACACATATGGCTGATTAGAAATAAATTCCTGAAATTCTACAACATTGTAAAAAAATTTTTCCAAAATTTTCTTTTGTGGGTGTATAAGTTTTAAAAATTAATAATGTGGCTAATTCTGTGTTAATACATCTAGAAATAAATATGAAATAAATATATCCTATAGATAAGTGTGTTTTAGCCTAAAAAGAGAACATCAGCTTTAGGTTAGAAAATATTACAGATAATGCTTACGTATCTGCATTAATAAGATTGTAATAAAATATCTACAGATGTGAAAAAAGACAGAACTTTCAATATGAATGAAACATGAATTTGTTGTTGAAACAGTATAAGACCCCCTTGGCACACTCGGAATAAACAGACTTTTCTTCATCTTGCAGGGGGCAACTTAAGCAGCATGAGTGAGTGCCACACGCAGTGACAAAGTGCTGAAGAGTGTCTTTGAAACCTGCTAGTTTCAAGGCTATGAGTTCCCTAAATAGTTGTGTGCCAATGGAATTCTGTATCATTCCTTCAAATCTGAATGATAAGCTGGCTTGAAAGAATATTCTTGGTTAACTTTTCATTTCATTAAGTTGGGGTTTTTTATTTGTTTGTCTCATTTAATAGATCTTCTATGAGTCTTATGAGCTTTCCTTTATATGTTTCATTTTTTTGCTTTTTGGGTCACACCCAGCGATGCACAGGGGTTACTCCTGGCTCTGCACTCAGGAATTACTCCTGGCAGTGCTCGGGGGACCATATGGGATGCTGGGATTCGAACCTGGGTTGGCTGTGTGCAAGGCAAACGCCCTACCCACTGTGCTATCACTATATGTTTCTTTTTTTGATCTTGTTTTCAGTATTCTGTCTCTATCTTTGGCTTTCGTCGTTCTGATCACAATGTGTCTTGAAGTTTGCCTGTTTGAGTCTGGTTTTCACTGGGACCCTTCTGGCCTCCTCAATCTTGGTTCCTGCACTCCTCAACTCTGAGAAAGTCTTATCTATGATTCCTTTAACTCGTGGCTCTTATATCATTCCTCATTTCATAGTTCTACAATATGCTGCGCGTTTCTTATCAGATTTTTCCCCCCATTTTCTGTTATTTTTCTAGAGATGTCTTCCATCTCAGTTTGGAGCTATTTGATCCTTTCCTTAGCTCTGCATCTCAGACCTTCTGTTGAGTTTTTAGATCACCATCCAATCACCAACCATCTCTGTCATTTCTGAATGTTTTTCTTTTTCTCGTTTCTGCTCTCCTACTTTCTTGTGCTCTGCAGAGTACTTTGGCATTGTTTCTTTGAGCTCATTAGACATCTTCAACACGGGGTTACTAAGGTCACTCAGAGTTTACAGAGCTCTTGGCGCTGGTAGAGCCTTCCAGAGGATTACTGTCATTTGTTGAGCTTGGTTCCCGCGGTGCTGAAGGTGAATCTCTATAGGTGGCTTTCCTAGGAGTCTCTGCAGGATTTGGCCGAGTGTTGCTCTTTTCCTTCCATGTGGTCTTCCCCCAGTAACAAGAAGTATAAGTATGAGCTGTGTGAGGTGTGATGAGTCGAGAAATTGTGCAGCTGCGATGTTCAGGAGATGTGAATGGGGCCTGCTGAGATACTGGTAGAGGGTGTCATGCATAGAGTCTGGTGGGACCCAGCTGGAAAGGAGGGGAATCCACTTCTGGTTTGAAAAAAGACCCCCAGGATGTCAGCCAGGAGGTTAATCTCACCTTGGAGTGTTAGAGGAGCAAGCGGAGATTTCTAATACCTGTTTTTCATGACTTTTGAAAATACCCCATTTAGGTCGTGATGAAAAGAAAGTAAACCATATTAAAAAATATCTTCAGGCTGTGGGAATGTTCCGAGATTTCAGTGACTCCTCTCAAGACCCAGATTTTGCCCAGGTAAGAGAATTCCTTGTGTCTTTTTCAAGACTGATTTCAGGCGTGTGTGGTTTTTGACGGTGGCAGTGATTTTGAGGGAGTTGTGGGTGGAAGTCATTTGCTGCCAAGTCATCACAGAAAAATGGAGTGTTGGGGCCAGAGAGAGAGAGTGCAACAGCCGAGTGCAAAGGAAAGGCCAAGATCAAACCCCCATAGTGCTACACATCAGGAGTGTCTCCTGAGCACATTGGGTGTAGCCCCCAGACCAAAATACAAAGAAAGAAACCCTGCCACATACACGCAGAGAAAATCTGGGTATTAAAAAGCTGGAGAAAATAAGTAATTGTAACAAAATAATAGTATAGCTTCTTTCCTCCTGGCCACTACACTTCGTTGTTGCAGGTGGAAAGAGAAATGGAGTTTTCAAGTCTCCGTTCAGTGATAATTTAGTGATAATTCAGGCGCTCATTTGGTTCTGATTTGTCCAGAGACTTTCCTTCATTCCTTTTCTGGGGTACAAGGTGGATGTGAATTTTTCTCAGCAACCAAGGCCGCAGGGTGAATTAGATATGGGGGGTCTTTGTTTTGTTCTATGTTACTTGGAGGGAAGGAAACATTCAATGAGGCAAAGGCCCATTTGCTGGCACCGATGATTTCAAGGTGGTATCCTTCCCAAATCATCGTATTAAGAAAATGAACAGAGGTTTGTGTCATCCGTCAGAGCCACCACAGGCTATCCTGAGCAATAAGAGGAACATGCAGGCTGCTCAAGGAGGGTGACCTCCCTCAAGGAGGGGAGCTCCAGTGCTCTCCCTGGTCCTCCTGAGATGTGTCAGCTGCCTGTCTTACTCAACTGACTTCAGCGCCCTTCTGGGTCTATGGAAAGTCCTTCTCTCCGGGCTGAAGCAACCATTGACGTTCTTGTTTTCAAAACGTGGTCATTGAGTTCGTTGGCTTTTCTTGCGGTCTTCGCAGTTCTCTGGCAGGGCTGGCACCTTTGTCTTGGTGGGAACATAAGTTCTGAGGTTGCCTTTCTGTTGGGTGGACAGGTCGTGGAACTGGATCTGAAAACAGTGGTACCCTGCTGCAGCGGGCCCAAGAGACCTCAGGACAAAGTCGCCGTGTCCGAAATGAAAAAGGACTTTGAGAGCTGCCTTGGAGCTAAGGTAAGAGTCCAGGAGAGGCAGGGGGTGATGCCACCAACCCTGGCCATGTCTGTTTTTTGTTTTTTTCTGGGGGGGCACACCTGGCGTCAGCGCTCAGGGATTACTCCTGGCATGCTTGGGGATCCATATGGGGTGCCAGGGATCAAACCCCAGTTGGCCACATGCAAGGAAAACACCCTCCCCGCTGTACTATCACTTTGGCCCCTGTCTGGTTTCTTAGAGCCCAAAATTCTTCCCCATCCCTCTGTCCCGATTTGGTGACAAACCTCTGTGATGCCTGATGCTGTGGGTGTTCCTTCTATATCCCAAAACCATGGGCCAAGCAGCTTCCTTCAAGTGTGTAAACACAGCTCAACCCATGTTCCCCGGGTCTCTCATCACGGTGTTCTCTCAACTCGCTCCAGCCTTCGCAACTTTTGTACCTTGTTCATGCTGTTTCCTACCTGTGTGTGCTTCCCCACCTGCCTGGCCTCCCGGGACTGTCAGCTCCCCTCCTGTGTGACCCCAGAATCCAGAGCAGAAAGTTACGTTTGCCCAACTGGCACCTTCATGGCACTTGGTCTGGAATCCCGGGATGGCATTCCTTAGTCCTTAACACCGAGGGTACTTGAGATCGTTTGCCTGTCTGGTTTTCCTTACGGAACAACTCATTGGAAGATGGGCATTTTGTCAAAATCCCCTTTGGACCTGGGAAGATTCCTAGCATAGCATTTAGTGTGCAGAGGTTTTCAACAAATGTTTTCCAAATGGATGGTTCAGCTGTGTGATGGGTGAGGCTCAGGTCTTGTGCTGATGTTCAGCTGTACCGTGAGACCTCAGACAGACTGCGGTTTGGCTCCGGGGCACCGCAATAAAGCAAGTACTGCAATAAAGCAAGTCACAACATTTTTTGGTTTCCCGGTGCATGTAAAAGTTATGTTTACAATGTACTGTAGTGTGCTAAGTATGCAGCACCACACCTAATTATGTCTTTAAAACGTACCTACCTTAATTAAGGAATGCTTTGTTGCTAAAATTACTAACCACCATCTTTTTAGCTGGTGTAGGGTCTCGTAAAAAAAAACAATAGTGTTTGCCTCTATCAAAGTCATTAAAACTCTTAAGGTGTGATTACTTAATTATTAGCATCACAGTGAATTTGTGAATCTGTAAAATAAAAGTCCCCATTCTTTAGACATCCAGCTAAATTTTTCTTGAAAAATCACATAACTATTACTAAATTGCAGATAAAACCAAACTCACCTTAAAAATAATCCATTTTCCCTGGGATGCGGGGAAGGCTGAGACAGTGGTGAGGGGAAATGGACACGCTGGTGTGAGGTGTGAAGTTGGAATATTAAATGCTTGAGGCTATTACTGGCTATTGTGTAGTTGTAAAACTATAAATCATTGTGACTAAAATAAAATATTTGAAAACACTCACACAGTATCTGCTAAGTGCAATAAAACAGAACAATATAAAGTGGTTATCCCTATGCTTTGTTTTCCTTTTTTAAATCATGATTCTGTTGCATCTGGTCAAAATGGCACTTTTCCCTCCTAAACTTCAGTTAGGTCAAATTAGTGCCTTAAGTGTGTATCCATCAAAGTGTGCAAAAATGCCATTGACATTTAATTAGACTAACTTTGATCTGAAATTATAGTTTTGTTTTGTTTTTTGCTTTTTTGGGTCCATCCCAGTGATGCACAGGGGTTACTCCTGGCTCTGCACTCAGGAATTACTCCTGATGGTGCTCGGAGGACCATATGGGATGCTGGGAATCGAACCCGGTTGGCCGAGTGCAAGGCAAACGCCCTACCTGCTGTGCTATCACTCCAGTGCCCTGAAATTGTAGTTTTAGCTTTAGTTGGGAAGGAATTATTAGTTGTATGCTGAGCAAGATTCAAAAGTCATGACTGCTCTATTGAATGTCTTTTGTGAATAACAAGAACTTTGATTTTTCATAGGTATCTCCGTTTACTGCAATATTTATGGTTTGTTAAGACTTACTTGGCCCTTAAATTTATAGTCAGCAAAGTACTTCTCTTAAATGAGAACTTAGGTCTATACATGCGTATGTACATCTGTTTTTTTTTTTTTCTTCTGTTCTTTTTTAGCAAGGTTTTAAAGGATTTCAGGTTGCTCCCAACCATCATGGCAACCACAAGACTTTCATCTATAATAACAGCGAATTCAGCCTTGCTCATGGCTCGGTGGTGATTGCTGCCATTACTAGCTGCACGAACACCAGCAACCCTTCCGTGATGTTAGGGGCAGGTAAGTGACTTCCCCAGAGGCAAGTAGGTGGAGATGCCCAAGGGCTTAACCAGGTCCTACAGGAAGATCCCTGAGAAAGGCCCCGATGGAAACAAACCTGAGGCATGACCAGTAGAACTGGGAACTGAGGGGGTGGGAGAGACGGCACCACGGGGTAATGGTGGAGGCATCTGGTGACACTGCTGGAGGGATTGGTATGGCAGCTCTGCACCTGTAAACAGCCACCTCGATAGGTTTGTGATCTACGATACTCGGTTTAAACATTAAATTTAAGATTACAGACTAATAAATGAAAAACTGAGGACTCCGAACCGTGTCTTTTCCAGCAGGAGAAACCCACTGGCCCAGGAATGGCTGCACAGTAAATAGCTTTCAAAGCAAAGTGTTCCAAGTCGAATGTCTAAGGCTGCTCGTCTCTCTTTATACCAGTAACTCAGAAAGCAAATAGAAGAAAGCAGAGAAGATGCATTTGTGGCAAAGCCTAGAATTCGGTGTCAGACTTTAGAAGAAAAATAACTTTTTTGCCTATTACCTTGTAAGCCCCCTGTAAAGGCATTTTTTTGTACAATAGAATCTAGTCTGCTTAGATGCCTTGTCAGGTGCATGAGAATTAGGGCATAGGGCACCAGTAGAGAGAACTGTATATTAAGCATCTATAGATAAGTATATATTTACTTGCATATATGGAATATTATATGCATATGTTATATGTAGAATTTCCCTAATATAAGGGGCCTTTAATTTTCAATTTGTAATCATCCCCAAGAGTTCCTCTCCTGCCCATAGACCAAAGAATTTCTTTTTTGTTTTGTTTTGTTTGGGGGCCACACCAGCGATGCTCAGGGGTTATTCCTAACTCAGCACGAAGGAATGACTCCTGGCTGTGCATGGTGACCTTGTGAGATGCCAGGGATCAAACCTGGCTTGACCACGTGCAAGGCAACCAACCACCCTCCCTACCCTCTGTACTATTGCTTCACCCATAAATGAGAGTTCTTTCTTTCTTTGATGAAGTGGATAAGAATATAAGGGATGCCTTTGTCTAAAAATTCAGCTATTACCCTCAGCCTTTCTTAACTAGAGCAAACCAATCTCCTTCTACAAGTCCCCAAGTTTGTGTATAGTTTTTTTGTCTCTTTCTACACTCACCTCTGACCCAAAGCACCCAATATTCCTGTGATGAACTCTATTTGCCAGAAGTCTCATGGTCTGTAGACTTTAGATTTTCCATTTGAAGAAATATCTGCAGATGAAGTGTTTACTTCTGTACTGACCGTCGTTTTATTTATGAGCTATCAAACAATTCATATGACTTTTAAAAAGGTTTGTTCAATTATAATTCTCTCTCTCTCTCTCTCTCTCTCTCTCTCTCTCTCTCTCTCTCTCTCTCTCTCTCTCTCTCTCTCTCTCTCTCTCTCTCTCTCTCTCTCTCTCTCTCTCCCCCCCTCCACCCCCCACTGTTTGATTTTTGGGCCATGCCTGGCAAGGCTCAGGAGTTACTCTTGGCTCTACACTCAAAAATTACTCCTGACAGTGCTTGGGGGATATATGAGGTGCTGGAGATCAAAACCAAGTCAGCCACACGCAAGGCAAATACCCTCTCTGCTATACTTCCACTCTGGGTCCTCAACTATTATTTTCATTCAAATAGAATAGAATTAGAAAGATCACTGTCCCTTGTCTCCAATTAAAAACTCTCATTGTGGGCGGGAACAATAGTCTAGCAGTACTAACAAGTATGTGCCTTGCCCGTGACCAACCTGACACCCCCTCCTCTAAACCCTTATGTTCCTCTAAACCCACCAGGAGCACAGAGCCGGGAGTAAACCCTGAGCACTGCCAGGTGTGGCCCAGGAAAAAAACAAAACTCACCTTGTACTATTCCCCTCTGTGGTTTTAGGTGTATCTCTTTCTGAAAAAGTTCACCTCTCTCCCTTCATTTCTGGGGCAGATTCTGCGTTTCCTGTTGAAGTAACTCAGGGCCAGCAAGTCTTTGACTTCTGATAGGCAGCAGAGTTTCCTAACAAGGCCCAACCAGGTGCTGGGTCGTCTTTCTCGGCCCCCCGTGGGACCCCGAGGCGGACGCCCACACCACATGTGCTCACCCCTTTGCAGGGCTGCTGGCCAGGAAAGCCGTGGAGGCTGGCCTGAACGTGAAGCCGTACATCAAAACCAGCCTGTCTCCTGGGAGCGGCGTGGTCACCTACTACCTGCGGGAGAGCGGAGTCATGCCGTACCTGTCTCAGCTCGGGTGAGAGAAGTGTCCTCTGCCAATGCCTTCCCTGCGTGGTGTGGCATGCTATCTGGCCGGGCCCCCTTGTCACAGGTCAGAGCTGACGGTGGGGGCCAGAGTGACAGTACAGTGGGGTTTGCCTTGCACGCGGCCGACCTGGGTTCAATCTCTGGCATCCCATATGATACCCCAAGGACTGCAGGAGTAATTCCTGAGTTGCAGAGCCAGGAGTAACTCCTGAGCATCACCGGGTGTGACCCAAAGAGAAGGAAAAAAGAAAAAGCTGACAGTGCTGTGTGATGTCACTGGGTCACTAGATTTCCGCTCCTCCATCCCGCAGAGGAGGGCCCTCCCTGACAGTGGTGCTGACCGTGAAAGAGCGCGCCCTTATGCAAAGCTGTACCGGCCCAGAGGCTGCGGGCTTCATTCCAGAGGCATGGACTAGACTATGGGCCAGCACTGGCTCTGCAGTGGGCCGTCTGCCCTTGGGAATAACACACTTATTTACTATGGATAAAAATATTCAGATCCCTAACTTGAAATGCAGCCAACCTGAGTTCAATCACCAGTCCCCCATGCATTTCCCCCAAGCTCTATCAGGAGTGATCCTGAGCACAGAACTATTAGTAAGTCCTGAGCACCACCTGTCGAGTGTGGCCCAGAATCCAAAACCAAAAAAAAAAAAAAAGAAAGAAAGAAATGGTGCATGTAAGTTATTCTATAATCATGTCAAGTTATATGACAGTCTTTGCAGACTGGAGCTCAGAGAATCTTGTTGGCCTTGAAGAAGTAATTTTCAATTTTGTGAGAAGGCCACTAGATAAGGAAATTGTAAGTGGTCTTAGGATAAGAGAGCAGACCCTAGACCCTGCAACCAAAAGGACCAGTCAACAGCATGAATGAAAAAGACTTGAAGTACAGGGAGAACACAATCCAACCAACATTAATTGCGATCCTCTGGAACCTGAGCAGAGGCTTGAGCTTAAAAGTTTGTGACTTCATGGGTCAGAAGGCACAAACTTCTGACCCATGTATAAACCAGGACAGAGAAATGTATGGTACCTAAAGTTACTGAGTTTGAGGTATTTTGCAGTGCAGCAATAGAAAACTCATATAAAAATATAATAATTGTTACTTTCCCATTTAATATATTCAAATGATTAAGACTATAAAATGCTATAGCAATTGAGCATTTCCTTCTATAACTCCTTCAATGATTCATAAAACATTTCATTGCCTCATTATAAGTCATATTAATGTTTACTATCTTATTATCATCTACTAATGATTATTGTACTTATTATTAGTAATTTAATGCCTTCAAGAGTCTAGGAATGGTGAGTTGTTTTTCTTCAAATCAATATCTACGGATCAGAGCAATAGTAAAATGGGTAGGGTGCTTGCTTTCCAAGAAGTTGACTCAAGTTCAATCCCTGGCACCACATGGGGTGTCCTGACCCCCTCCAGGTGTGATTCCTGATCACAGAGACAGAAGTAAGGCCTGAGCATTACCAAAAATGACCTCCAAATAAAAAGAAAAAGAAAATACCATACGATTCGATTCAGTACAATCATTCCTAAGCATTTGTCAAAATATTTTTTTACCCTTATGATTGTAGTAATAGTATTTATAATAGCCAAAGTATAGAATCAACCTAAGTGCTCATCAGTGGATCACTGAATGAAGAGTCTTTCCTATACAGACTCACTAGAATATTACTTAGCTATGAAAAAAGATGAAGTCATGCCTTTCAAAACAACATGAGTAGAACTTGACTTGAGGTATGTAGTGCTGTAGCACTGTCGTCCCATTGTTCATTGATTTGCTCAAGCGGGCACCAGTAACATCTCCATCGTGAGACTTGTTGTCACTGTTTTTGGCATATCAAATACACCATGGGTAGCTTGCCAGGCTCTGCCATGTTGGCAGGACACTCTCAGTAGCTTGCTGGGCTCTCTGAGAAGGACGGAGGAATCAAACCTGGTCGGCCATGTGCAAGGCAAACGTCCTACCCACTGAGCTCCTGGCAAGCTACCGAGAGTATCCCGCCTGCGCGGGCAGAGCCTGGCAAGCTACCCGTGGCATATTCGATATGCCAAAAACAGTAACGATAGGTCTCATTCCTCTGACCCTGAAAGAGCCTCCAATTTTTGGGAAAGACGAGTAAGGAGAGGCTGCTAAAATATCAGGGCTGGGAGGAATAGAGATGTTACTGATGCCCACTCGAATAAATCTACGAACAACAGGATGAGAGAGAGAGAAAAAACTTGAAATAGTTACGTGTTCACAGAATTTTTCTGGTTTTCCCAGTCGATGATAGATTTTTTTTCTCTATCATAATGTGTGTCTCATAAAAGTCAAAAGTGCTAAGGATTATATAATAGAAATACTAAAGCAAGATGGTGAGTAATGTTATCTGATTTCAAAATTCTAGTTCATTTAGGCCTCTTTTATAATAACACTCACAAGAGTAAGTAATGTGTAAATGATAAGCTTGCTTGCTTTCCTCTTCCATCCTTCCCCTCCTCCCTCCTTTTCATAGCTTTCTCCCTCCTTCCCTCTTACCCTCCCTCTTTCTTTCTTTCTTTCTTTCTTTCTTTCTTTCTTTCTTTCTTTCTTTCTTTCTTTCTTTCTTTCTTTCTTTCTTTCTTTCTTTCTTCCTTTCTTCCTTTCTTCCTTCCTTCCTTTCTTTCTTCCTTCCTTTCTTTTTCTTTCTTTCTTTTCTTTCTTTCTTTCTTTCTTTCTTTCTTTCTTTCTTTCTTTCTTTCTTTCTTTCTTTCTTTCTTTCTTTCTTTCTTCCTTTCTTCCTTTCTTTCTTCCTTCCTTTCTTTTTCTTTCTTTCTTTCTTTCTGTCTTTCTTCCTTCCTTCCTTCCTTCCTTCCTTTCTTTCTCTTTCTTTCTTTCTTTCTTTCTTTCTTTCTTTCTTTCTTTCTTTCTTTCTTTCTTTCTTTCTTTCTTTCTTTCTTTCTTTTCTTTCTCTTTTTCTTTTTTCTCTCCCTCCCCCTCCCTCCCTCCCTCTCTCCCTTCCTTCCTTCCTCCCTCCCTCCCTCCCTCTCTCCCTTCCTTCCTTCCTTCCTTTTCCCTTCCTCCCTTCCTTTTCCCTTCCTCCCTTCCTTCCTCACTCTTCCTCCAAAGACTAAGTGTAAATGACTATGACTCAAAAGAAAACAATTTTTTGGAGGGGTTTTGGGCCCCCCCTTGGTGGTGCAGAGGGCTTACTGTTGGCTGTGTGTGCAGGGATCACTCCTGGCAGGGCTTGGGTGGGAGGTGGGGGGACATATGGAGTGCTCGGGATGAAACCCAGATGGACCACAAGCATCTTACCCACTGTACTGCCCCTCTGGCCTTGGAAATTTTAAAAAGTAAGTTGCTTATACATGAAACTTATGGACGGAAATCTAATAGAATGGTCGAGGATTCATAAATCATGGGTCCAGATGCTCCCAAGAATGCCCGCTTTATCGAAATACCACTGTGTGAGACAGTCTTTATGATGTCATCATCTTTAAACTATTGTTCCCTGGGCACGTTTCCAGCAGTTGGGCTCATGGAGAGTTGACCCAGCCTTGTGCTTTTCTAGGTTTGACGTGGTGGGCTATGGTTGCATGACCTGCATTGGCAACAGTGGGCCCTTACCGGAACCCGTGGTCGAGGCCATCACACAGGTAATTCTGGAGGAGCCCCTGGGTCTTGCTTCTTTTCAGAAGAGGTGTGAGCACAAATGCTGGGAGCCTGGCACCTGGCTAGGAGCGTGGTCTTTGAGACTGAGAGAATTCATTACCCTAGAGCCTCTGGCAAGTTAAAGTGAACCTCATCAGGCCTGAGTTTCCACAGCTGCCCATTTGCAGTTAGTCCGTTACACTGGACCCGCACCCGAGTCACAGAGTTGTAAGTGAGCCTGATGGTTATGGACGTGACGGACTTGGGGTGCAAAAGTTTCTGCTCCATAAACCAATGGGAGTTTGGACTGAAAAGGCCTCCCAAGTGGTTTCTGGTGATGAAAAAATGGGTTTGAAGTCAGAGACGTCTTCTCTCAATCCAAACTGCATTGGTTGGATGTTTCTGTGTGTCTTTTGGATCCCTGCGGTGCTGAGCCATGCAGTACCTTGGCATTCTGGAGTTCGTGTCTGTCACTCGCTCCCTTTACCTATCGAGTTTGGTCTTGCCCACCTGCCCCCAGGCCCAGGTATTCTCAGAAGCCACATCTCCCTGCTGCTTCTGGCCCGAGAGCTTCCCACAGGGACTCCCCCCACCCCCGATGTTATCCCCCCCATTCTGCCACCCCTCAACAGGGGAAAGGGCAGCTTAAACACCTCCAACTCCGTGGTGGGGAAACTTTGTAAATGCTCTGCCACAAGAACACTAGGCCCTCTTTTTCCTTGTGACGTGGTTTTTCTCTGACCTTTTACAGGGAGACCTTGTGGCGGTTGGAGTGCTGTCTGGGAACAGAAATTTTGAAGGTCGAGTGCACCCGAATACCCGGGCTAACTATTTAGCCTCCCCACCCTTAGTCATTGCGTATGCCATTGCTGGCACCATCAGGATCGACTTTGAGAAAGAGCCCTTGGGTAAGCTTCTCTCTGGTGATTCTACCTTTCCTTCCCCCAATGCATGAAAGTGTGTGACTAGAAGAAAGTTACTGCTCTCCTTAGTACAAAAGTGAAACTAAGGGAGCTGGAGCGTTGTCCAAGGGTTGTGGCGCTTGGCTTGCATGCGGTGACCGCCCTCCACACCACTTCAATCCCTAGCACCTCAGGTTCCCTGGAGATTACCAGGACAACCCTTGAGCACCACTCAGTGCTCAAACACAGAAATAAGAGCAGAATGGAGCAAAAAAGTTCCAAAAGACTAGGGGTGTTTTGTTTTGTTTTTTCTTATTCCTCAGTACACAGCTTAGACATAAGAGAAACAAATAAGACTTTCCCAACAGTTCAGGGATGGCAAAGGGAAAACGAATGCAAAAAGTAGTAGGAATCTTTCTCCTGTGGCTTCTGTCTCCATCATCTCTTTCCAGCTCCTGCTTTCATTGAAAGATCGAGATTTTGGAGGGGCTGGAGTGATAGCACAGCGGGTAGGGCATTTGCCTTGCACGCGGCTGACCCAGGTTCGAATCCCAGCACCCCATATGGTCCCCCGAGCAACTGTGAGGAGTAATTCCTGAGTGCATGAGCCGGGAATAACCCCTCTGCATCAGCGACCGGGTGTGACCTAAAAAGCAAAAAAAAAGAAAGATGGAGATTTTTTAAAAATTAATCTAGGCACACATCCCAGAGAGTTCAGTCTCTCAAGAGCCAGGGGAAATGATGCTATTTGCTTTCGTCTGATCATCCTGCTTTCCTCTCCCCAATCCAGCCGACTTAGGTTAGATGAGTCTTCTTCCCCCTCTCTACACCTGTCCTACATACTGGGCTATGTACCAGCTGTGGCCCTGGGCCTGTGATGAAGCCCGTGGGGTCAGATAGTACAGAAACACTGCCCCTCAGTTGAGCTCTCTCCTCATCCCTCCTTGTCTCCCTCCACCTCTCTCTCTCTCTCTCTCTCTCTCTCTCTGTCCCCCCCCGCCCCCGCTTTGGGCATTATGGTTTGCAGTACAGGCACTGAAAGGTTATCATGTATAACCCTTTACCCCCTCTCAGCCCTCAGTTCCTGCCCAGAGTGATCATTTCCAACTATTACTGTCCTAGTGGTCCTGCCTCTATCCTAACTGCCCTCTACCCCCCTCACTTGTAGCAAGCTTCCAACCATGAGCCAGTCTGCCTGGGCCTCATCAAACAGATTTTAACCCCCAGAGCAGTGCTTGTCCTGTTCCTGGTCATTTATGCATAGCCATGCACGAGGGGTGAAGACTTTGAGTACCCAATATCGACCTTCTCTGCCGGGGCTGAGCAAGGCCGGCTTCTGCCTACTCTTTTCGGCTCTTTACAGAGGTGAGCCCATGGCTCACAGTTAGGAGCCCGGATTTTGCATTTTTCTACTTGGTGTTGGTAATTTCTCTGTTGGCAGGAGCAGGGGTGGGCTGCACGCATACGGGAGTGCTCCGAGGTGCCGTCGAGTGATTCTAAACACAGGAAACCTGGGAGACGGTCCCTCGGTAGCCACACTGCACTCAGGAAAGGCTTGCAGGACTGGTAGCCCTGAATCCAATGTTGATGCCTCTGCAATACACATTAAATAAGGTGTGCCCAAACAAAAACACACCTGAAGCAAGACCAAGCGCGGGTGGAGTTGTGGAGGTAGAGATGTTACAGAATTACGCACCCCCGTGTTCCCCCAGGGGCGCCGACTGGGTCCTCACTGACTCAGCACGGGCAGACTGGGTAGAACACGAGAAACACGGAGAACAGGACTGACTGTGTGTCGTGCTGAAGATGGAATATGAAATGCGATTTTTCTTGTCAGTAAACGTTTTCCTCCCCCAGGAGTAAACACGAAAGGACAACAAGTCTTTCTGAAAGATATCTGGCCGACCCGAGATGAGATCCAGGCAGTGGAGCGGCAGTACGTCATCCCCGGGATGTTTAAGGAGGTCTATCAGAAAATAGAGGTCAGTGAGCCCCCCAGCCCGCCCGGAACTAGCCCGTGACTTTCCCTGTGTCTCTGCAGGTCCTAAAGCTAGCACACTTATCAGCTAACAGATAAATGTTCAGAAACTAACAGTCATTTCTTCAGGGGATGAGGGAAGTGGTTCTCAGTCATTTTTTGCCTGTGACTCACATTTTTACCAGCTCCACATTCTCCAGCTATTTCCGGATTTGGACAAGTGAGTGGCAGCCTCAGGATAAAAAGGCCTAAGTTGTACGTGATTCTTGGCGAGTTGTTGTTTTGGTTTAGCTTTTGTTTTTAATTTTTAATTTAAAATTTTTAAGATACTGTGATTTATAGTAGTGCCAATGATTGGGTTTCCGTGCAGACAGTGTTCCAGCACCACGTCCTCCATCAGAGTGTCCGCTTACCCCCACCCTTACCCCAGGTTCCCCAACACCCCCAAGTCACCCCCCCATGTTCCCCATACTGAAAAGATCATTTCTGTAGGCCAGTTCTCAGATTCTGTTGTCTTTTTTTGGTTTGTTTTGAGGCCACATCCAGTAATGCTCAGGGCTGACTCCTGGCCTTGCATGCAGGGACCGTGTGCATATGGGGTTGTAGGGATGGAGCTCAGGGAGGTCACGTGCAAGGCAAAACTACCTGCTGCACTTTCGTTCCGGCCCCAGATTCTGTTGTCTATGTTGTCGAGCTCTCTCAAGACACTTAAGGGCCCTCGGTCCACTGTGGCCCTTGTCTCCTACTCTCATGGGGCTTGTGTGTCTGACCTGGAATGAGTTGGGTAAATGTAAACACTCATAATTGTTTGTATGTTTTAAAAGAAAAAAAAAGTTCTAAACAGTAGAAGGAAAGAAACGAAGGAAGGAAAGAGGAAGGAAGGAAGGAAGGAAGGAAGGAAGGAAGGGAGGGAGGGAGGGAGGGAGGGCCGAACTGCTAAAAAGGAAGGCAGACCCAACTGCTAAAAATAAATAAAACTTTCTCTGGTAGAGAGAAAAAGTACCTGCTTCGTACTGGCTTATTTATTCCTTTGCCTGCTTCCTGTGTTAAAGGGACTCAGGCTGCTGACCCGAGTGAAGTAGACAAAGATCAGGCTGGGGTGCAGGGTGACACGGGGCTCACACTGCCCCCTTCCTTCCACATGCTGCCCAGGAGTTTGGTTGGGATAGGACTGAACGCGTTTCTCCAGAGGGTGGGTGGAGAGACCTGTGGAGAGAATTGAGGACAGTATGAACAGATAGATGGCGTCATTGTGTCTCCAACAACCCTGTTACCTGGAAGTGTGTCTCCCAAAATCTTGAGAGTAAATCATTTCCTCCCCACCCCCCTCCTCCTACTGTCTAGATTACCCTTTCATAAATGAGCACTGACAAATGGATGCTAATTATTTACTGCTGGAAAACCAGTGACTCAAGGCATTGGTTTATCATCTCCCAGTATCTACAGGTGGGGGATCTCGGTGCCTCCCCTTCACACAGTGCCACTCAGTGACTCCGTGCCCGTGGGACTGCAGCTCATCTGAAGGCTCGGCTGTGGGGAGAGGGGCTGGGGAACCACTTCTAAGGCCACTCCAGTGTCCTTGCAGGGTTGGGTTCCTAGAGGGCTGCGATTATAACAACTCGGTTCCTTCCTGCTACTAGCTGGAGGCCTTCTCTGGGCCTTGCTGGTCTGGTCTCTTACAGGCACGTAGCTGTCAAGGAGACAGAGGGAGTAGGAGAGATAAGAGGCTCACTCCCTTGATAACCCAGTGTTGGAAATGTGTGGGTTGGTTTATCCCCACTCAGCCAGCGGGGGTGGAGGCCTGGAGGAGGCTGGCGAAGGCTGCCTCTCACTCTGTCTGCACGTTTTTTGACTGAGAATGACTCAGCTGAGGATGGGATTGGAGGGTGGGAGGGATACTGGGTTCATTGGTGGTGGAGAATGGACACTGGTAGAGGGATGGGTTCTCGAACATTGTATGAGGGAACCACAAGCACGAAGATGGGTAAGTTCGTAACTGTACCCTCACGATGACTCACTTATTAAAAAATAAAGAAAAAAATAAAATAGTTATTAAAAAAAAAAAAGAATGACTCAACTGGCCCTTATTCAGCTAAAGGAATTCTTCTGCATGACTTTTTTTAGAACAAGAATGGTTTTTGTTGTATTCTGATCTTATATGTTCTGGGTTTGCTCTTTACCTTTTCTTTAGAATAAAATGGGACTCTGTCTTTCTTTTCTAGACTGTGAATGAAAGCTGGAATGCCTTAGCTGCCCCAACAGATACGCTGTATTGCTGGAACCCCAAATCTACCTACATTAAATCACCACCGTTTTTTGAAAAACTGGTATGATTTTATCTTGTTTTTTTAACAAAATTAATTCATTAAAAGGATTTTTGCTGTGTAAAGTATAATTTATCACCTCCTACCTTTGTGCTTTGGGGGTTGTTTTATATTTTTTGTTTGGGGTTTTTTTTGGGGGGAGGAGCATTCTGTAAGACTTTTTGTTTTTATTTCTCCATAAGAAAATGTGATAATGTATATATTTTTTAAATTAGGTCTTATTCATATCTTAAAAGTGTGCTGGAAGGCTGGAGAGAGAAAACAGGGAGTTCTTGCATGTGGTCTACCTGGATTCTATCTCTGGCACCATATATGGTCCCCCGAGCACTGCCAGGAGTGATCCCTGAGTGCAAAGTCAGGAGTAAGCTCTGAGTGTTGCCCCATAGCAAACACAAGCAGATAGAAAACTGTGAGCTGGGAAGCAGGGATGGGTTCCACAGTAAAACACTGAGGATCAGGACCAGGAAGAGGGCTCGAAGGGCTGGAGCACATGCTTTATAGGCAGGAGCCCGGGTTTGATTTCAAACATCACTTGACACCCCTCTAAGCGCAATCAAGAGGAGCAATTGTCAGGTGCGGTCTGAATCCCCAGCCCCTCACACCCTGTAAAAAAACGATATTGAAGATCAAAAGCAGGAAAAAAGTCTTGAATTCTACAGAGTTGTTTCTTAGTGATTTAAAAATACATAGTCATTTAAAGCCAGTGTGTAGTAAGTAGATGTCCTATTTCCTTGCTATACAATTGAGATTAGGAGGAGCTGCTCCATCTTGTTAAAAGTTGGTGAATAGCATCAACTATTTCCTGACTGGAGTTTTTGAACAAAATTAGAACGTTCAAAAAAAAGAAACTGGTGGGTTGCAAGCATTAAGGGCAAGTAGTGATGATGGTCTTAGAAGGACTCCTACAAGAGGACTTAACTCAGTGCTAAGCAGGTCAGGGCCAGGCCTGGAGATTGTACAGACTGCCCTGGGAACTTTTTGAGAGCATCCAGGTGCAGGATAATTCCTGTATCTTTATTTGGGGGGTGTGGGGGCGGGGAAACGAGGTGTCGGGGGGCACCCAGTGATGCCCAGGGGCTACTCCTGGCTCTTTCCTCAGGAATTTCTCCTAGCAGTGCTTGTGGGACCATATGGGATGCTGGGATTCGCACCCAGGGTGGCTGCCTAAGAGGCAAACTTTTTACCCGCTGTGCTGTCACTCGGCCCCCCCCTGACTCCTTGTATTCTGCACTAGACTTTGGACCTTCAGCGCCCAGAGTCTATAGTGGATGCCTACGTGCTCTTAAACCTGGGAGATTCCGTCACAACAGACCACATCTCTCCAGCTGGAAACATCGCAAGGAACAGCCCTGCTGCTCGTTACTTGACTAACAGAGGGTAAGTCTGAGCAAGGGGCGCAAAGTCTGAGCGAGACAGAAGGCACAGAGGGGGCGCCAGGGAGAGCGCTCGGCGGGCTACTGTGCCAGGCCTTCGGGAGGCCCGGCTCCACTCCTGGCATTGCACCATTGGCCAGCACGTCTAGGAGTGACACCCCCAAGCAACATCCTTTTCAGTAGCCCCCAGGCACTGCAGGTTGTGGACCAGAAACCGAAAAAATAAGTGTTTTTTTTGTTTTGTTTTGTTTTGTTTTGTTTTGTTTTTAAAGAATGAGGCCAGTATTTTTCTTTTCACACGGTTGGTCTCTTTGGAATCTAACTCTGGTTTTTCACTCGCCACTCACCCCTGGGGTTGGAGAACAAATTGTATTCTGTTTAGGTCCTCAGCACATCCACCCCAGCAGAGTAGGACTGGGGTCTGCTTTTTTTAGCCAGTATGCTGTCCCCAGAGTGACTGGCTGGCTGTGCTGAGAGTTTATGACCGGCTGTGCACTCAGGGATCACTGGGTAGTTGGGGGCGGGGTGGCAGGGGCTTGGGGGGGAGCATATGAGGCGTCAGGGATCAAACCCACGTCAGCCTCGCGCTCTGTCCCCTACCTGCTCTGCTGTTAATCTGTTGGCGTCTCTGGTCACCCTTGAAGCTCAGCATGGCTGTCGGGGGTTATATGCTCTAGTTGGAAAACAGCTTCGAGGATTTGCAGTTCCTGCCTCCATGTGTCAGTCCTTTCTTCAGTCAGTTTTTACTGCTACTACCAGAGCTGTCTTAGGGCACCCGTCTGGTTTTGGCTTGAGGGCCACACCTGGTGGTGCTCAGGGCTTGCTTCTGACTCAGGGATTACTCCTGGAGGGGTTCAGGGGGCTATGGGGGGTGCCATGGGATGGAGCCTGAGTCTGCCCCGTGCACACACCCTACCCACTGTACTATCTCTCCATCTCTCATCTTAATCGAAGCTAGTTCCAAATCGGCCTTTCGTGCTGCTCCTCAGGCTTCCTCTCCCCACCTCCTAGATCTCCTCCTTTTGTTTGCTTTTGGTTTCCTTTGTTTTGGTTTTAGAGTCATGCCCATCAGTGCCAGGTGATTACTCCTGGCTCTGCACTCAGGAATCCCTTTTTCTCGGTGCTTGGGGAACCGTATGGAGTGCCAGGGATTGAGCCCAGGCCAGCTGCATGGAAGGCGAGCTCCCTACCCACTGTGCTCTCTTTCTTGCCCGCCTGAGTCTACTTCTTTAGGCCTGGGCCTCTAGGCTCCCAAGCAAAGAGCATAATCGAAACACCGTTCTTCAATTCATGGTGGCAATGGACACTCTTTGGAGACACAGATTATCTCAAGCTCTGAATGAAAGCAGGTATCATTCCCAGTGTGGTGGATGTGATCTCAGTGGCTTACAGACATTTAACCCACCTGCTTCTCCAGTTCCCTCTTAGACTTTCTGAATCCTCGGATTAGATCTCCACCATACAGACACACACACATGCCCACTGATACTTCCAGAAACAGATGCGTGATGGTCACCACATGGACTGTGAAATGAGCTTGAGGACCCAAGGCCTTTCGTTATGTAGGGCTCCACCGACACAGTTCTGCTGTTTCAGGACTAGGGATAGCCACTCTGCCTCTTTGGTACTACTTTGATCTTTATCTTGTAAAAATTATAACTTGTAGTTGTGTGTCTGCTATTCGAGTTTCTGATGGGGTAGGGGCAGAATTTTTCCGCCACTCCTGGCTCCATCTCACTGGTCTGACCTGAGTCCTCTCATTGCTTCTTTCATGTACACTTTTAGTATTTTATTCTCATTCCTCCTGATTTTTTTCTTTTTTTCATTTGGCTGTGTACTTCCAAGTAGGTTGCTGCCTCTCCCCCCAACACGTCCCTTCTATCTCTGACCTCATCAGCAGTGCCTGGTAGACTTAGAGAAATAGCTGGGTTGAGAGGGTTTCCTTTTGGTGTTAGCTAAGTTGGATGACCATTTTGTTTCCTCTCCTGCTCTGTCTTAATAGGCTGACTCCACGAGAATTCAACTCATATGGTTCCCGCCGAGGTAATGATGCCATCATGGCACGAGGGACATTCGCCAACATTCGCTTATTAAACAAGTTTCTGAACAAGCAGGCACCACAGACTATTCATCTGCCATCTGGTGAAGTCGTGAGTATCATCTCTCTACTTCCTCAAAAACCCAGCATCTGTTAGCCTCTGGGCAGTTGGCTATTTCCTCAGTTGCTTTTTTTCCCTTTAGTTCTTATGTTTTCCCTCGGTTCCGTCTTACCTCTGCCTTCCTCTAGTACTTCTTGCTGGGTAGTCATGGATGTAAAGTTAATCCCCAGCAGACATGCCCTGAAAGTGTGCAGCAGCCGCATCCTACCTGCGGATGTCGCTGATGTTTAACTTGATCTAGTTTCCTGAGAGTTGAGTTTAAAAACGCAGCTGAGGGGCCGGAGCGATAGCACAGCGGGTAGGGCGTTTGCCTTGCACGCGGCTGACCCGGGTTCGATCCCCGGCATCCCATATGGTCCCCCAAGCACCGCCAGGAGTAATTCCTGAGTGCAAAGCCAGGAGTAACCCCTGAGCATCGCTGGGTGTGACCCAAAAAGCAAAAAAAAAAAAAAAAAAAACGCAGCTGACCCAAGTTCCGTCCCTGGCACCACATATGATAGCGCCACTGGAAGTAATTCCTGAGTTCGGAGGCAGGACTGAGCCCTGAGCATCACTGACGATGGCTCAAAAACTAAGAACCAACAACAACAAAAAAAAACCCACAGCCAAAAACTAAAGATCCAAAACCGAAAACCTGATATGCAAAGAAATTTCTTGGGGCTGGAGCAATAGTTCGGCATGTAGGGCACTTGCCTTGTACCCATCTGATCCAAGTTTGATTCCCAGAACCACATATGGTTCCCTGAGCCCCGCCAGGAGTGATCCCTGTGCACAGGGTCAGGAGTAAGCCCTGAGCATGGCCATGTGTGGCCCCAAAACCAAATAAATAAATAAAAGGTATCTGAGAAGAATTTATCATTCAGACTCTTTAAGAGCAAGAAGGGAAATTCCAGGTTAAGGTAGAGGATATTTAGCAAGATGTGCTAAATTTAGCAAGAACGCTGATACCCTTTAGGAAGGAAGGAATGTGGAGGCCAGCTGTGTCTTAGGGGAGTGACCTGTAATTGGTATATTCCAGCTGGACTCAGGGAGGGAGACTAGGGAGGCGGGAAAAAGAGGGAGCTGACCTTTGAGTCAGACACACTGATTTCAAGTCCCTGCTCCACCTCATCCCAATCTCTTTGATCTTCTTTTCTCTTTTTTAATTTTTGAGTCACACCCGGCAGTGCTCAGGGATTACTCCTGGCTCTGCACTAAGGAATTATTCTTGACAGTGCTTGGGGATCATTTGGGATGCCAGGGATCAAACTCGGGTGGCCATGTACAAGGCCAGTGCCCTACCCACAGTGCTATCATTCCGGCCCCCAAGATTTTCTTTCCTCTTAACCTATGAAGCAGAAGTGACTCCTATTTTGTTAGGCTCTGAGGCTTGAATGTAAAAGGAGTCACGCCTAGGGCTGGAGCAATAGTGCAGCGGGAAGGGCACTTGCCTTGCACATGGCCGAGCCAGGTTCAACCCCCAGCATCCCATATGGTCCTCCGAGCACTGCCAAGAATAATTCCTGCGTGCAGGGCCAGGAGTCACCCCTGAACATCCCCAGGTGTGGCCAAAAAGCAAAAAATTTTTAAAAAGTTGTCACACCTAGAATAGTGCCTGTACATGGGTCATCTGTGTCACCTCCCTGCTCAGCGGGTGCTATAGGGCTGTTGAAAACTGAACGGCTTTAGAGATGACTCTCCACTTTTCAAATAATAATAGTAATGGCTTGTATTTATGTGCAACTTCCTACGTCTCACGTATTATTCTATGCTCCTCACAGATGCTGACTTTTTTTACTGGAAATAATTCTATGAGAGTTATTAGGAGGATGAGCTTTAATTATCTGTTTTTGTGGTTTTTTTTTCCTTTTTTCTTTTTTTTTTTTCTTTATAGGTCACACCTGGCAATGCACATTGGTTACTCCTGGCTCTGCAGTCAGAAATCACCCCTGGCGGTGCTCAAAGGACCATATGGGATGCTGGGAATCAAACCCGGGTTGGCCGCATGCAAGGCAAATGCCCTACCCGCTGTGCTATTGCTCCAGCCCCATGTTTTTATTTAATTAGTTTTTGAGCCACATCCAGTGGTGCTCAGAGCTTGCTTCTAGCTCTGCACTCAGGGAGCACTCATAGACTGCTCAGGGGGCCATGGGGTGCCAGGGATCGAACCTGGTTTGGCTGGGTGTAGGGGCAAGTGCCCTACCCACCATTCTATCTCTCCAGCCTCGACTATGCTTGTTTTACACGGGAATCCTGAAGCTGAGCCATCTCCTGTGACTCTTGGGTCACACAAAGGAGAAGCTGAGATTCAAGCCCAGGATCTCGCTCGGCTCAGGCACCAGTGGTCTTGGCACAAATACCATTTCACTTGCTATTGATTCTGGGTATTTGCAAAGAAAACTCTTCGTAGATAATCCCTGAATACCAGGACCCAGCCAAGTAGATAACTGTGTTTGATAGCCAAGCAGGAATAATAACATGATGGCATGAAGAAGAATGCGGTCAGTTTTCGAGTGTCCGAGAGTTGAATAGAGAGGATGGGGAGGGTCATGGACCCGAGCTTAAGGCTCACACACACTGGCGGTGATTACCACCCGCCAGGACACACAACATAGTAAATGAGGAGATTGAGTCATAGGGAAATGGTCTCTGAGCCAAGTCTTAAATCTTGAAAGGCCTATCCCCAGACAAAGAAGAGGAATAAAAGGAGAGGGATCTGATAGTACCCAGACTGGAAGAAAACTTTAAGTGCAAAAAAAAGTCACCTCTTGGATGGAGAGATAGTACAGGGGGTAGAGGGTAGAGCTCTTGCCTTCTTTCTATGCTGCCGACCCAGATTCAATCCCAGCAACCCCATATGGTCCCCTGACCTCTGCCAGGAGTGACCTCTGAGCACTGCCAGGTCTGACCCCAAAACAAAATGAAAGAAAACTCAGGTTTAGGTGGGAGTCTGTTTTCTCTTAAGTTTTAAACTAGCTGAGAAGGCAGAGCGAGAGAGCACAGTGGTTAAGGCATTTCCTATGTACAGGGTCATCCCTGACTCAATGCTGGGCGCCACATAGGGTCCGTGGAGCACTGCCAGACATCACCCCAAAGCCAAAAAGTAAACACTTGAATCTGTGAAAGAGAAGACGGGTGTGTGTGTGGGTGGGGGAGCGGGGAATTCCACCTCCTTTAGTTTCCTTTCTCCCATGATGCTCTAGGACTGGGATATTTTTCTAAAACCAGGACAACAAAGAAGTATTTCTGGTAAAAGAATATTGAGTGCAGTTTGGTGGGGGGAAACCGCTGGGGTCACGGGGGTTGTAAAGGGACCACGAGGGTTGAGTCTGTGTTGGCTTTGTGCTGCCTCTGGCCACGGCAGGCCCTCCTCACCCTGCACTAGTGTCCAGGCCTCACGGTGTCCCTGCTGCAGGCCCTGACTGCACCTCTGAAATCTCCTTCTTCCTTCCCACAGCTTGACGTGTTTGACGCTGCTGAGAGGTACCAGCAGGCCGGCCTGCCCCTCATCATTCTGGCTGGCAAAGAGTACGGCTCGGGCAGCTCCCGCGACTGGGCCGCCAAGGGCCCCTTCCTCCTGGTGAGTAGGACACAGCCCTGCGTGTGGGCACTTGCACCGCTGACCAGGGAGCACATCCATCCGTGCCTACATCCACGCCAGATACCTGCTGTCCTGGAGAATCGGAGAATCTGCCCTTCCTCTGTAGATTAGCTTTGACACTTAAATGCCTGTGTCTAGGGCCCCTCGTCAGAGATCCTGACCTAATCGCTAAGGAGAAAGTGCATTGAGTGCATGTTACTCCTGGCTCTGCACTCAAGAATCACTCCTGGCAGTGTTTAGGGGACCATATGGGATACCGGGGATTGAACCCGCATCAGCCACCCACGTGCAAGGCAGACATCCTACCCACCTATGGTACTCTCTCTCCAGTCCACTCCATGGGAATTCTTACACGTAGCCAAGTTTGAGAAGCATTGTCTCAGGGTCAGGGAGATGGATTCCTGGGCTGTGTGTGCTTAGCCTGCGGGAGACCCATGTTCAGTCCCAGGCACCTCAGGGTCCCCCGAGCTCCTGCCTGGAAGTGACCCTTGAACACAGAGCAAGTAGAAGGCCCCCCTCCATCTCCTAGGAGTAGCCCAGAAACAAACAGAAATCACTGTCTTCTCTGGGATCATGCTCTCTCAAGAGGTAGGCAGGGCTAGTGCCCAGGATGCCACATTTTAAACAAGTTTCTCTTATACCCTGATGCCAGAGGTACTGAAAGTCTACCCTAGACAGTGGGAAGCTTTTTATGGGTCTCTTACTGTATCGCAGTTCACTAGCTGTGAAAATGCAATGTTCTCATTCATTTGAGTATCCTGGTTGGTTGATTCTTAATTGTTTCTGTATATTGCCAGTTATAAATTACTAGTAAATTAGGGAAAGCTAAATATCAAATATACAATGCACCTTTTCTGGGGACATGAGGGGGCAGGTGTGTGTTGGGGAGGGAGGGTCATACCTTACAGTGCTAAGGGCTTACTCCTGGCTCTGTACTCAGTGGTCAATCCTGGTGGGGCTCAGGGGATCCTATTTAGTGCTGGGGATTAAATCCAAGTAGGCAACATGCAAGACAAGTGCCCTACCCACTGTACTATCTCTCTGGCCCTCAATGCATTTTTATCCTTGAAACGGCAGCACAGAGAAGATAATCATTTACTTTCTCTGTAGGATGCTCAGAACATTGCTCTTATGATTAAATCTGTTTGTAAAAAGGCCTGCAACCGTAGCCAAGTTCAAGGGAAAGAATTTTCTTGCTGTTGTTTTGTGGTATAGATGCAGGGCAGAAAGGGGGTGGGTTCAGAAATGTCTCTCTGATGATGTGGTGCTGGACCTGGTTGGGCCACCTGGGTTCAAATATTGGATACAGGAGCTGGAGCGATAGCATAGCTGGTAGGGCGTTTGCCTTGCACATGGCCAACCCAGATTCAATTCCCAGTATCCCATATGATCCCCCGACCACCGCCAGGAGTAATTCCTGAGTGCATGAGCCTGGAGTAACCCCTGTGCATAGTCGGGTGTGACTCAAAAAGCAAAAAACAAAAAACAAAACCCAAATATCAGATACAGCCACTGCCCAGAGCAAAGAGAATTAGTCGTAGCACTTGCTCCCAGCCCCCAGTACAGCAGGTAGAATAAGAGTTGCTGTAAGTGCTCACATAATGACTGTAAGCAGCCCGCTAAGATTGGATAGGTGGTATAAGGTGGCACATTAGGGGATGACATTTTTTTTTTTACTTTTTTTTTTTTAATTTTTGAATTACCATGCGAACAGTTACAAAGCTTTCCAGTTTAAGTCTCAGTCATACAATGATCAAACACCCATCCCTTCACCAGTGCACATTTTCTACCACCAAGAACCCCATTATACCCACCCTCCCACCCCTCCCCCTGCCTATGTGACAGATGATTTCCACTTTACTCTCTCTCTACTTTGATCACATTCAGTATTTCGACGAAAGACCCACCATTATTATTTGGAATTTTCCCGAACAATCAGACCTGCTGAAAAGGCATCATTAGATAATTTGTTTTCTATTGCTGATTATGAAGAGCATATGATGTCACGTGGCCGCCAAGCCACGCTTGGATTTCTGATATTTTAGCAATAAGTCTGGAGGGATTTCTGCCAAAAGCCTCTGGGTTCTGAGATTGGTTTGTGTGCCTCTCTGGGATCATGGCCTGAGATTGGTTTGTGTGCCTCTCTGGGATCATGGCCTTTCAGGAGCCAGGAGTCGTTCGTGGGCTGCAACTCAGGGCCTCATCTGTGCAGGGGAAGGGGCTGGTCCCACTAGGGGGTGACATTTGATGCACAGAGTCATTTGGTATTTATAAAGAATTTAGGTGTGAGGACAGTTTGACATTAGCCATTATAAAGTGGAAGGAAGATGGGAGCAGGGGCCAGAGAGATAGTATAGTGGATAAGGCGCTTGCTTTGCATGCAGCCAAAATGGGTTCAGACCCCAGCATCCCATGTGATTCTCTGAGTACCGCCAGGTGTGACTCCTAAGTGCAGAGCCAGGTAGAAGCCCTTAGCATTGCCAGGTGTGGCCAAAACAAAACAAAATAAAACCAAAAAATGGGAACCACGTCCAACATTTTTGTTTGTTCGTTTGGGCCACACCTGGTGGTGCTCAGTGCTTGCTCCTTGCTCTGCAGTCAGGAATCACACCTGGGGGATTCAGAAAACCATATGCATGCCAGGGATTGAACCTGGGTGGACTGCACGTGAGGTGGGCGCCCTACCCACTGTACTGTCTCTCTGGCCCCAAACAACCCTTCTTTCTGCCTTGGCTCCTCAGGGGATCAAAGCCGTCCTGGCGGAGAGTTACGAACGGATTCACCGCAGTAACTTGGTTGGAATGGGAGTGATCCCACTTGAGTATCTCCCGGGGGAGAACGCAGACACTCTGGGACTCACGGGGCGGGAGCGATACACTGTCATCATTCCAGAAGACCTCAAACCACGGATGAAAATACAGGTCAAGGTAAGGCAGAGCATCCTCCCGTCCCCCCAAGCCACCCCACCATGCCAGGCCCAGCTAAACAGACTTGGTGTTTGGATAATCTTATCCGAAGAAAATGAGCGGTGTTGTATGTGTGTGTGTGTTTGTGTGTGTGTGTGAGTGTGTGAGAGAGAGAGAGAGAGAGAGAGAAATGAGCAGGCATTGGGTGTGTGTGTGTGTGTGTGTGTGTGTGTGTAGGGGGTGGGGGAGCTCCTCCACCTGGACCTTTTGTACCTGCCTTTATGATGAGGCAAGGATGACACCTGTGGATTTCCTGATGTAACTTCTGACGGAGGTTCAGGGAGAGGACATTTGCACATTACCTAAAATGCACCTTTTTTTTTTTATGACAAACCTGTGAATTGCGGCCATAGCCCTTCCCACTCTGAGTTCTGGTTATCCCAGAAGTGAGCATGACAGCTCCCGAAGCCAGCTGGCTTTCAGGGCCCCCAGGGACTGAGCCCCACAGGCAGAGGCGGCCAGGGAGTCTAAAGTGGTCCAGGGTGAGCGAGCGGCTACACTCCCCTGCCCACAGCCGTATCAGATGTCTGCCCACCGGAGCCAGTTGCCTCCCAAGGACGCCCTGGAGAGGGTTGGTAAAATCCTAGCCACCGCTGCTACAAACTCCTGCAATTCTAGGGCAGCTCTTAACCTCCATCATTTATTCTCTGCAGTAGAATCTTGTTCAAATGCAGTTCTGATTTAGGGGGCGCTGGGCTGGGGCCCGGAGCTTCACAACCTCCAGGACCCTGGCGGGGCGTCTTGTCCAGCCACCTGCCTCACCTCATTTTTTTTTCTTCATCCCATGTCCTGGCAGCTGGATACCGGAAAGACCTTCCATACCATCATGAGGTTTGACACCGACGTGGAGCTCACGTACTTCCACAACGGGGGCATCCTCAACTACATGATCCGCAAGATGGCCAAGTAGCCCTGCCCGTCGCAGGAGCCCCAGGCCGAGAGGGCACTCCCCCACCCCCCGATGGAGAAGCCTAAGGGAGCAACTGGGGGCGCTGCCCTTCTTGGGGGCCTTTTCCTCCAAATTCCAAATCAGCAGTTTCTATATTCTCGAATTTTGTTAATCTTCTCATCCTTTTCTAAACTCTGGCAGTTAGCACGGACACGTGAGTCTTCCAGTCAAAGAGCTCACCTTGAAAGTTATGGGGCAGAGTGTCACTTTCACTCTTGGCCTGCAGCAAGTCTTCCCAAGAAGGCGGCTCCAGCCTTTTTTTTCTTTGTGGCCCCTCCCTGTTGTGCTCTAGCAGCAAAAGCCGTTTCCCTGAGGTCATTTCCTTTCCCCATGAACCAGCGTTAGCTTACGTGGTAGAAAGGAAGGAGCTTCCTCGCAAGTCAGATCAGAGCCGGGATGTGGTTCTCCTCCACCAGACGCCTCCTGGACAGGTGACACACTGCAGTTGTTTTTATTATGTACCTTTTGATAGCTCATCGTTAAAGACATATACAGTTTTCCTTTATGATCTTTAAAATTTTTTCTCTGGAAAAAAATGTCATTCACTAAGAGGAGAACTTTCGTTGAGGTGGTTTTGGGGAGAGACGTGGAGCATTCTCATTGGAATAAAATTAAATCTATTTTCAAGGAAAACCATCATTGACTTTGGAAGTGAATCGCGATTGCGTGTGTGTGGAGGGGGGGGGGTGAGCAGGCAGGGGTTGTTTCAGGATATATAGAACAGAGTGAATCTTGGATCACAATATCCCAAAGCGTGAATGACTTTGAGAGTCTGCTTTTGTGTTGATATTGGTACCATGCGCGTTACATGGAAGGGTTGAGTCACCAATATGTTATCTGAGTCGAGATAAGTCTACCCTGTTGGGGAATCGGACAAGAAAGAAGCAGGAGGGGCCAGAGCATTAGTACAGTGGGTAAGCCATTGCACGAGGCCATGCCCGATATCCCGTATGGGTCCTTGAGCACTGGCAGGAATGATTCTTAAGTGCAGAGCCAGGAATATCCCCTGATTACCTCTAGGTGTCATGCCAAAAAAAAAAAAAAGTATGGGGGCGGGGGAGCAGGAGCAGTGATGTGAGGGTAGACTGATGTATACTTTTGTTTATTGGCTCTTTTCCCCTCATTGGCATTATTTCAAGAAATATGTTTAGACTAGATAACTTGTATCACTTGTATCACCTGTCATCCCGTTGCTCGTCTAATTGCTCTCGTGGGCACCAGTAACGTCTCCATTCATCCCTATTGCATGTTCGTGTAGTCCAATAGCATCTATTCACTCCAGGAGCAGGAAGAGCCTCAAACTGTTTGTTAAGGTCTTGACGAAGAAGTCTGACCACCTGGGTGGGCGGCCAGGTGTTCTTTTGACGTCTCGTGGAATCCAGTCGGTAACAGCTCTAGTCCAACGGTCCTCTCCAAATTGCATTATGTGTCTGGCCCATCTGATTTTCCATGCCTTGGCAAATGAGACAATGTCCCTGATTCTCAATCATCAACGGAGTTCAGAATTCCAGATTCCTTCTCACTTGAGTGAAACGTGATATTCCAAGCATAGCTCTTTCGATTCCTCTTTGGGAGACCCAAATTGTGTTCTCGTCCTGTTTTCGTAGGGCCCAGATCTCTGAGGCATATGTTAGTGCAGGAAGAATGGTGGGGTCGAAAAGATGTGCCTGGAACTGGAGGTTCTTTGTCCTCTTAACAACTTTTTCAATGTTCTTGAAGGCGTTCCACGCCACCCTCTTCCTCCTGTGCAGCTCAGGTGCCAGGTCGTTGGTCATGTTGAGTTCTCGCCCTAGGTACACATAACTGCTGCATTCGGAGAGGTTTGTTCTGTTGAGAGCAAATGGAATGTCAGGAACTAATCCGTTTCTCATGAACATTGTCTTGGTGAGATTCAGCTGCTGTCCGACCTTTCCACACTCTTGGTCGAAGTTGACTCTTTTTTCCCCCACTGGTGTTATTTTAAGAAATAGGTTTAGACTAGATAACTTAGCCATCCAAAATGTGTTTCTAGCTCCAGAAGCTAGAATTCTGTCCAAGATCAAGGTTCCAGTCAACCCATTTTCTGGTGAGGGCCCTTTTCCCTGGCTTTCCCTTTGCAGTGTCCCTGCCTTTTCTTCGAGCGTGCACAGGGAGAAAGTGAAGGAAACTAGGTCTGTCTCTCTTCTTATAAGTGTCCTAATCCTATTAGAGACCACTCTTACGACTGCATTAGCTTCAAGTAAGGGTCCCAACTCAGAAACAGTACAATTGGTACAATTTTTTTTTTTTTACAGGAAATGGTGTGTCATGAGCTTTTAGTCTCTATCAGGGCACCTTATAGCTCTCAATTTAATCTTATGATTATTTTTTTTTTGGTTTGTTTTTTTGGGCAACACCAATGGTGCTCAGGGATTACTCCTGCCTCTGCATTCAGGAATTACTCCTGGTGCTGCTCAGGGAAGCCTATCGGTGCCAAGAATTGAACCCCAGGTCAGGCACATGCAAAATAATACCCACTGTACTATCACTCCAGCCCCTTAAAATAATTGAGCTTTTTTAAAAAAGAAAAATTCACTTTGGTCCACACCCAGCAGATGTCATGCTGGGGCTATAACTGGGATTAGTCACATGCAAAGCACATTACCCACTATACAACTCTCCAGCCTCGTGTGTGTGTGTGTGTGTGTGTGTGTGTGTGTGTGTGTGTGTGTGTGTGTGTGTGTGTGTGTGTTAGTAATCACTGGATGTGGCCTGGTCATTCAGATCCCTAAGGTCAAAACTTAGTTCACCGGCCCCCTTGCTTTCTCCCCTGGCCGGCAGCATGGTTCCCACTAAGGAGGGTGGCAAGAGGAAGGGCTGCATGGCCATCAGTGAGATGGGGGTGCAGGAAGATGGGGGTGCAGGAGTACACCATCAACATCCACAAGTGCGTCCATGGAGTAGATTTCAAAAAACTCTGTGTCCCAGGCACTCAGAGAGATCTGGAAGTTTACCATGAAGGAGATGGACATGATGGACATTGACAATGGGCTCAACAAAGCTGTCTGGACCAAAGGAATAAGGAATGTCCCATACCGAATCCATGTACATTTGTCCAGAAAGCGTAATGAGGATGAAGAGTCACCAAACTTTATATATTGGTTACCTGTGTGTCTGTCACCACTTTCAAAAATCTACAGACAGTCAACATGGATGAGAACTAAGGTGATAACTTAATAAAGTTAAGAAATCAAACAAAAAACTAGCTCACCTCATCCCAGGTCAGAAAGAGAAGAATGAGATAAGTTACTTAGCTTCTCTGCTCTAAGGTGCTAGAGTTCTAGCTTGTGTCACAAAATTTTTTACACACACATACACACACACATATATAATATGTAATATATATATATTAATGCCCTATAACCCTGAGGTCAGTCCTAATGGAAAAACACTAAGAACAGCTGGGAAAGCAGACTTCTACCCCCATGAGTTCGCCATTCCTGAACTTCCAGAGAGCACTTAGGTCCATAGTGGTGATAAGAAAATAGATTTTTGTGCCTGTGACTTTAAGACTGAGAACTCCAGTCACTTCGGGGATTGGTCTCACATCCTTTCCCACGGCAAAGCCAAGCAAATAAAATCCTTTTACTCGGTTTCTGAACTGTTGGTCTTCTTGCTCTCATATTGCATGAATATTCTTTCGGTCGGAGGCACGGAGATAAAACACATGAAAGGAATGTATAGAGCATGGAGGGAAAAGACTCGTTCTGGCTCGAGGCGAAGAGTGACTGCCAGCCTCCTTCTATTCTTTTTAAATTTTTTATTAGTGAATCATTTATTAGTGAGGTACAGTTACAGACTTACAAACTTTCATGCTTTCATTTCAGTCATACAATGGTCAAGTGCCCCTCCTTCTACCAGTGCCCGTTTTCCACCACCAATGGTCCCAGCATCCCTCCCACGAGCCCCACCTCGTCCTCCCCCCCCCACCCCACCCCGACTCTGTGGCAGGGCATTCCCTTTTGCTCTCTCTCTCCTTTTGGGTGTTGTGGTTTGTAGTATAGGTATGAAGTGGTCATCATGTTTGGTCTGTAGTCTACTTTCAATCTGCATCTCCCATCCTGAACGGGCCTTCCTAGCACCCTTTACTTGGTGGTCCCTTCTCTATCTGAGCTGCCTTTCCCCCCAGCATTCTGGAAAAAACTCGAGTGCCCGAGAACAGATGACTGGTTAAAGAAACTTTGGTACATCTACACAATGGGATAATATGCAGCTGTTATTCTCTTTTTTGTCAGTTACATCCTGATAACTTCATCACAGAGAAAGACTCACTAACAAGAGTACAAACAGTTATAGGATGAGCATTCCTCAAAAGAACATCAGGGTTCTTTTTCACATTGTCTGGTCAAAGGTATGCTATAAGTGCTATGTTGTTGTGATTAAAAACGTCAAAAGAAGATATGGAGCTGGACAGTAGGCTCTACAGATTGATGTAATCCTACATTCTTGTGGTTGGTACATATAGGGCAAAGGGAAGGCTCATCCTGATACTTGAAGGTCAATCGAGATTAAGGATGTGTAAGAGAGGGGGAAACTGCTGCCTTGTACTGCCAAGATAGTGTATGACTAGGCATGTGTATGAGAGCATGCTGTACTCATCCAGGTCATCAAACTTACAAGTTTTTAGCTTGCCCACTTAGTGAGAAGTGGGGCCTCCGTTCTGTTTCCTGCTTGCAGGGCAGCATCCAGAGACTCATCCTAATGTCCTGGCTTAGCACCAACATCTCCCCCTTTGGGTTTAGGGCAAATTTTAGCTATCATAATAAATTGGGCCGCCTGTTTACGCTGACTTCTAGTTTTGTACTGCTTAAACTTCCAATAAAATATCAAACACATAATGGTCAGTACAAGTGGCAGGACATCCATTCTACAGACCCACCCATCAACCCCTTGATGCTAGTTACAGGGTTGAGGGAGTTTAGGCCATCAGAAATTCCTTGCCATATTTCTGGAGGTCCCAGATTAGGAAGATTAGGGAGATGATCTTTAAAGGTACTGTGTATTTTACTTTGCAAGTCCAGAATTTTAGCTGTAATATTTTTTTTGTGTTGAAAGATGTTTTTAAAACCTCATCCCAAGGAAGCTCAGTTTCATTATATGGTACAGGGGTTATACAAAATGAAGTAATATTCCAAAGACACATTTGAAAGACATTTGTTGGGCTGGAAATATAGTACAGCAGGTAGGGCATTTGCGTTGCACCGCCAGACCCGGGTTCGATTCCCAGCATCCCATATGGTCCCCTGAGCACTGCCAGGAGTGATTCCTGAGTGCAGAGCCAGGAGTAACCCCTGTGCATCGCCAAGTGTGACCCAAAAAGCAAAAAAAAAAAAAAAAAAAAAAAAAAAAAAAAGACATTTGTTGACGGGGACTAGCTAACTAGTCTCCAATCGGAGTAACAGTTTGAGTAACATCAGCTAATTCAGCCTGTAGTTCAGAGTCAATTTGTCTTTGAAGAGTCCATAATTTTTCGGAATTCTCCTGCTACTTCTGGATGAATTCTAGTGTCTGTGTTCCTTGCTTCAGGGCCACACTGGCCATGGTCGCTGTTGCTATCACTGCGATGATCCCCATAATAGCAGCGATGAGCAGACTCAGGAATCTCCTGGTCCGTCGGGAGAGATGGACAAGTAGTTGGCGAAGTGCCCCTGTTGTTGGATTCTCTTCCCATGGTTGAGGAAGAGTCACTGGCATCCAGACACCTACTCGGGCTCTGAGAAAACATATACTCTGCCCTTCTAGGAGTCTCATAGAAGGATCAATACAAGCAATTTCTGCAGGAAGTAATTCCTTCATTTTCTTCAATACAGTGTCATATGATACAGTATCCATATATTGATCACCTTTGAATTGCCATATCAGACTTCTTTTTATCCCTCTTTTGTCCATTTGAATAGCATAGCTTTTAGGGCTCCAATCCAGAATTCTAATGGAATCATTGATTTAAATATTAGCAACTGATCCCCTAAAATTTGTTCCAAGAAAGCCAATGGTACAAATCTTTCAGTCTCCAATTTACACGGAGATATGACTGGATAGATGTATTGGCAGCCAATCCAATTAAAGCCAATAGGTTTAAAGCCTGTAGCTGAGAACATGAACAGCCTATGTTGTTTAGGCTCAGTAATAAAGAAATTTATTTATTACTGCCAGACCTGATTGGTCAATTGCAGACAATGGTCCCCTGCTCCAATGCCAATAGGCATTCCCTCAATTCCTGTTTCATTTTCAGGAAAAATTATTACTTCTTCCTCAGGTTTTAGAGGCCCGCGATTGTTATATGGGCCGGGCAGTCAAGAGGTTTCATTCTTATAAATAGGTATCACTTCATCTTGCCAGGACACACCCTCAATAAAGGGGGATTAGGAATGTCAGCCCAGTATATCAAGGTAATTGTCCATGGATTTGCGAATATTGTTGATCAGTTTGAGCTTTTTTGAATTGCACCAAAATTTTTCCTTATCTGTGTAAAATCAAAGTCTCTTCCCCATCATATGATAGTCATGGGGATTCATTCATGAGTTACAGGATCCTTATATTGTGTCACTCCGTGATTCTCAGAGGGAATTTCCCTCAAATCAGGAGGATTTCTATCCTTTTCTTGAATTTAGTGACTGTCACAATGTAATTCAGCAGCTGTTTGTGTTGCAAACAAATTTAAAAAATCAAATTTAAAAAAAATCACCAGTATTATATATTCCCCTTTTTGTTTAAGGAGCGTATCTTTCAGTGTTCTGTTAACTGGTTCTATGATTGGTTGACCAGTGCTGTTGTATGAGATACCTGTAACACGAATAAAATTATAGGTCTTAAAAATGAAGATAATTTTGTGAGGTGTAAGTTGGAATTCCAAGAGACACTTGAAGCCAATTAATATCCCTTAATGATTTTTGAAAGTTATTTAATGTCTTTAGATTATCTTTCCTGACTTGTATCTTTTGTAGAATAATTTTAGTTTGGATGTCTGGATGGTGTCTGAACAATTCTGCAGATAAGTTAAAGAGTTTCTTATGACAATATAGTTTGATTAGTTTCTTTTCTTAAACCTCAAACCTACATGTTTCTTTACATTCTCAAGCCTTCTACACATTCCTTTACGTTCATTTTGTCCTGTAACCTTTCTTCAAAACCAGTTTCACTTTAACAGGATTCCTTTCCTTTTCCTACTACTGATATCTCCATCCACATCCTTTTTACTTAAAATACACACTTATATTCCTTCCTTATTGTCATATCACAGGTTTTAACCTTATTATTTTATGGAACTTAATATAATTGTTTGATCTACCAATAATTTTGGAAAGAAGTTTGCTAATCATTATCCCATTTACTATGATTGAGCTGTACTCTGTAGTACTCTTCCAAAAGTGTTACATTAGTCCTATAGATATTCAAAAGGTTTACAATACTCATAATTAAGATCTTATAACATAGGACTCCGAATTCTAGGAAAATATGGATAAAAGAGGGATAAAATACTCACAATATTAATATATTTCATTTACTACATATTTCTTCAGTCTTCTCCCACTTTATCACTTCCAGTGGACTACATTTTATATACTTTTTTAAATGACTTTTTTTTTTGCTTTTTGGGTCATACTCAGTGATGCTCAGGGGTTACTCTTGGCTCTGCACTCAGGATTTTATTTTTCTCTAATACACAACTCAAATAGTCACATATGCAGTTTAAGCTTGTATTTTTTTAAACAATCCTTGAAAATCACATAATATAGAGAAAGGGAACAAAGTTTTAGATTGTTATATTTATCTTAGTACAAAGGTCAAATATTCCTTCTAGTTTTCTGTTTTATCTCCTATTTTCTTTCATAATTCTTGAGACAAAATTTTACTGCCAAAAAACTTTATACTTTAAATTCCTTTTTTACCACAAATACATATTTTGTTTTTTGGATATACTCCATTCAAAAAGGTTTTCCAAACTTTCAACACTTAGATATTAACTTCTTAACTGGAATCAGCATAATTCTGTGATATATTTCCATTCCCAGCTGAGGCAAGGTCACTTGGGTGGGAGGGGGAGGCTTGGGGGCAGGAGGGGGGAACAGCTGCCTTAGTTCAACTGCAAGGTCACTAAAGCCAAAAGGGCAGTTTTCAGCTGCTTGGGTTTTTTTAAATGACCTTTTTTTTTTTTTTCAATAAGAAGATCTAAGGCTGGTCTGAAATTCCAGCAAAAAAGCCTGATTTCTTGAAACTCTGATAGGATAAAAATTTTGCAACCAATTTTATAACACTAATTTTTCATTAAAATTGAGGCTTGTAAGATAAAGCCTTGTGTTCTCTGAGTTCTTATTCACTTTTAGTTTCAGGCTCTAATTCTGCAGCTCTTTTCTAAATACAGATTTAGAAATAAATAAATAAATAAATAAATAAATAAATAATAAATAATAAATAAATAAATAAATAAATCTGTATTTCTAAATACAGATTCTAAAGTTCAAAAGAATGTCAACTGTTAGTAGCCATTAATGTTCTTTAATAAGAAATTTTAGATTGAGAATTTTTTTCAGTTTTCAATTTTTCTGTAGAATTTCAATTTCAACATTCTGATGAAAAAAATTTTGTTTAAACTTGGTCTAACAATTTCCAAAAACATGTAAACTTTTTAAATTGCTGGGTTGCATATCACTCTAACCTCTTGTAATGATGATAGTTGTCCAGGTCTAAGGATTTGTACTTCTAGTTTCAACCTGGCTCTAACATTTGAGTACTCCACACAAACAGACAGACAGAAAGACAACAGACTGACTACAAACACCACATGCACATGTGCACACACATACAGTTGGTCAATTGATCTGACCCTTCAATAATGGCAGAGAGAAAACTGATGGACTGAGAAGGGAAGGGGCAGTCCCCAGGACAAAATTTAGCCCTGTTGTCCAATTGGGAATCTTTGTCCCCTCCATTTCCCAGCCTGCAACCTGTTTCCTGCTTGTTAAAAATGAATCAAAAAAGCACTTTTAATAATATAAAGCTGGCAAAATATTTTTTGTAAAGTTGTTGTAAACATAAGGTGGTCAGATGTTACCATTTTTGACTTTAACTTTAAAAGTTCTTAATTGATGGGGCTGGAGCAATAGCATAGCAGGTAGGGCATTAGCCTTGCATGTGGCCGACCCGGGTTCGATTCCCAGCATCCCATATGGTCCCCCGAGTGCTGCCAGGAGTAAGTCCTGAGATGCAGAGCCAGAAGTAACCCCTGAGAATTGCTGGGTGTGACCCCAAAAACAGCAAAAAAAATATTCTTAATTGAATGGTGTCCTGTTCTTGGGGTGTCCCGGGGGCAGTGGGGACATTTCCCACACTCCCCAGCAACCCTCCAGGGCACCCCCTTAGGTCTCACTGGAAAAGCAAGTTTTTCTGATTTTTGACCAGGCTGGTGCTGAGGAATCAGGGTGGTGGTAATTACACCATACTCGCCCCATTCATCTGCAGGGATTAAGTCCCTTCCTTGATGCGCATGACACAATTCTTTTCCTACTTTTTCCCACAGTTTCAAATCAAACTGCTCTCTAGTCCTGAGCTAAAACCAATAATAATCCTTATGTGCCCTCTCGTGGAGGCGCCGTAGGACTTGTTCCTTCAAAGGCAGACCAGCTGCCTTTGTCAAAGGGTTCAGGACATCAATATATGCATCCTGCTGCAACGCTGAATTGCCCATTTTTTTTTACAATTACAGCTTCCGGGAGACCCTGCAGACCCGATGTAAATTTTTAGCCCTCCCTGTTCTTCCTGTAACCCGGGTTCTTACCTTCAGGCCCCGCAGTTGGACCCCAAATGTTGCATGAGTACTCTTTCGGTCAGAGGCACGGAGATAAAACACGCGAGAGGAATGTATAGAGCACAGAGGGCAAAGGCTTGAGGCTTTGAGGCAAAAATCTTCTGGCTTGAGGCGAAGAGTGACTGTCAGAGACTCCTTTTATTCTATTTTTTATCAGTTACATCCTAATGATTTCATCACAGAGAAACACTGACTAACGAGAATACAAACAGTTATAGGATGAGCATTCCTCAAAAGAACATCAGGGTTCTTTTCCCCATTGTCTTGTCAAAACTATGCTGTCAATGCTATGTCGTTATGATTAAAACCATCAGAAGAAGATATGGAACTGGATAGCAGGCTCTACAGAATGACGTAATCCTACATTCTTGTTGGTTACACATAGGGCAAAGAGAAGACTCATACTTAAAGGTCAATCCAGATTAAGGATGTGTAAAAGATGGGAAAACTGCTGCCTTGTACAGCCAAGATAGTGTATGACTAGACGGGTGTAGGCATGTTGTACTCCAGATCATCGGATCACAAGTTTTTAGCTTGCCCACTTAGTGAGAAGTGGGGCCTCCGTTCTGCTTCCTGCTTGCAAGGCAGTGTCCAGAGGCTCATCCTCATGTCCTGGCTTAGCACCGACACTTTCAAAATTATTGTTGATCCCATCTCTCTTTCCTCTCAGTGGGATTTCCATCTCCTTCATACTCCGCGTTCCAAATCCACCACCTCCTGATCTTTCTGGGGAAGCAAGCATCCCTTGGTGTGCCCATTGAGTTTACTGACAGACGGAATATAGCAACGAAGCACCAGTATCTTGGCTGGGGTCACCTTCATAGAGGTACGCGTGCCTTGCCTTGTCTTAACAGTGCGTGGAGATCAGCCTAAGGAAAGGATCTGTGGGTCACGACTCTTGAGGCTCTGGTATCTGAACCACCAATGGGCTTAAGCCAATAAAAGTAAAAAAAACTTGAAGAGCAGGATGGCCATGGCCACCAGCTTGGTTGGATCTAATGACACAAAAACAGGTTACCTCCTCTTCTCTCATTTTACTTTCATGTGCATTGACCTCGTTCTGGACTATGTGCTATGCCACCAGTAACCCTGGGGCAAGTCATCTGTGAACTTTAGAGACTTGTCTCTCAAAATAACCCTAGGCTATAAATAAGGGAGTTTCCCAGTCACCAAATTGAAGTCACCTCATTATTTTTTGGCGAAGTATGCCTTTCAGGGTTATATTAGGGCAGTGTGAAATTTTGGGTTGTGCAAAAGCAATTTGGGCTACTTCTGGGAACTAAGAACTAAGGTCATACCAGTTCCTCTCTAAAGAAATTGTAAAAATGTCAAGCTCTCAGAGAAATTTTATTACGTTAATAATTTTTGTTCACCCAGATAATCTAATGATCGTGAATAAAGATCATGTCTTTATGACTGTTATTTTTAATAGTTTTTTTTGGCTTTTTGGGTCACACCTGGCGATGCACAGGGGTGACTCCTGGCTCACGCACTCAGGAATTAACTCCTGGCGGTGCTCAGGGGACCATATGGTATTCTGGAAATAGAACCCTGGTTGGCCGGGTGCAAGGCAAATGCCCTACCTGCTGTGCTATCGATCCAGCCCCTCTAATAGTTTTAATAATTTTCATCTATAGCTATTTTTAAGTTTGAGTAATTCACAATAATAAACCTCTTTTAGAGATTGAACTTTAGAGCTTTGTTGCATAATATAATAAAAGCATTACTAACATGATCCTGAAATTAATGCTCTGACTCATATCTGGGCATCTAGTCAGCCACAGTATTTTACACCTGATGCAATGCATCTATAAGATGTTTGCAAAGTCTATTGAGGAAAGATCTGGGTCACATTTTAGGGGATCACTGAGTCTTACTAAATTGAATGATTTGTATACCGCAGAATTGGCACAGTGGCAATAGGTTCTATAAATGGGCCATTTGCAGGAAGGGATGGGCAGCCTCTGGTAGAGAACCTATCTGTGCTTTGAATACTGTCTTTAGAGGTTTCACAGCACTTGTCCAACCGAATACACATGAGGAAATATGGGTGTGATGATTTGGGTATTTTTTAAAATATGTTATTTTCAAAGATGGGAATCAACTACTTGACATCTACCCCCAAAACACAAAAGCATTTATTCAAAAAGATTTATGCACACCACCCTGATGATCATTGCAGGACTTAGTACAATAGTCAATATATGGAACCAATTCAAAGAAGCTGGTGATGGTATCTCAGGTAGGGCGCTTGCCAATCTGGATTTGATCCCCTGCATCCCATGTGGTTCCCCAGGTATATCCAGAATTAGTTCCTGAGCACAGATCCAGGAGTAACCATTGAGTATAACCAGGTGTAGCCCAAAAACAAAAGGAAAAAATACTGTTGGATATAGACACAATGGAATACTATGCAGCTATAGGAATAGACACATTCTTAAAGTTTCTGTAACGTGTGGGGAATTGGAGGGTGTCATGCTAAATGAAGACAGAAGAGCGCAAATATGGGATAATCTCATCTGTGGTATGTAGACAGACAACACAAGAGAATACACGGTATCAAACAATGACAAACCCTTGGCCTTGGATAACAAAACCAGTTACCAAGAGGGGTAGGGGCACGAGTGTGGCAGGGAGACCAAAGTATGACAAAAGGACTGTGGTGGAGGCTTGTGGGCACTTTGGTGGTCGTGGTTTGCAACAATTTTGTACACTGATGCTGTAAACTTAACACTATTATAGCTATCTAAACTAGAATATATAATTTTTTAAAAAAATAAAAGGGGAGAGACACACAAACAAATCTCGGACCAGAGCAACTTGTCGCAGAGATGGCTGGACTGCTCCAGACGGGGGCAGGTGTTGTCCCTCCAACTGCCCTCTAAGAGCCCCCAGTGGTCGCCATTTTCTAGAAGTCAGCAAGAAGCTCCAGGTACGAGCCACGGTGATGGCAAATCCCAGGGACAGTGAGAAGGATGTCATATTTCCTCCCCCTTCCCCTCCTCCATGGGACGCCAAGATGATGCCAAATCCGCCCACCGTCAACTTAAGCTCCCACACAGTCACAATCCAGAAACACACAAACAAATCTTGGACAGAGCGATTTGCTGCAGCAATTTCTGCAGACCCTAATTATTAAAATCTTAGAATTCCTGGAGTGTTCAGCCACAAGAGTGACCGCATGACATTATATTATATCCATAATAAGCAATCACTGTATCACTGTCATCCTGTTGCTTCTCGATTTGCTTGAGCGAGCACCAGTAATGTCTCCACTATGAGACTTGTTGTTACTGTTTTTTGGCATATTGAATACTCCACGGGTAGCCTGCCAGGCTTTGCCATGCGAGCGGCAGGATTCTCTCAGTAGCTTGCTAGGCTCTTCGAGAGGAACAGAGGAATCAAACCCGGGTCGGCCTTGTGCAAGGCAGACGCCCTACCCTTTGTATAAAGAAAAAGTTGCACAACTACAGTAATAAGCTATTTTTGTTGAGGCAGCTCTTCCCACTGCAAAGGCAAGGATGGATACAGGTATAGGTGAGTTTATAATTAAGTGGGAAAGCAGAAAGTTCAGGGATAGCTCACCAGACAGTTTTCATTTTCTCCATGAGTAGGAGGCAATAGAATTTACTGGGATGAGTAGGGCAGAGGGCTGCTCGGCTCTGTGCAGAAGACACACCATTTAACTTTCCCAATAATTTTGCATCTGCTAGCTCTGTTAGTATCATATTATATGACAACTGTCACTGTATCACTGTATCACTATCATCCTGTTGCTCATTGATTTGCTTGAGTGGGCACCAGTAACGTCTCCATTGTGAAACTTGTTACTGTTTTTGGCATATTTGAATATGCCACAGGTAGCTTGCCAGGCTCTGCTGTGAATGTGGGATACTCTTGGTAGCTTGCTGGGTTCTCCAAGAGGGCCGGAGGAATTGAACCTGGGTCGGCCGTTGGCAAGACAAACTCCCTACCCGCTGTGCTATCACTCCAGCCCCCTGAGTTATATCCTTTGATAATAAAGCAGTGATATTATAAATGAAATGCTTCTCGGTTCTGTGAATCACATATAGCAAATGAATGCAACCAAAAGAGGAAGTTAATGGAATCTTGTATCTATAGTGGTCAAAAGCAGACAATAACCTGGATTAATAATTTATTCACTTTGCTCACAAACTGTTGAAAACAATTACAAGGTGACGTTAGTGACTAATATTCAGCCCAGTAAGCAAGTACTAGGTAAAGTGGTACAAATGATTCATGATTGCACAACTGAGACCGATTCCTTCTCTCGAGTTCATTCGCTCCCTGCAGCTACTCAAGGATCATGTCTGCATCATCAAATTGTTTCTTATCAAATTCAAAGTCCTTCCACTTTGTATATGATCTCTGTTGTCCTGTTTCAAGATCTTCCACCACAAAACCTTGGATCTTTATCACTGGAATCTCAAATGTCTTATACTTCACATGGATTCCCCAGTCCAATTTGCACTTGCCACAGAAAATCTTTTCTTTCTTCTCAAAACTGCCATAGGTTCCTGGTTTAGGGTGTAACTTGCTCTCGAAGCATTCCTTAAAAGCTTTTCCAACCACAGTATGGTGGTTATCCTACAGGTGAAGAAAGCAAATTAAAAACAAACAAACAAACATGATGTTAGCACTGCATGTAATTGTGATGACAAAAGAAAACTACACAAAAATCTGAAATGAAGAGTAAGTGAAATCTTACAACTTTACAGATGAGGTAAGGAGGAAATAAGGGATCAGCCAGAGGTCAGAATCCTTACATTTTGAACTTCAGTTCCAGAGTTGAAGGTACCAGTGGTGACAGTGGACCTCTTTAAGTGGAGGATCAAGACATTTTGGGAACCTAATTTCTCAAGTAGATAACCAATTAATTCAGTAAGGAAGGCAGGCTGGGGAGAGGTGGGGGTTTAGAACTTGTTAAAGGTCTGTGAACCCTGTGTTGACCAGTAGCTCAGACAGGCATAATCCATAGAATACAGAGAAGGTCAATATGACCCTGAAGAGGGTGAGAACTACCATGTCTCATCGTCGGCTTTGGAGAAAATTGCACACCAAGCACATGCCTATCTTACACGCATGACTTCAGAAACAGGCCAATCTAAAAAGGGCCATTCTCAGTGTAAAAATATTGAGATAAACAGTGACAATCACCTTGATATATCAATCACCCTGATTATTTTTACAGTTAAAGAAGCAAACTAGGGCTAGAGAGATAGTACAAGGGGCAAGGCACTTGCCTTGCCTGTGACCAACATTGGTTCCATCTCTGGCATCCCATATGGTCCCCTGAGCCTTGCTAGGAGTGATTACTCAGCCTTGCTAGGAGTTATTCCTGAACACCTAAGCAACACTAGGTGCAACAAAAAGAAGAAAGAAAGAAAGAAAGAAAGAAAGAAAGAAAGAAAGAAAGAAAGAAAGAAAGAAAGAAAGAAAGAAAGAAAGAAAGAAAGAAAGAAAGAAAGAAAGAAAGAAAGAAGGAAGGAAGGAAGAAGAAAGAAAGAAAAAGAAAGAAAGAAAGAAAGAAAGAAAGAAAGAAAGGAAGGAAGGAAGGAAGGAAGGAAGGAAAGAAAGAAAGAAAGAAAGAAAGAAAGAAAGAAAGAAAGAAAGAAAGAAAGAAAGAAAGAAAGAAAGAAAGAAAGAAAGAAAGAAAGAAAGAAAGAAAGAAAGAAAGAAAAGGAGCAAACTCAGAAAAGTATGGGAGGGGGGAGGGGGAAGGTCAAGGATCTAACTCAGTGCTACAGTGATATACAGGCTCAATCCTTGGCACCATCAGAGAATTAAAATAAGCAGAAAAAGATAATAAATAAACAATATAAGCAGAGAGGTATGAGAACTTCACCCATACCTCAGCCTGCCTTCACCTAGAGTATCGCCTCTTTCGCTCAGTCCCTTGGACTAGAGACTAGTAGTATTCCAGCTCTCTGCAGTAAGATCTCATTATCTGCACCTGCCCGCGCAACGCGTCTTACCATCAGCCAGCAGTAGTACAGTTACACTCGGTTTTTGTCTTTGGAGATTTTTCTAACCCTTAATATTTTAAATAAATAGTAATAATAATAATAATAATAATAGAGATGGATATATTATGTTTTGTTTTTACTTGAAGGGGTAGGTTGGGACATGTCTGGCAGTCACCTGGGACTGTTCCTGGCTCTGTGCTCAGGAGTGACCCCTGGCAGTGTTTAGTGGACCCTATTGGTGCTGGAGAATCAAGCAGAGTCACAGCCAACTCAGCTGCATGCAAAACAAATGCCTTACTTCTAGAACAATTTCTCCAGCCCAAGATGCCATGTTTTTAAAACAAGAAGGTATTTTTGTTTGCATTATAAAGGCGATCCCTGTGTCTGAAAGAAAGCTTGGAAAATACAGAATAGTAGACGGGGGGGGGGGGGGAACAACCTAAAACATCATGGAGTCAAATAATGCAAACTATCAATGCACTTCAGTGTACAACTTAGAGGTTTTTTTGTTGGTTGGTTGATTTTGTGGCCCAAACTGGTGGTGCTCAGGGTTTACTCCTGGCTATGAACTTAGGGATCCCTCCTGGTGGGGCTCAGGGGACCATATGGGGTGCCAGGATCAAACCCAAGTCAGCCGCATGCACATGCAAGGCTAATGCCCTACCCACCATACTATCTCCAGAACCTTTTCCTTTTCTTTACAAATACAAGTTTAAAAGGTTCTGGCAGAGCAGAGGCATTCTAGGCAGCACTCCTGGGACATGGGGGTAACTGTGACTGATAGAACAGTTCAGTGTTTGGACCCATATTTCAGTGCTGCTCAAGGTACCTTAGGGAAACTTGGGTGCCCGAGTTTGCATTCAGGATTCTGAGTAGACCAAGTCTGCACTTATGAATGCTGAATCACCTCTCTACCTAATAGTCTTTAAAATATTTTGTTGGTCTGAAAACATGAAATCTAATCTGCAACCACTGAAATTTTAAGCTTTTGGGGTCACACCCAGCAATGCTCAAGGGTTACTACTGGCTCTGCACTCAGGAAATATTCCTGGCGGTGCTCAGGAGACCATATGGGATGCTGGAAAACGAACCCGGGTCGGCCGCATGCAAGGCAAACACCCTCCCCGCTGTGCTATTGCTCCAGCCCAAATCACTGAAATTTTAATATGCCTGTCAGAGCAGTTAGGGATAGGTGTACAGGAAAGTTAACACAGGAGTGGGATTGGTATTCTAATAGTGTACGCCTGAAACTCAAATAGTAAATAACTTTGTAAATCACAGTTCTTTAAATTAAAAAAAAAAACATTAAATATACTTTGTTGGCGGTAGTGATGGTGGTGTTCCTGCTATTATTCACATTGTTATAGCATATTTACAATTTCTCTTTTGTGGTTCTCTTGTCTGCTCTGCTTAATATTTATGTGGGCAGAGCAGCAGTTGTTCTGTTTTTGGTGGGTTTGTTGTTTTGATTTTTTTTCATGGGGAGGTGGAGGAGCTGCACACCGCGGTGCTTACCGGCAACTCCTAGATGAGTGTTCAGAGGTCACTTGCAGTAGAGAGCCTGGGGGCCCCGTGCTGCTGGGGATTCAAGCTGGGGATTCACATGCAGAGGATCTGCTCCAGCCTGCGGAGTCATCGCTCTGCCCCCAAAATGATTACAGAATACCAAGGCTTTAGTTTAAACATTTCAGCTTTTTTATTTCACTGGGGCACCTCAGAGAGGGGCAGGTGTGTCCCTCCACCTGTGCCACGTGAACCCCAGCAGCCACTGACCTCTGGAACCCAATAGCAGCCACTAACCTCCAGAACCCAATAGGCTGACCTTCACAGGCCCCCCCCCACACACACACACATGAGAATGAATCCGCTAGGGGAAAAAAAAAACCCAGGTATGATGGACTAGTGACTGAAAATGCCAGATTCCACAGAGTCAGGGAAGGGCAACCTTCCCCCATCTCCCTGCCCTTCCGGTTTCCTGGCAGTTATTCCCATGAATTGCCTCTGAGTGCCATCAAAGAGCATTAACAGCCATAATTCTAAGACTCATAAATGAATCTTGGAAGAGAGCAGCATGCTGCAGAGATGCTCCGGACCCTGGATATTTAAAAATTTTAGAATTCCAGGAGAATGCCGCTGCGTGACATCTCTTACTATCCATAACTGTCACTGTCACTGTCATCCCATTGCTCATTGATTTTCTCGAGTGGGAACCAGTAATGTCTCCATTGTGAGACTTGTTGTTACTGTTTTTGGCATATTGAATACACCACAGGTAGCTTTCCAGGCTCTGCCGTGCGGGCGGGATACTCTCTGTAGCTTGCCAGGCTCTCCTAGAAGGGTGGAGGAATCGAACCCGGGTTGGCCAGGTGCAAGGCAAACGCCCTACCACTGTGCTATTGCTCTAGCCCACTATTCATAACAAGCAATACAAAATAAATTATTTAGCATCTGCCTATGGGACAGGCTTGGGTGATTGTGGGAAAATTCTAAATAATGGTGGTGGGAAGGTGTAACAGTGGTGGGACTAGTTTGTAAATTACTTTTTAAAATTTAAATTCTTAAAAACATTTAAAAATATTTAAATTGTTTTAAATATTTAAAATGATGATTTATGAATCATGGCCAGCATAACTATAAAAATAACAGTACCCTCTTATTATAAATACCTAACCAATCGAGAGTCATAGCTTCAGTTGACCCTAAAATATGTTCCAGAGAGAGCCCTTTGATTAAAAAAGCTACTCACCTCCACCACTCTTATATCATCTGTATAACAGGCAAAAGCTTTGCATTTTTTGCAGAGTAGTTTTTTATTTTTCTTATCAGGGACCGGTCTTGCTCTTTCTGAGTGATTTTTATCTCGGAGTAATTTTTCATGAATCTGTACCTTCTGGACCTGCATGAGGAGGATGAGAGAAAATAAGAGCTGTGAGGGAGGGAAAAAAGAGAGAAAGAGAGAAAGAATTCCCAAATGTAATTTTAGTATACCTAATACACTTGTATGGAGTCATTCACTTATACATTGGTAGAAAACTCCAACAACTGCCATGAAAACAAATTGCCTGGTTTTATAAAAGTCCTTAGTATTATAATTGGTTTCCCTAACTGTGTCCTAGAGAAGGTCATGCAGATAGTATAGCTGCAGAACTAGAGAGAAGAGCTTTTTGCCTCCCACTCCACCTCTAAAAGGAGCTTTACATTTCTTCCCTCTTTACTGCCTAGATCTGTGGAAGGGACCAAATTTTTATGTCTTGCACTTTTGGACTGTAACCCTCAAGGTGGTCATCTTAAGAACAATTCTACCTCTGCTTACCTGTCAGATCTAAACACAAACCCCAAGTTTTATCACAAATAATAGATGTGTGTACATGCATTTATTGTAAAAATGTATTTTGATTTCATTGAGACTTAGAGCAGGAGGAATCTGATATTCACCGCAGGACAATATTTTAAGCATAAACTCAAATGTAACACTCAGATCAATATGGGAAAAGGTGCCTACCAAACTCACATTCCTTGCTTGTGATTTATGTCAGACTCTGAAAGAGAAACACAGATGGAAATACATACCTTTTCTTTAAATTCTGCTTCATTGAATTTCTGAAGTTTGGAGATGGAGTCGTTCATCATTTTTTCTTTGTACATATTCATTTCTTCCTTTTCAATGACCTCCTCACTACTTGTCAAGAGGTAGCACTTGCTACCTTTTGCTCTGCCTCTGCCTATCAGAAAACAACATTTTACTTGGTGTCTTTGACTTAAAACACTGAGAAATCTTGGGATATCCAGCTGTCTAACAAAAGGGTAGAAACATTTCTAACATACAACTTTGGCTCACTGCACCTTCTCTTTCTAGAGAAGCTGAACAGAGTGTGGAATCAAATGCTGGTGTTCCCCTAAATACGAACAAATAAGAAATCCACCTTCAACTGACTCCTCAGTCTCCATGGTGCAATGCAACAGGATAAACCCATTTCCAGAAAATGCCCTCAAGCAACCCAACAGATTCCCTGAGGGTGACACCGAGAATTCAGATATAAATCATAAATCTTCTTCCTCAAATGCCTCCCTGGAAATGGGGAAATGGATATGATCACCAGAATAGGGGTAAAAAATGATAAGAACTATTAAAAACGTTAGGAACAAAGCATTGTGAGCATTCATAAGAGACTTTGCCAGCCGGAGTATTAGGTACAGGTGATAGGGAGGTAGGGAAAGAGTTAAGCTAAGTAGAAGCGCACAAGTAAGTATTTCAACACGAAAAACAATGATGAAATCAGACTGGCTGGAATAAATAAGAAAGAAGGAAAAACATGGAAAATATGTTGGAAAGAAAAGTGGGTGCTGGATTTTGAAACAACAACATAGAGTAAACTCCTAATAGAGCAAAATATTGTGAACTATTTTCTAAGGAAAAGGAATAGGGTGGTAATGTTACAGAAACTGGAAAAGGAGAACGCTGTTAGGAGACTATCTGATCCAGGTGGGGCAGAAGAGCTTGTCGGGAAAACTGGGGCTAACCAGCACCACAAGTGAACCACAGAGCACAGTGACTGCCAGGGCGTCAACTAAAATGGAGTTACGTCAGCCAGTATCAGTCAAATAAAGAGTATTCATTGTGAACAAGAATAAAAATGTATTCGTGCATAAAATGGTAGGCAGCAAATTCTAGCAAAATATGCCACTTTTAGCACCAATGATACCAAGAGTCCACAGTACCCACTGTTCACCCACGCAGTGATGGGTTTGGTAAAGGTCAAACTCACACACACTCACAAATCATACAAGATGGCAGCCACTAAGATTCTCTCACCTCTGGCTTGGATCATTTTTATGACATTGCCCACGTATTCATATAGGATAACCAGATTGCACTGAGCAATATCGATGCCCTCTTCAGCAACAGAAGTGGCAATCAGAATCTTGCTCTCTCCGTTAGTTTTGAATGCATCCAATACACACTTCTGTGCTGGAAGGGTCATTCCTGCAACAGTCATAGGGCATTAAACAATTCACCAAAAGGGCACTAAACATCGCCAGAGTGGGAACTTACCCTTTCAAGAAACAGATATTAATAAGAAATGCCTATTAGAGTCCAGGTAATATGGTAAGTGTTGTATAATTAGAAAGCTCAGGCAGTGGTTCTAATCTAATCCTAGTCTTAGAGAGGACACTTGTGGTGGTTTCCATCACCTGAACTCTGCCATAGAGCTCCCAATTTCAGATGGCAGTAGAGACACTTAGTAGCTGTGTGCTTCAGTCATGTTATTGAATAGCACTGTAGCACTGGTTGTCCCGTTGTTCATCAATTTGCTTGAGCTGGCACCGGTAACGTCTCCATTGTGAGACCTGTTGTTACTGTTTTTGGCATATCGAATATGCCACGGGTAGCTTGCCAGGCTCTGCTGTGCAGATGGAATACTCTCAGTAGCTTGCCAGGCTTTCCGAGAGGGAATGTTCTTGAATAATAAATATAAACATTTTTGCAAAATATAAAGGGTGAATCATGATGTCTTTGCTCATATGTAAAAATTTATAGCTGGCAAAACATTTTTACTCCACCTTCTTGTTGCAACATAACAAAGCCCTCTTGGTTGATATGTTAAACGTATCAACCCCTTAAAAGATGAAGATGTAGGGCCTGGAATGATAGATAGCACAACGGGTAGGGCATTTGCCTTGCATGTGGCCGACCCAGGTTTGATTCCCAGCATCCCATATGGTCTCCCGAGCACCGCCAGAAATGATTCCTGAGTGCAAAGCCAGGAATAACCCCTAAGCATCGCCGAGTGTGACCCAAAAGGCAAAGAGAGAAAGAGAGAGAGAGAGAGAGAGAGATATGAAGATCTAGAGGTTATGGAGCTGTGACAAACTGACAAGTTAGCTAGTGTACAAGTCATGAAATCTATGACCCTAACAGTGTGCAGTTCTGAGCTAGTTGTATGTTGAAGAAGAGAAAGAATTTCAGTAAGTTTCCATTTAGAATTCAAAGCTTCTACACCCTTCCCTCCCTCCCTCCTTCTCTCCCTTCCTCCCTCTCTTCCTTCCCTCCTACTTCCCAGCCTCCCTCCCTCCCTTCCTTCTCCTTTAGTTTTTGGGTCAGGTACATGTAAGGCAAGCACCCTACCGACTGTTTTATCTCTCCGATCCCAGGTTCCCCTTCTTAAAAAAACTTATTTTGGGTCACACCCAGTGGTGTTCAGGGCTCACTCCTGATTCTATGCTCAAGGATCACTCTTCATGTTGCTTGGAGGACCATATAGGATACTGGGGATCTAACCAGGGTTAGCCATATACAAGGCAAATGCCCTACTCACTGTACTATATCATTCAGGCCCCTGTATTAGAAACATTCTTATTTATAAGTATAAACTAATTGTAATTCATTGCATATAAGTACCTAAGTTTTCACTTGTTTTGCCTCGTCCAGTTAATATGCCAGGATTTAGAAAGTTGAGTTGGGAATTTCCTTCAATCCATTTCTTTAAAGCCTGAAAGTTAAAAAATAATTATTATTCGGATGCTAGTTATAAACTATCTTACAAATTTAATATAAAATACCTGTATGCAAGAAGAAAAACATAATGTTTAACTTAGTGTTTAATTTTTAGCCTGAAAATCCTGAAAAAAAAAAAGGCTCCTTGGAATTGAACTTTATGTAATAATTAACTACAGTGGTTTGGATCTGTGTGATGTGATAAGATTTAATCACAAGGATTTTTTAGTTAAAAAAGCAAAGTTCAGATAGTGGGGGAGGAACTAATAAGTAAGTTGAGCAAGCTCTCAGGATACAAGATCAATATACAGAAGCTAAGTATATTTCTAAAAACCAGCAAGATGCAATTAGAACACCTATTATAATACCATTTAAAAAAATTTTTTTGGCTTTTTTTGGTCAGACCCAGCGATGCTCAGGGGTGACTTCTGGCTCATGCACTCAGGAATTACTCCTGGTGGTGCTTGGGGGACCATATGGGATGCCAGGGATCTAACCCAGGTTGGCCGTATGCAAGGCAAACCCCCTACCCGGTGAACTATCACTCCAGCCCAATATACCATTTTTTAAAAGATCACTGTTTTTGGCATATGGAATACGCCACGGGTAGCTTGCCAGGCGCTGCCGTGTGGAAGAGATACTCTTGGTAGTTTGTCGGGCTCTCCGAGAGGGGCGGAGGAATTGAACCCAGGTCATCTGCATGCGAGGCAAATGCCCTACCCACTGTGCTATAGCTCCAGCCCCATGGAAATATAAGTCAGCTAATTTTTTTTCAATGTTACAAATGCATTTTAACAGAGAACAGATAGATTTCTTAACATACAATACTGGACAAATTGGATGTTCACTTACAAAAAGAGGAGAAAAAAAAGCCCAAACTCATAGTTCAAAATGATTTACACACCTAAACATAAGAATATAAATTATGACACTTCTAGAAGATAGTGCAGAGAAAAATCTCTGTGATCTACAATGTAAGGAGCTCTTAATGCAATACAAAAAAAATATTAGCAAACTGAACTCTTTTCAAAGTTCCAGCTTTCAATCTGTGGGTGACATTGTTAATGTCATGTAAATGCCTAGAAGTATTATGGCTGGATTATAGGTATCTCAATTTTCAACTTTTAAAGGAATCTGCACGTATTCAAAAGAATTGAAAATATTCATTCAAAAGAATATATTCTTCCCTATACTCATAACAGCATCACATACAACAGCCAAAATATGGAATCAATTCGAATGCCTATCAACAGATGAGTAGATCAAGAAATTATATGAATATTCAATGGAACACTGTCACACTGTAGCACTGTCGTCCCGTTGTTCATTATTTGCTCAAGCGGGCACCAGTAACATCTCCATTGTGGGACTTATTGTTACTGTTTTTGGCATATCGAATATGCCACGGGTAGCTTGCCAGGCTCTGTCATGTAGACAAGATACTCTCGGTAGCTTGCCGGGCTCTCCGAGAAGGACAGAAGAATCAAACCCGGGTTGGCTGCATGCAAGGCAAATGCTCTACCCACTGTGCTATCACTCCAGTACAATGGAATACTACTCAACTATTTTTTAATTTTAATTTAATTTTATTTTATTTTATGGCTACACCCGGTAATGCTCAGGGGTTACTCCTGGCTCTGCACTCAAAAATTACTCCTGGCGGTGCTCAGGGACCATATGAGATGCCGGGGATAGAACCTAGGTTGGCTGTGTGCAAGGCAAATGCCCTCCCTGCTGTCCACACTACCCAAGTATTAAAAAAAGATGAAATTATGTTTTTGAACAACATAGAACGTGAGGTGATTATTAAAAATGAAATAAGTTAGGAAGTGTCAGGAAACTTCTCCCAACTTACTACACAACTAAGAAGTTTGCATCTTATGATCAACAGAAATGACTCTTGTTATGCTTTTTCTGTGCTGCTCATATTAATTTGTCAGGTATTTTTAAGTTTCTTTGTCCTAAAACTTGATCAAGAGAAGAGCACACTAAAAGAAAAGGATGCTTCAGCACAAATAAAAGTAAACAAATGATTTTTAAAAAAATGAGTACAAGATGTAGTAAATACTTTGGCAAAGGACTATATGGAAAGCTAATAAATATATAAAAAATGTAAATCATATTAGCTCTAGTGAAATGCAAATTAAAACCCTAGTGAGATGTTATCATATTTCATACTCTTGCTATGCTTTCAAAAACTGATAGAATTTTAGAAGTATGAAGTACTTTCTCTACAGGTTTTAAGACTTAATCACTAGCGTGATAAAGATAGTGAGGTATTTGAACTATTCAACAAGTACGTCTACTTAACTCTAGTAGAGGTATGAAGACCTTGAGAGATTGTACAAAGGGTTGAGCACATGGAGAAGGACCTGGGTCTTTTTGTTTCTTTGATTCTTGATTTTTTTGGTTGGGGATCACACCCGGCAGTGCTCAGAACTTACTCCTGGCAGGCTCATAGGAACATATGGGATGCCAGAGATTGAGTCCTGGTCAGCTGCATGCAGGCAAGCACTCAGCCTGGTGTACTCTCTCTCAAGCCCCAATAGGAGGCATTGATTTGCACTCTGACACATTTGGCTCCCAGAGCACTCCTAGGGCTAACTCCTGAGCACAAAACCAAGAGTAGCTCTTCAGCAGCACTAAGTGTAGCTCAAAAACAAGTAAGCAACAACAGAAAGAAAATGAGACACTAGTGTCAGGATAGGCAAAAACTGATCATCAGAACAGAACTAAGCCCGAAGTAGTCCCACAAACACAGGGCAGCTTAATTGCAGGGCAGTGAAGAATGAAGAATCTCCTCCACCAGGGGTACTGGGTCTTTTACCCAGGAGGAGAAAGCAGTTGACCTTCACTCTTGGTGGTCCTTTGGGTACAGTATGGGATGCCGGGGATCGAACCTGGGTTGGCTGCGTGCAAGGCAAACATCCTACCCACTGTACTATATCTCCAGACCCCGCAGCTACCTTTACGAGTGCTCTGGTTTTCACGAAGAGAAGGGTTCTGGTGTCTGGGTTTACATGGTACTCCTCTTGCAAGATGAAGCAGAGGTCACTGAGTTTCGGATTCTCATTGCAGGGATCCACAGAAAGACTCTCCAGTTCAGGAAGCTTTTCTTTAAAAAGGGAACCATGTTACAAATGACATAAATTTCTGAGATGGTCTGAGTTTTTACCCGTGTGCCAGTGTGGTTGTCTAGGATGGCTTACTGAGTACTATGTACCATGAGTCTAAATGCCTCAAAAATATTTAGGAGATACTGTGACCTCTAGCATAGTTCAACCTATAGTTAATCTCAGTCTTTAACCTGAATCTTAGGAGTAATAACCACTGATAAGTGCATGTCTTTCCCAGCCCATCCCTCAAAGAATTGGTAGTTCTATGTCTACCAGCAGGCCATGCCACTGAGACACACACAGGACCAGTAAAAACTTGAATATAGGCTTAAAAAAAAACCCTCCAAAACAAACAAAATAGAAAAATAAACAAAAACCCTCACAAAACAGTCCTTACCTATTGGATAAGAAATGTAAGAAAGAGAAGAAATAAGACTTACTCCTTCTTTTTTTTTTTCTTTTTAAAAAATTTTTTGTAAATTTTTTTAATTAGTGAATCACCATGAGGATACAGTAACAGATTTACATATTTTCACACTTGTGTTTCCCTCATACAATGTTTGAGCACCCATCCCTCCACCAGTGTCCATTCTCCATCACCAGTAAACCCAGTATCCCTCCCACCCCTAATCCCATACCCCCCATACCCCCACCCCCGCCTCTGTGGCAGGGCATTCCCTTTTGTTCTCTCTCTCTCCTTTTGGGTGTTGTGGTTTGTAATAGGGGTATTGAGTGTCCATCGTGTTCAATCTATAGTCTACTTTCAGCATGCATCTCCCCTCCCGAGCGGGTCCTCCATCCACGGTTTACTTGATATTCCCTTCTCTATCTGAACTGCCTTTTCCCCCAGAATGTGAGGCCAGCTTCCAAGCCATGGAGCCAACCTACTGGTACTTATTTCTACTATTCTTGGGTGTTAGTCTCCTACTCTGTTATTTTATATTCCACAGATGAGCGCAATCTTTCTATGTCTTTCTCTGTCTTTCTGACTCATTTCACTTAGCATGATACTTTCCATGTTGATCCACTTATATGCAAAATTCATGACTTCATCTTTCCTAACAGCTGCATAGTATTCCGTTGTATAGATGTACCAAAGTTTCCTTAACCAGTCATCTGTTCTCGGGCACTAGGGTTTTTTTCCAGGTTCTGGCTATTGTAAACAGTGCTGCGATGAACATATAAGTGCAGATGTAATTTCGACTATACTTTTTTGCTTCTCCAGGAAGACTTACTTCTTCTTAAGTCTACCTTTTTTTTGTTTTGTTTTGTTTGTTTGTTTTCAGGTCACAAATCCATTGATGATCAGGGGTTATTCCTGGATCTGTGCTCAGGGATCACTCTTGACAGAACTTGAAGGGACCATATGGGGCCTTAGGGATTGAATCTGGGTTGGCCACATGCAAGGCAAGTGCCTTACCCACTGTACTATCGCTCTAACCCCTCTCCTTAAAACTTATCCTGTGTTTTTCTTAATATAATGAAAAGCAGTAATATTATGGGTCTTTTTTAAATAGAGCAGTACACATAAGCTATAGTTCATTGATTTATTGCTCTGTTTTTTGTTTTGTTTTCTGCATTGCTAAGGATCAAACCCATAGCACCCCAGCCACAGCATGTGTCACACTCAGTCTCATAAATCAAACTTCTAAATATAATAAAGCATTTTTAACATGTTTAAACACTTAAAGTCCAAACCAAAACCAAGTTACTATCTGCTGATTTGTTCTATGGGAGTAGCCTTTGCAAATCCTAATAATTTTCCCTTTTCAAAACAGAAAATGGTGTGAGGCATAGAATCCTCGATAAAACAGCTTTCAGTGAAGCTTAATAGTCCTGCACCGCTGGGGCCACAGTGCTTTCAGCAGGTCAACCTGCACCCGTGGGGTGGGTGCATCAGCAACCTGATGTTGCCTACAGGCTTCCTGATACCCCCCAAATTGCTGCTGTTCCTCTGGCTGGACCCCAACAACTCAAGACCAAGTTTTCCAAGAAATTAAACGGCCAAAAGTTAGGTACGTGGAAGCCCTGCCCACAAACCACCTCCAACTCAGCTATGCAACCTCATTTATTGGCCTTGCTTCAGAGACCCACAAATAAATCAAGAGATCAAAAACCACAGTTAATTTCAGGCCCATCCGAGGCTGAACAGACCAGGGTAAATCAGAGGGAGGTAGGTGAGCCTGTACCCGCCAAGCAGAGCCCCCGGTGGCAGCGGCTTGCTCCCACAATCCCAAATCATCACCATGCCCCTGGCCAGATTCCACCTTCTCAGGACAGATCTCACCAAGATATAATCTGCTGAATATCTGGGTAAGGGCGTTTGGTGACTGAACTCTCCAGGCTTCCTCGGGGTGGGATGGGCTACCTCCCACATCCACACCCCAAAGCTGCCACCCAGTTGATAAAGCTACTCTAGCCTTACCTTCCCAATAAAAGTACTGAATGGGGGCTGGAGCGATAGCACAGCGGGTAGGGCATTTGCCTTGCATGCGGCCGACCTGGGTTCGATTCCCAGCATCCCATATGGTCCCCTGAGCACCGCCAGGGATAATTCCTGAGTGCAGAGCCAGGAGTAAACCCTGTGCAGAGCCAGTTGTGACCCAAAGAGCAAAAAAAAAAAAAGTACTGAATGGCCTGAACTAACACAATGACCTCTTAGTACCTGTATTGCAAACCATAATGCCCAAAAGGAGAGAGAGGAAGAAGAAAAGTACCTGCCATAGAGGCAGGCTGGTGGGATGATGTTGGGTGGTGGTGGGAGGGAAACAGGAGACACTGGTGGTGAGAAATGTACACTGTTGGATCATTGTATGACTGAAACCCAATCATGAACTGCTTTATAATGATCTATCTCATGGATAGTCAGTAAAATATATATTTTTTTAAATACTAAAATCACTGTATCACTGTATCACTGTCATCTTATTGTTCATCGATTTGCTTGAGCGGGCACCAGTAACATTTCCATTGTGAGATTTATTGTTACTGTTTTTGGCATATTGAATACGCCACAGGGAGCTTGCCAGGCTCTGACATGCGGGCCAGATACTCTTGATAGCTTGCCGGGCTCTCCGAGAGGAACAGAGGAATCAAACCTGGGTCAGTCGTGTGCAAGGCAAATGCCCTACCCGCTGTGCTGTTGCTCCAGTCCAAATAATAAAGTAAAATTTAAAAAAAGAGTCCTGCCATCTGTGAGCTCTGTAAACATACAGACATCTGTACTATCTCTAAACCCATGCCCCTCTATGGGCATCACCACATATCAAATGTAACATGATGCAAGTATCCTGCCACTGGTGGCACCAGGCTCCAACAGCTTATACCTCTGAGAAACCACCCACCTTCAAATCTCCGAGTGAGATCTTGCTCAATCTCATCAAATCCTGCAGATCGAACCTCAGAGTAGAAGTCTTTCAAGTAATCCAAAGCATCCATTAATTGGGCATCCTCACTGATAATGAGGGCATCATTATATTTCTGTTTAAAATAAAAACCAAGTTTCAGTGAGATTTTTGGAAGGGAGAGCCCACACCCAGCAGTGCTCAGGAATTACTCCTGGCAGGCTCAGAGGGCCATATGGGGTACCAGAGATAAAACCCGGATTGGCTGCATCAAAGACAAATACCCTACCCGCTGTTCTATCTCTCTGGCCCCACAATGTGTTTCAATAGCTTGTTCCAGGCTCTGCGCACCCAGAGATCATTCCTAGCAGACTCAGGGAAGTGTATGGGATAGAATCAGCATAGTACCAGGGACAGAACCATAGAACCCAGGTTGGTTGCATGCAAGGCAAGCACCCTACCCTCTGTACTTGGTCTCCAGTCCCCACTGCTGTTAAGTTTCAGAGAGCAGCCTCTGCTTCTAGGTCAACGCTTGAGTTTGCTCCCTGAGACCCTCCTAAAAAAGATTCCTAAGTGAGCTCTTGGGGACAGGACAAAAGCCTGATGTCTCAGCTGCCATAGTACATTCTTGGCAATTGCTCCTGCAAAGGCACGACTTTCCCAAGCCAGGGCATACCCGCAAATGGGACGTGTAGAGAAACAGGGCTTTACAAATCCTGCTCTCTTCATTTTTGTCCGGCATCTGCAACACTGAGCACACTTTCTGAACGATCATGATCCACTGCTCATATTTTTGGGTTCCAAAATCCCTCGTTTGCAACTGAGATAAGTTCTCTGGAAGAAAAAACTGGGTTATTTTGTTGTTGTTGTTATTCCCTGTAGTCAGGAACTTGAGGGTCTAAGCAAGTCTCTGTTTCCCTCTAATTGTATTTTTTACTCTATATAAACATCTTCCTTCTGAGATGGTCTGAGTTTTCAGTCATGTTCCCATGATTGTCTAGGATGGCTTACTGAGTACTCTGTACCATGAGTCTAAATGCTTCAATTCATTTTTTTTGGGGGGGTCACACCCTGGAAATGCTCAGGGGTTACTCCTGGCTTTGCACTCAGGAATTACTCCTGGTGGTGCTCAGGCGACCATATAGGATTCTTGGGAATCGAACCTGGGTTGGCCACGTGCAAGGCAAACGCCCTACTCACTGTACTCGCTCCAGCCGCCTCAATTCATAATTTTGTTTTCTTAACTCCATGAAGTATATAGTATATTTTATCAATGAAAAACAGAAGGTTAGAGGTCTGAGCAATAGTATAGTGGGTAGGACGTTCGCCTTGCACGTGGCTAGCCTGGGTTTGATCCCCGGCATCCCATATGGTCCCCGCAAGCACCACCAGGAGTAATTCCTGAGTGCAGAAGCAGGAGTAACCCCTAAACACCCAGAAGTTTAGATAAATTGAGTAATTCTCCAGAGTCATACAGCAAGCGCATGAGAGGAAGCTCAAAGGGGGCCAGAGAGACAGCATAGTGGGTAGGGTGCTTGCCTTGGATGCAGTCAATTGATTTTGGCTTCCCGTATCACAAATGGTCTCCCAACATCACCAGGAGTGATCCCTGAGTTTAGAGCCAGGAATATGCCCTGAACACTGCTGGGTGTGGCCCAAACAGTTATTTTCTTCTTAAGAGGGAAAGGGGAGAAGAAGAGAGTGAGGAGAGGAGGAAGAGAAAGAGGAAGAGAAAGAGGAGGAGAAAGAGAAAAAGAAGAGTTCTTTGGAGGGCTACACCCAGTGACTCTGGGGAATACTCTTGGCTCTGCACCCTGGCATTGCACCTGGCAGTGCTTGTGGAACCATGTGTGACGATTGGGTCCACCAGCCCGACCTGCTGTCCTGTTACTCCATCCTGCTGTTTTGTTTTCTTTCATATTTATTTTTGTGCAACAGTGGAGGTGCTCAGGCCTTCTTGGCTCTGTGCTCTGGATTCTGACCTGATATTCATCATGGGTCCCCTGAGTGTGTTGGCCCCATTTGCACCCTGGCAGCAGAAATCTTAGAGATGGGAGGAAGATAAAGGTAAGGATTGATATCTCTTTACCCATTTCCCACCTCCCCAGTTCAGACTGTGTCATGGTGCTCCCAGAGAACTTGATAATCTCCTAACTGGCTCCTTGACCTCAGGCCTTGTTCCCTCCAATCTGCCCAACAGCCAACGGGGGGTCCACAGCTGCAGATGAGAAGCTATGCTACCTTACTGCTGAAAAACCCCAGTGCATCTTCCTCCAAACACCTGGCCTGCCTCGGAGCATTCTCTGGCAGCTGGCCTCTATCATCCACTTCTGATTTACTTCTCAGGCTGCTCACCTTCCTACATTTTACAGGACTCTTGTTAGTCCCATTTTCTCTCTATTCTCCTGACTTTTGGGGTTTTGCTTGGTTTGGGAGCCACATTTGGTTGTGCTCAGGGCTTACGCTTGGCTCTGTGCTCTGGGGACCATATATGGTGCAGGGATCACAAGCGGGTCGGCCGTATGCAAGACAAGCATCTTCCCCAATTTCCTATCTTTCTAGCCCAGGAAACCCCAAACTATTTCCTAGCAGGCCCTCCTCTATCTTTCCCTGCCTTGCCCACCAGCCTCTCAACTTTCTGCTACTCACACCTGTTAGTTAGCTGCGTCAGTCCCCGTTCCTAGAACTCTGTGCTCTCTCTTCCTTCTATGCCTATGCCTGTTTGCCTTCGTGTGGTTTTCTCCACTTTCAAAATTTGGCCGACTTCCTCAGGATGTGTCTCAAGCATCACTTCCCCTTGCCTGCAGCCCACTTCAAGCCTAGTTCCTACGTGTTGCTGTTTCACACTGTGTAACACTCCCCTGTTACATGGAAATTAAATTCATCTGACTCTCGTGGGGGTAAGTTTCCCATACATGGGGACTGTGTCTTCAGTCCCATTATCTACATTTCTGGGTACAATAAATATCAGGAGAGAGGATGGAATGATAGTACAGAGGTTAGGACACATGCCTTGTGCACAGGTGACCTGGGTTTAATTCCCAGCATCCCATATGGTCTCTCAAGGACCACCAGATGCAGAGGAGCAACCCGTGAGTGTTTCCAGGTATGGTCAAAAACGAAACAACCCCCCCTCAAAATATTTGGAGAACAAATAAAAATATAAAAAAGGAAAAGAATAGGCCTGACGACTTCATAAGAGAATCTCAAATGAATTCAAAGGTCACCCCTAGATTTGAATCCAGGCCACTAAGAAAAGGTGATTTTATTCATATTAATAGGGTAATCAGGACAAAAAGCCGACTTGGAAGATTAAGAAAATAGTGAGCTGGTTTATGGTGCTTGTCAGATAAGTGTGTCTAGTCGGATTTACATTGGATATAAGAAGGGAGAAGAAAAACATGACATGAGGGATACTGAATCAACTGAATAGGTCTGAATTGGGGAGAACACAAAATACACCAGTGAACAAGCAGTGAATTTGTATTTGTCAGAATACAAATAGGTTTATCCCCTGAGAGTTACTTACCAAATTCTTTAAAGACTTTCTTTGCCAAATTCTCGATCTCTCTCATCAGCTGAATTATGATGCATTTAAATCTGTTATTAGTCCTTGCTTCTACTTTCCTGAAAACTAAACCCAACAAAAGAAAGTGAATATTTTTTTCAGGAAGACATTATAATTCAAAGTAGCTTTCATCAAACCTTTCTCTGCCTTTGCTACTTCCTATGGAAAAAGCTGAAGCCCCAAACACACCAGTGGGGAGATGCATTCTTTGGCAATGCTCAAAACCCTGAGATAGCTCCCGAATGCTAATGCTCAAGGCTGACATCTCTGTCACAGATCGAATCCAACTTCTCAGCCTGGTTTTGCTGATACTGAAACGCACAGCTTGTGCTGTGCCCCGAATGAGGCTGGTACCCATCTTGCCTCTGGGTTTAATCCCCAGCATCCCATATGGTCTCTCAAGGACCACCAGAAGTGATTCCAGATGAAGAGAAACAACCTGTGAGCTTCTCCGGGTGAGGTCAAAAACAATGTTTTTGTTTTTATTCCCACACTTGGATGTGTTCAGGGCTTACTCTTGACTCTACACTTAGGGATCACTCATTCCTGATGGGGCTCCGGGATCATATGAGATGCCAGGGGTCAAATCCAGGTCAGCCACATGCAAGGCAAGTGCCCTACCCACTGTACTATCACTCCAACCCCTAATGCCTTATTTTAATTTTTTCAAATTAATTTTCATTAAAAGCACTATGATTTACAACATTGTTCATTATACAGTTGTTTCAAGCATTTAATGTTCCAGCACCACCAGTGTGATCTTCCTTCCACCAATATCCCCATTTTCTCTTCAAATTCCAACCTGCCCACTGTTGCACATAACACATTTACTTTATATTGCTTATTCCAGCAAAGCTTTAAGAACTGGCAAATGAAATGATCAGAAAAGAAATCAGTAAGGGCCAATTAGTGATCACTATGTGATTTTGGCCTATGTAAATAATAAGAAACTAATGCCTTATTTTTTTTTTTTTAATTTTATTGAATCACCATGCGATAGTTACAACCTTTCATGTTTGGGTTACAATCTCACAATGATCAAACACTCATCCCTCCACCAGTGCACATTCCCCAACACCGATATCCCGGGTATACCCCCCCTTTCCCACCCTCCCCCTGCCTCCATGGCAGACAATATTCCCCATACTCTCTCTACTTTTGGGCATTATGACCCTGAGAGGTCATCATGTTTGGTCCATTTTCTACTTTCAGCATGCATCTCCCATCCCAACTGGTTCCTCCAGCCATCATTTTCTTAGTGATACCTTCTCCATTCCATCTGCCTTCTCCCCTCTGCTCATGAAGCAGGCTTCCAGCTATGGGGCAATCCTCCTGGCCCTTGTATCTACTGTCCTTGGGTGTCAGCCTCATGTGATGTTATTCTATACTCCACAAATGAGTGCATTCCTTCTATGTCTGTCCCTCTCTTTCTGACTCATTTCACATAGCATGATACTCTCCATGTCTATTGATTTATAAGCAAATTTCATGACTTCACTAATGCCTTATTTTTAACCCAGAATCTGTTCTTTGATCTTCTCCCTCCTCTCCTACCACCCCAGTCATGATCACTGTCCCTCAGATTCATTATTATCTTCTCCCAGCAGAAAGCTATTAATTGCCGGGCTGGAGTGATAGAGTGATAGCACAGTGGGGAGGGCATTTGCTTTGCACGCACCCGACCCGGGTTTGATTCCCAGCATCCCATATAGTCCCCTGAGCACCACCAGGAGTGATTCCTGAGTGCAGAGCCAGGAGTAACCCCTGAGCATTGCCGGGTGTGACCCAAAAAGAAAAAAAAAAGAAAGCTATTAATTGCCGGCGTTGCTTATCTTTCTGAAAAGAACAAACTCAATGTTCCGGAAAGGTCTGTGTTCTTAGAGAAGGAAAGGTCTGCAGCGAAAAAAAACACAGCAAGGGTGCAGGGACCTAGCAGTGTCCCAGAGCCCAGGGAAAGGAATCTCTCCTGATTCCAGGTGTGGCAGTGTTATGTCGAAAGTCAGGTAGGAAGATGAAGGAAGCAAGAAGCAAGAGCAGTCATCTGTGAAGCACTTCATGGATGAAAGACTAGAACAAGGAAGCACAGGAGCCCTCTCTCTCTCTCTCTCTCTCTCTCTCTCTCTCTCTCTCTCTCTCTCTCTCTCTCCTTATGGCTATTATGGTTTGCAATACGGGGAGGGATACTGGGGACATTGGTGGTGGAAAATGTGCACTGGTGGAGGGATGGGTGTTCAATCATGGTATGACTGAAACAAGTATGAAAGTTTTGTAACTGTAGCTCACAGCGATTCAATTTTTTTAAAAAGGGAAAATAAAAAAGCACAGGAGAAATTTGAGAAGCCCAGAGGAAAGTAATCTGGTTGGAGTTGGAGGAAGGAGGAGAAAGTGAAGTATCTGAGAGAGACTGGATTATAAAGACTTTTGTACTATACTATACTAGAAATCTTTCCCCTCTCGGAGAGCCTGGCAAGCTACCGAGAGTTTCCCTCCCTCACAGCAGAGCCTGGCAAATTACCCGTGGTGTATTTGATATGCCAGAAACAGTAACAACAAGTCTAACAATGGAGACGTTACTGGTGTCCGCTCAAGCAAATTGATGAGCTACGGGATGACAGTGACAGTGACTAAAAATCTTTAATTGGGTATTCCAGGCATCTCCCAGAAAGTTCCCTTCCCTTACCATTCCTGTGTTTATTCTGCCTTCTAAGTCTCATTCTAGTCAAAAGGAAGTATTGAGTCATATATAATTGCCCTCTCTACCTTGCTGACTTAATACATTGTATTCAATTCAATAAATATTTGTTAACCCATCTTAGTTTTTAAAAGTCATATCCTGGGCCAGACACATAAGTAACGAGTTAAGCCATATGTGTTGAATGTGGCCAACCCTGGTCTGATCCTGCATGATTCCCTGAGCATCACAGGATGGGTCCTAGGGGTCCCCGAGTCCCACTGAGGTACAATAATGCAAGGCACTGCAGAGCCTTTGCTACACCATATCCCAGGGGGTTCCCATGAAACTGCCAATCTTGTTAACAGAGAGTCATGGGAAAGGACCTCACCACTTTAGAGGCCTCCTCAAATAAATAAGTAATCATATTCTCATTTTTGAAGATATGATATATTTAGATAATCTCATTTCAGCCAAAATAACCAAATACATCTTCAAATAATGAAAGGTCACCCAGTAACTTCAAGGCAGGGAAGATAAGAGAGGCCTCAGCCACCTAGATGCTTAGATTTTTTTCATCACCTCTCTCAGTTAGTAGTATGTTTATAAAATTTTTTATGGAACTGAGGGTTAAGAACAGTTACTTTCTATAGGCCATTCCTGAGATCCATCCATTGTTTGGTGAGAGAAGTCAGTTGAGGAGAGAGGCTAGAAATGTGATTATTTCCCAAGTTTGGGGCCAAATATCTTCTATAAACAGAAAAAGGATAAAAATATAGTGTCTGTCTGAATGGCTCTGAACAAGGAAGAGCAAAGGGTAAAAATGTCCCAAAGGGATTATTACTTGATCCCACTTACACTTCTGGGGCTTATAAACGACTTCCTCCAGTTCCCCCAAGTTTTCCTTGACTGTTACTATTACAGATGCATCGAGAGAGGCACATAGCTTGATGATATAGTCCATGGCTTCTGGAGTGCTTTTTGCATTCCCAACACCAACTGAGGCAGTCAATCCAATAACCTGTAAGGAAAACCCCAAATCATGAGATGTCTGGGAAACAGTATGACCCTTCCACAACCTTTCATATGACTTTTTCCTTTGATGGCATGATTTTCTTCATATCGTTAGATAAGCAAGAACTTCTCCATAATGGCAATGGAAAAGTCCCATTAGGTATAGCACTGAATAAAGATAGGTGTCACAACTATCAGCTTAACACTAATCCACAGAAAAACCAAGACAGGAAACCATTTCAAGAGAGGATGTCTCAGGGCTGGAGAGATAGCACAGCGGATAGGGTGTTTTCCTTGCATGCGGCCGACCTGGGTTTGATTCCCAGCATCCAATATGGCCCCCTGAGCACCGCCAAGGGTAATTCTGGAGTGCAGAGCCAGGAGTGACCCCTGTGCATTGGTGGGTGTGACCCAAAAAGCAATAGAGAGAGAGAGAGAGAGAGAGAGAGAGAGAGAGAGAGAGAGAGAGAATGTCTCTTTTATTTATCCTAGTACGTTCTAAATTGTATGCAACAAGGCACTGGGAAGGAAATGAGTGGAAATCAGACACATGTCCATTCCAATCTCAGTCATATTGCACTGGCTCTGTGACCCCAAAACAAGCATTTTTAGTTCTCTGTCAAGCTGGGAAACAACATCTCTAAAAAATGTCAATAGTGAAAAACTCAGGTATGCAGCTTTTGTGACCAAAAAGAGTTGGCAATGAGTGACCTCTCCACATTTCCCTGTCTTTCCTGGAGTCTGGAAGCTACATTCAAGAAATGCCATTAGCACCATATAAGCTCAATAACGGCCACGATCCAGAGACTCACAAATAAATATTGGAAGAGAGCAAAAAGCTGCAGAGATGCCTCTGGACCCCAAAATCATCTCCAGTTGTATCACCTTGTTAAAAATTTAAGAATTCCTGGAGCATGCAGCCACAAATGCTGCCATGTGATATTTCATACTCTACTTCACTGATGTACCAAAAATAGCACACGACAGGGTGTAAAATAAAAGGCACCCTATCTCAATAGAAAAATAAATAAATAAATAAATAAATACTAGCACACAAGGCTCAAATATGTAACATGTTAGTAATCTCTTATATAAGGGATTAATGGTTCCAGAGATACAATAATCTTCACATATTTTCTTCTAAGAAAACTTTTTTGAATCATTTAAAACTGATCATTCATAACAAGCAATATAAAATAAATTATTTAGAACCCACTTTGGGCGCAGGCTATGGTGGTGGTGGGAAAATTGAAAATAATGGTGGTGGGAAGGTATAATGGTCATGGGATTGGTGTTGGAATATTGAGTGTAATAAATTATTGTGAACAACTTTATAAAAATAAAATAAAATTGGGGAGGAAATGGCAGTATTGTTGGGCCAGTGAGCTGGCTCGAAGAGGTGGAGCTCATGATATGCATGATTGAAGCCCTGAAATGAATCCCCCATAGAGCCCTGATGGTCCCCAAGCACCACTGACAACTGAACAGCACACTGGGGAAACAATAAATTTCAAATAACAATATATAACAACCATTAAATTCATTAGTGTGGATTCAATAAGATGATATTTATGAATAATTAATGACTTAATGGTCACCTGATATGCATTATTTTCCTCTAATAGCCACTTGATAATACTGATAGTATGGCAATACTATACCCCTAAACCATATATATATTCTCTTGTAAGCCAATATTACCTCAATAAAAGTTACATAAAAATAAATATTTAATAACTGATTCATTAGAATGAATCAAATTCACTGCTAATTTTATTCTGGAAGAAAAAAATATATAAAAAAAAATGCAATTGCTACCAAATCTTACTTATTCACACCATATGGAATTTCTTCTAACCTGTTCTTTCTAACCAGATAATTACCAGAATTAGAAAATTTGACAGATGAGTGGTAGACTGTACATTCATGGCTTCCAACTTCATTTGGGTACTTAATATAACCAAGCAGTATTTTTGCATACCCCTCTTAGTTTCCATTCTAATTTTAAATCTTTCCATCTAACTCTATATCCCTAACCTATTCCCATGTTGTTTTCTCCCAGAAAAATGTTCTACTTCTTCATTCAAGAGAAAAGAGAGGTAGATGCCAGAATTCTGGCGCCCATCTAAGAATTACTATTTTGACTCTTCACATTCCCTTCCCCATGTGACACCGAAAACAGTGCTCCATCTGTTCTTCAGTACAAATCCATCTACTTGCCCACTTACCCCCCACCTCTAGTCTCTCCTGCATCCTGTTATATCAGTCATTTCCTCCTCATCTTGCCTCACTTGCTATAATTCACTATTTCAAACTCTACATTCAAGTGATATTGAGAGTTTCGGGATTCTTGAGCCTGCCATGCCCTTTAACAGCTCTGTTACTCTGAATACACAGTAACTTTTACTAGAAATAAGATACCTCATTACTAAAACCGTGTTAGTTTTTGCCTAATCTAAGTTCTATTAGGTCCTGCCTATGTTTACAGCACACTTATAAACTGTTCTAGTTCTACTGTGATTATAACTTGTGCCCACCTCCATACTGTGCTATCATTATAAACAATGATGTCATTCTTATATACCTGGGTTTCCATGGAACTTAAGTTGTCTGAGGCAGAAACTATATTTTTTGGTATTTATAACCTTAGTACCTAACACTACATACATGCCTGTTACAAATGTATATTAGGCATATGTACCTAATATATATTTGTTAAGGGCACAGATGAATAAAAAAACACGAATTGATCAATGATCACATACTATGGATTCAGGATCTGAGGAAGACTTTGTCAGTGTGATAATAAGAACAAGGAAGCAGGATTTAAGGTTAAAGCTCCTGGGGCTGGAGTGATAGCACAGCGGGTAGGGCGTTTGCCTTGCACACGACCGACCCGGGTTTGATTCCCAGCATCCCATATGGTCCCCTGAGCACCACCAGGAGTGATTCCTGAGTACATGAACCAGGAATAACCCCTATGCATCGCCGGGTGTGACCCAAAAAGCAAAAAAAAAAAAAAAAAAGGTTAAAGCTCCTCTGAGGAATTCTTTTGACTTTAGAGTTACCTGGGGCAGTGGGTCTGAAGATTTTCCAAGTTTCTGATCTAGATAACTAAACATAATCATATTGTAAGGATGAAGTTTATTGGTGTTGTGGCATTCATCAAATATCATCAAAGTGAAGATGGAGAGTGATGGAACAGTCCCATTTTTAAGGGCATTAACAAGAATCTGTGGTGTTAAAATGATGATATCATTGCTCTTAATAACCTCTTCCACCACGATAGTCATAGTTGTTGATCCACAAATACCAGCAACTCTGTACCTGGGACATGACAGAAATTTTCTATTACCAGCAATGATATGATAAAGAGCCACAAAGATATGACACTCTAGATCATGACATCAATTCATTAAATACTCTTAAGTTCAAAAGGAATTTATCTGGAGATATTTTGGTAAATTTTGGTAAATACTCTGAGCCTGATGCATAGTAAATGATCAATATATGCATATTAGTTAAAACTTCCGTTAGTATATATAAATTTTTGATGACACCAAGAAAGGGGACCAGTAATATGGTGGCTGGGGCACTTGCTCTGCATGTGGCCAACCCTAGTGCTATCTCCATAGGACTGAACCATATCCTGGTCCACATATTGCATCACAATGATCTCCCAAGTCCTACCAGGAAGTCGTCCCTGAATGCAGAACCAGGAGTAAGTGCTGAGCACGGTAAGCTCTGACCCTCTTCCCCAAAACAAAGCAAAATAACAGCAAGAAAAGAGCATACTTTATAAAAACAGTAATATTAAATAGATTATAAAACTTATAAAAAGTTTATGGGGCTGGAGCGATAGCACAGCGGGTAGGGCGTTTGCCTTGCATGCGGCCGACCCGGGTTCGAATCCCAGCATCCCATATGGTCCCCTGAGCACCGCCAGGGGTAATTCCTGAGTGAAGAGCCAGGAGTAACCCCTGTGCATCGCCAGGTGTGACCCAAAAACCAAAAAAAAAAAAAAAAAAAAAAAACTTATAAAAAGTTTAGTATGCCACTTGATAACAGTTACCTCAAATTGTTGATTCTAAAAGAGCTAACCATAAGAGTATGGATTCCAGGCATATCTAACAAGAAATATTGAATCCATTAAGGAATTAAATATAGAAAATAAAACATAAAGCTACCCTAAATTTTTGAAATCTTGGGTTTTCCTAAAATTTAAGACATGTAAAACATCAGTCACATGAAACTTGAGAAAAGGAGGTCAAACTGTTCTACTTACCCACATCTTTCAAAATATTTTGAAAACACAGATTTCTGCTGCTCATACACTGGGAGTTTATTAGCAAGAAAGACAACCTTTCCCTTTTGTCCTTGTGGAAACTTTTTAAGATGGTGTTCACATATAAGAAGTGATACAAAGGTTTTCCCACAACCTTTTAACAGAAATAAAAGAAAGCAGGTAACTAATATATTAAAATATTTCTGTATCAAAATCCAAAACCGCGCAGCCGCAATAGTTGCCGCGTGATCTCATATCCCTTCACAACAGGTCTGACTCTAGTGGGGAACTCCTAACAATAATAGTGAGGTTTTTGTTGAAATATTGAATGTAACCAAAGTAAAGAGAAAGTAAAGTGAAATTTATCAGTTCGGGGGGGGTGGGGTGCGGGATGGGAGGTATACTGGATTTTTGGTGTTTTTTTTTTCTTTTTTCTTCTTTGGTGGTGGAATATGGGCACTGGTCAAGGGATGGTTGTTTCAGCATTGTATAACTGAGACTTAAACCTGAAAGCATTGTAATTTTCTTCATGGTGATTCAATAAAATAAAAAAATATTTCTGTATCGAGGTCATTATTTGAAGCTCCTCTGGAAGCACTGTACTGACCAATAAGTAACATGGCTAGATTAGTTATGTCAGAATTTACATTAAAAAATATATCAAGCTACTTCAGAGGTAGCATGCTCAAACATGCATTTTTCTTTCCTTTTTATGTTCCTGAATATCTTCAGAAAGATAGTAATAGGATGGCTTTTTCAAAAGAAATAGAACAATGGGAAAAAATGAGACTGGCCAAATATGTCACAGTACTTAGTGAAAGAAAAAAGAAGAAAAAGCAATCATCAGAAAAAAACTATGCAAGTAATGGCAATGGGCTTACCAGTTGGAGCACAAATTATTGTGTTTTTTTCTTCTTTTGCAGGCAAAGCAAGCTCCAGTTGGTAATTTCTTGGCTTCAATGGGCAGTAAGTCTGAGACACTTCTGCTTCTACTGCTTCTGTAATACAAAAGGACCATCATTGCCATGAGGATTGAGGACTAGTCAAATAGACTAGAATTCTGATTCTAGCAAGTAGGGTTAGTCCTAAAAACCTAGTAAACCAGACAAAAATTCTGACTCTAGCGAGAGGTCTTTGCTTAAGAAAGTTTAGAATCTTGGTCTTTCATTCTACACAGATTGAACGACAGAATTCTCCCTCGTAAAAAAAGAAATGGGGAAGGGTGGAAATTAAAAACATTTCTTTCTTTAACAGCCTAGTAAGGAGAAACCAAAGCAAGGAACACCAATTCAGAGCAAGGCAGAAGGCCACTGGTAGAAGAAAATGCCAGATGAAACAATTTCTCCAAGACTTTTGAAAAACACCCAACTCTAAATATTAATTTTATAAAGCAAAATCTCACAAGCAATGACCATACTATATATGTACATAGGCTCTCACACTGTGTTTATTCTCAACAGAACCAGAGTTTGGTTTTAAAAAAATTAAAATTAATGTGCATCAAAGTGATTTAAAACCCAGTGCTCTCCCAGTCGCACATAATCCCCTGATCAGCACCCCAAATTATAACCCAGTAACCCTCAGTATGGTCTAATAATAGCAACAACAGCAACAAATCAGAAGATTTATCTCAATAGCATAAAAACATAGTGTGAGCAGATTAAAAAAAAAAAAAGGACCTTTGATATTATCTACTAAGTCGAACCTATATACTTCTAAATTATTTTTTAATAGACTTACAAACTTTTGTGATCCCATTGCAGTCATACAATGTTCAAATATCCATCCCTCCACCAGTGCCCATTCTCCACCACCAATGTTGCCAGTATCCCTCCTGCCACCCCATCCCTGTCCACCTGCTGCCTCTGTGGCAGGCACATTCCCCCTTACTCTTTTTCTCAGGTGTTATGGTTTGCAATACAGGTACTAAGTGGCCATCATGTTTGGTCCGTAGTCTACTTTCAGCACACATCTCCCATCCCAAGCGAGCCCTCCAACCATCATTTACTTAGTGGTCTTTTCTCTAACCCAGCTGCCTTTTTCCCCAGCACATGAGTTTGGCTTCTAAGACGTGGAGCAATCCTCCTGGCCCTTATCTCTACCATCCTTAGCTGTTAGTTCCCTATTATGTTACTTTATACTCCATAAATGAGTGCAGTCATTCTATGCCTGTCCCTTTCTTTCTGACTCATTTCACTTAGCATGATACTCTCCATGTTCATCCACTTATATGAAAATTTCATGAGTTAATAATTTTTAACAGATGCACAGTATTCCATTGTGTAGATATACCAAAGTTTCTTTACCCAGTCATCTGTTCTTGGGCACTTAGTTTTTTTTCCCCAAATTCTGGCTATTGTAAATAGTGCTGCAATAAACATACAAGTGCAGATGTCATTTATACTGGACTTTTTTGCATCTCCAGGATATATTCCCAGAAGTGGAATTGCTGGGTCAAATGGGAGCTCAATTTCTAGTTTCTTAAGAAACGTCCATATTGTTTTCCAAAAGGGCTGAACCAGTCAGCATTCCCACTAGCAGTGAAGGAGAGTCCCTTTCTCCCCACATCTGTGCCAACATCAGTTGGTTTTGTTCTTTTGGATGTGGTCCAGTCTCTGTCCTCCTATCTATTTTTTTAAAGGCAAATTTCAAACAGATTGATCAGTAAGTTAACACAGAATCTTTTGACATCAGAAAAATGTAAAGTAACTCACATTCATTGATTTTTATTCTAGCATGACCAAAAAAGTTGTATCATGCAGTTGCAAAAATAATCTGTAAATTTTCTTCTTGTCGTGTTATTCCCCTAAATCACCTCTTTTCATGTATTCTAATTTCTTCTGGGATGCCTTTTCACATATAACTTTACTGTGGCTAATGTAACTTTCAATTCTCCTAATTAAAACATTTTCCTGAAATATACAAGGTAGGTCTCACAGGGCCAGCACTAATTGACATGGTCCTTTGGTGTGAAACAGTAAACAAGATCCTGATGGAGAACATGGCTTCCTCCCGTGCTGTTTGACAAACAGCCTGGTTGGATTTCAGGTAGGCACGCCTATGGAGGACACATATGGCGCCAACTTACACTGCAGCCCTGGGATCATGGACAGAGACTGAGCAAGTGACCTGCAATTGCAGTAAAATTGGTTCCTGAGAAAACAGAAATGCTTTTCAACTTCAGAAACTTGGAGCTTCTGAGAAGACATTATCTGCATTTTTAATGAAGAAATGTATGTATTACTATATTCTTAGTGATAAAAGGTGATGCAAAAAGAAGAGGGCCTGGAGAGATAGCAAAGCAGGTAGGGCACTTGCCTTGCACGAAGCTGACCAGGGTTTGATCCCCACATCCCATATAGTCCCTCAAGCCCACCAGGAGTGATTCCTTAATGCAGAGCCAGGAGTAACTCCTGAGCATCACTTGGTGTGACGCCAAAACAACAGCAAAAAAGAAAGGAAGATGAAAGCTGATAGCAGCTATGAAAAAAGAGACAATGGCATTACTTGATTTTAGGGAAAAATTAATTTGAACATAAATTCTTTTCTCTTTCCTAATTTTCTTTCAAAGCCTTCTCAGAAGAGTGTACGTTTCATCTTAAAAAACCTGTCTCCTACCAAAACACCTGGAGAGAACTGTTACAACAAAGGAACAAACAATGCCATACCTGAAGGAGGACATGGATTCTGACTGAGATTCTGGTTTTCTGCTTCTTCCTGGTAGACAAAGTGTACGTCAAAAGTTTCCACTTCATCATCCTTAAGATCTTCTACTTCAGCTTTTTTGGCACCTTCATGAGACCAAAATACATCTTGGTATCTTACACAGTAGTTTTGGAAAATTTTATATTGTTGTGGGTGCTCACTCAGCAGTGCTCTGGGTGGCATGCGGTGCCAGGGACTGAACTCAGGCCCTCACATATGCAAGGCATGTGCTTTGATGCCACTGCTTGGAGCATCATCCCTACGCCTTCATATAATCTCATTACAGTTCTGTAAAGTGATCATATCACTAAATTTTTAAGCTTACTTTAAGATTCTTCACAACCACTTTGTTCACCTTTTAAGGCAATTTATTTTATTTTTATTTTGGGACACATCCAGAGATTCTCAGGGGATCATTCGGGATGCTTGGGATTGAACCCAGGTCAGTTTCATGCAAGGCGAGAGCCCTACCCACTGTACTACTGCTCCTACCTCTCATCTTCTAAGAAAATTTTCAAGGATCTCATTGTAAATTTGAAATCTCAAATTGCAATCTGTGCTTCCAGGACATATAGGACATTATTGACATTATTCAAAGTATGGAATACGACGAGGCGAGAGGACTCAAAGGTCTGGAGGGCATGCCTTGCACCAAGGATGCCCACTTTCAATTCCTGGCACTGCATGGTCCCCTATAACTCCTGAACACTGAGATGAGAGCCACCCCTGAGCACTGCCAGATGTAGCCCCCCAAAAGGAATAAAGTATGGAACATGGAACAGCAGCTTCCAGAGTTAAAAGAAATGCACATTCTTGAGCCACTACAGAATCAAAATCTTTGTTTTAGCCAGACATGATTCCCAGGCATGCCACAGATAAGAGAAACATGATTTAGCAGACACTCATGCTTAACATTTCTGATTAAGCCCTGGCTAACAATCAGATATGTATTTAGACAATTTCTGGAACAACTTGAAAGAGAAAAAAGAAAAGCTAGATGTTGCACTAAATACAGCCTTCCAAGCAATGCTTCAAGAAGTTATTGTCAGGAACTTCTCATTCCCATTCCAGAGTTCCAGGTGGCTTCCAGGCCGGAGAAACAGGGACTGTCTCTCATTTTGCACTCAGAAAAGGAAGTGAGCTGTTCTCTAGCTATTTCTTTGATCCTTTAAACCCTGAATTTATTCTGAGCTGGAAGTCAGATTCTGCCTCTTTACCGGGAAGCAATGAGTTCATTCTGGATGGGGCCATTTGCCCTAGTCCACTTTGAAAAGTTTCATACAATCAAACCACTTCTGCAGGTGAATAACCACCTGTCAGTCAGCACTCAATTTCATCCTGATGTTGCCTTGGGCATCACATGAAAAAAGTGCTCCAGGATGCTTTCCTCTCTGACAAGGAATGAAAATCAAGCAGGAATGAGGAAGCCCTGAGTAGAAATGATAAAGAGATCTGAGCATGTGCAGACCCTCCCGCCCTCAGAACTCTTTCTTCTAATAGCCTACCTTTCTCGACAATCCACAGTTCACTGAATTTGCTATTTTCTCTCTCCAAAGCAAGCTGCAACATTTTGGGCCAATTGCTCTTATCCGACCTTATGAGGCAGTCAACCAATTTCTCTGCACCTGCCATTCGTCCCTTGGAGGAACAAATCTTAAGCAAAACAACCGCAATTCATTATCAAGGATTTAAGTGTTCTTAATTTCATAAGTTTTACTGAAGAACTATCAATTCAAATACTATCTGATTTTTAAAGCCTTGCATACTATGGTTCTGTAAGTATTCATGTCCCTTTTTATTTCCTTTTGGTTTGGGGGTTGGGTCACAGTCAGCAACACTCAGGACTTACTTTTGGTTCCGTGCTCAGAAATTTACTCCTGACAGTGCTGAGGGACAAGATGGGATGTAGAGGATCAAACCCAGGTTGACTGTGTGCAAGGCAAACGCCCTATCCATTGCACTATTGCTCTGGCCCTATTCATGTCCGCTTTCATCCCACCCAAGAGTCTTTTAAAATACTCTTTCCCTCATCCTTGTCCCCTACATGTGTATCACAATGAGAAACAAACCACTCTTGCCACCTCTAAGATTTATCATCATCAATAGCAGTGGAAGACAATCTATTTATATGACAAACATTCAAAATAATAGTATAAAGAGCAAGTTAGGGGCTGGAGCAATAGCACAGTAGGTAGGGCATTTATTTGCCTTGCATGCGGCCGACCCGGGTTCGATTCCCAGCATCGCCATATGGTCCCCTAAGCACCACCAGGGGTGACTCCTGAGTGCAGAGGCAGGAGTAACCCCTGTGCATCACCATGTGTGACCCAAAAGGAAAAAAAGAGAGCAAATTAGAAGGATATGACAAAATATCGATAAATATTTTCGTCAAGGTAGTGGAACTTCCACAAATTGTCCTTATAAAATATCATAGAAAGGGGGCAAAGAATGAAATAGACTGAGTGGAACTGAGTCTAATTGCCAGAGAACTGGATTTGATCTTTGGTACCAAATATGCCTTCTAATACTTCCAGAAGCAAACCCCTGAACACTGAATCTGGATAATCTCTTGAGCACTGCTGGATATGACCAAACAAATAAAATGCATCACATTGACAAGGTGCTATTATTATTATTATTTTCATCTTAAACATGAAGAAATAGAGGCTTAGAAAGAATAAGTAAATTTGCTCAAGATCATATCAAGAGTGGCTGAGCTAGGATTACAACAAAATTTCTTTCTCTCCAGAGCCTAAACACTTAAGCCTTTGAAGTTAAAAGATTTTTTTCTTTTACTTTACTAAACTGTTCTATTTTATTAAGATTTTCAGAAAACATTATTCATAAAATTATTAAAATGATCTTAGATGAAAATAGGACACACCTGAAAAGAGACGAATTTGTGACAAAAATATTGCTCAGTTCCAAATAAGCAATAAGTGGGTAAGGCAAGTTGGTTCCCAGTCACCACATCTGGTCTCCTGAGCACAGCCAGGAGTGACCCCAAAATACAGAGCCAGGAGTAAACTTGTGTGCAGCTTCATGTGGCCAAAAAACCAAAACTAAATAAACAAAGTTCTATTCAGGGTACTATTTGAGAAATTGGGTTTTGTGGATTTCAATTTCCTTTCTCAAGATGAAAAATGGAAAAAAGAAATTTCCCATATTCAAATTATTCCCCAAATCTGGACATTTTATATTAATTAATTACCTGTGAAATTTCTTCATATTCCTGAGTGATTAGACATTCATCTATATGAGGCAGGAGATCTAATGGATCAACTATGGTTTTAAATTCTGGTTGTAAACGCCTTAAGAGCAATCTATAGTCCTCCAGGTCATCAATTTTTTTAAAATCCCAATTTTCAAAGGCTTCACAGAGTCCAGAATAACCTGAAAAGCAAGGAGCAAATGGGACTCTCATGAGACTAAAAATTACTTCAAGATAGGTGCATATGCTGCTCAGACTCATTTGCTGCTTGTGACCATGTGGTCTAGCACATCTGGCATCTAAACATATGTCGCCCATATCTTCTCCCCTCTTGAGTTGTGTGCTTTCATGCTTCCCTATCTAATGCTGAGATATGTGGAGGAGCTCTCTCTACCTTTGGAAAACCCGAATTCTCTCTTGAACGCGTTATTCTCTCACTCTCTCTCTCTCTCTCTAGCTCACTCACTTGCTCTCTTTCTTGTGACCTTTCTCTCTTTCCTTTTTCCCTTTCCTAAAACCTCCAAATAAAATGGTTTACTTAAAAAAACATATTAGTAATATGTTTGGAATTACAGGAAGAGAATTTTTTAGAATCTATAAATCACCTCATTTATTAATGACCATGCAAAAAGAAAAGTTGATATTCATCTTTTTTTTTGGGGGGGGAGATTGTTTTATATGGCTAAATATAGAAACCCGAACTTAGTGCGGACACCCGATTGGCATAGCTGGAGCGATAGCACAGCGGGTCGGGCGTTTCCCTTGCACGTGGCCAATGTGGGTTTGATTCCTCCATCACTCTCCGAAAGCCCGGCAAGCTACCGAGAGTATCTCGCCCACACAGCAGAGCCTGGAAAGCTACCCCTGGCATATTCGATATGCCAAAAACAGTAACAACAAGTCTCACAATGGAGACGTTACTGGTGCCTGCTCGAGCAAATCGATGAACAACAGGACAACAGTGCTACAAATATAGAAATCAAACAATAGCAAGTCATAACAGTGACTTGTAGTTTTTATTTAGAGTATTTCTTTTTAAAAATTTTATTTACTTATTTACTTATTTTAATGAATCGCCGTTGGGTACAGTTACAGACTTACAAACTTTCGTGCTTACGTTTCTGTCATACAATGATCGAGAATCCATCCCTTCACCAGTGCTCATTCTCTACCAACATGATCCTGGTATCCCTCCTACTGCTCCCACCGCATCCCTCCCCCCACCCCACCTCTGTGACAGGACATTCCCTTTTGCTCTCTCTCTCTCCTTATGGGTGTTGTGGTTTGCAATTGAGGGATTGAATGGCCATCATTTGGTCTGTAGTCTACTCTCAGTATGCAGCTCCCAACCCGAGCGGGCCCTCCAAGACCCAGCATGGTCCCTTCTCTGTCTGAGTTGCCTTTTTCCCCAGCACATGAGGCTGGCTTCCAAGCCGTGGAGCAACCCTCCCGCTATTCATCTCTATTATTCTTGGGTGTAAGTCTCCCATTCTGTTACTTTATATTCCACAAATGAATGCAATCTTTCTATGTCTGTCCCTCTCAAAAAAATAGTTGATATTCATCTTATGTACCATTTAAGAAGGAAGTATTAGGATAAATGTGAAGTGTGACATTTGCTCTTACTATAAAATATTCCTTCCAAAGTGCCCCAGGTGAGCAACGCGGCCCGGAAAATGCTCCGGACCCGAATTGGGGCCAGCAACACTGGGGAGCCGGACGGAGGAGGTGCAGCCAGCACACCTTCTCCTGAGCAGCAACTAACACGGCTCCGGGATTCGGGACTGGGACACATCCGACCTTTTCTAAAACCTGAAAACATACAATCTTTTAATGGAAAACTAATTATCAAATGCTTCCTTAGTAGGGCTATCTTGTTTGGGGGTATAACTCCCACAACAATAGTGAGTTTTGTGTTGAAATATGGAACGTAATCAAGGTGAAGAGAAAATGAAGTGAAATTCATCAGTTATATAGTTGGGGTGGGGGGCGGGGGGTATACTGGGGTTTTTGGTGGAATATGGGCACTGGTGAAGGGATGGTGTTTGAATACTGTATAACTGAGACATAAACCTGAGAACTTCATAACTTTCCACATGGTGATAAAATAAAATTTTTTAAAAAATCAAATAAAAAAAGTGCCCCAGGGTCCTCACCTATGTCTCATAATTGTCTTTAAATAAATCAAATCAACATGTTAGTGTCAGTGCAAAATAGAAAAGAGGTTAAAAAGAAATAAAAGTCTTAATTCCTATTCTTAGGAGCTTACTTTCTTCTGTATTATTCCATATTATTCCAAGAAAAAATGCAGCCAGAGCAATAGTACAGCTGGTAGGGTGCTTCCCTTGCATGTAGGCCTGTTCAAATTCTATCCCCGGCACCCCATATGGTTCCCTGAGCCCTGTTACTACTGATCCCTCAACACAGAGCCAGGAGTCAGCCCTGACCGAGCATGGCCTCCAGTTCACCAAGTTAATATAATTTCAAAATCCTGGAAGTCAAATAACATTCTCCAACCTATGAGCAGAAAGAACGAACTAACCTGCTTGGTGAAGGGCATCCAGAAACGCACGGAACCAACCTTCCTCCTGGAGCTCCAATAAATACTTGAAAAAAATTGAAGCAGCTTCTGTGGCGCCCTTGTTGTTTTTCTCAGTCTGGATGAACTGCAGCTTCTCTACAAACAGGAACAAGATGGAAAGAAAACTCACTGTGAGAGAATTCCAGAAGGGTTGTTGCTGAATCTTCTCCTATCCCAGCACGAGAAGGTAGCAATGTCTACTCAGACATCTCCCCAGTCTTCACCAACCCACTCTGCCATCCTGTTTGGAAGCTTCCAGGATGGAAGTCTGGCTCGACTTGCAGTCCTTAAGAGGGGTTTCTTCAAGATAACTGGAAAAGTCTCTCCACAACCAGGAAGGAGTAGCTAGAGCATGGGGCTGGATGAAACAAAGGATTCCTGAAACAGCTAAGTGTGCATTAGCTGGGGAACCAAACAGAGCATTAGGAATAGAGATCTGTCCCTGGTCATTTTTACAGGTTTTTGCTTTAAAACAAAACAAAACAAGACAGGATATACGGCATCAAAGATAGGGCAAAAGGAACTAAAGAGAAACACAATGAATTTGATCCCCCACCCTGGAGATGGACACACGGACACCACGGGCTCACTCCACTGACCCTGAAGAGCGGGACCAGGCTGCTACCTTGGTAAGTCCAGGTCTCAACGAATTCCCATTTCTGGCATTGCCGACAGGAAGTCAATGTGAAGGGAGTACACCAGTTGTGGTGCTGCTTGACCAATGTATCCTCAGATCGTAGAGGCGGACCGCCCACATAATAGGCACTCAACAAAAGCATGTTGAATGAATACAGGAAGAAAGGAAGGGAGTTGATCCCAACTCTAGCTCAAGAGCTCTCTAGCAATGTCTCTGGCAACCATAACATGAATCTTTCTTTTTTTGTTGTTGTTGCTATTTTTGGAGTGATAGCACAGTGGTAGGGCTTTTGCCTTGCATACGGCTATCCCTCTCGGAGAGCCCGGCAAGCTACCGAGAGTATCCCACCCTCACAGCAGAGCCTGGCAAGCTACCCGTGGCGTATTCCATATGCCAAAAACAGTAACAACAAGTCTCATAATGGAGACATTACTGGTGCCCGCTTGAACAAATCGATGAGCAACGGGATGACAGTGACATAGTGATACAGTGATTTCTTTGGGGAAAGGATCCCACACCCAGAAGTTTTCAGGGATTACTCCAGGCAGTGCTCAGGATGCCTTATGTGGTGTGAGATTGAGCCACAGAGGGAGGGAAGTAAGGCAAATACCTTAATGAATATGTTACTTCTTTGGCCTCATAAAATTAATTTTTCTAAAGTGTAAAGTTCAATGGTCTTTAAACTTAGTAATTCATCACTGCTCTCTAATTTTAGAACATTTTCATTAACAGAAGAAGAAATCTTGTACCCCTTAGTAGTCCCTCCCCAGGCTCTTCTCTTAGCCCCAGACAACCACTAATCTCACTTCATGGATTTGCCTCTGCTAGATGTTTCACATAAATGGAATCATACAGTATGTGGTCTTTATAGCTACTTTATTCCACTTAGCACAATGCTTTCTAAGTTTATTCTGTTGTAACACATATAATTAGTTCTTTCTACTGCTGAGTAACAATCCTGCACATAGCTAGATCATAAGTTATCTGTATTCTCATCAGTTAGGGCATTTTGGTGGTTCCTACATTTTGATTCTTAGGAAGAGTAATACTGTAAACACTCTTGTACAAGAATTGTCATAGATGAACATATTTATTTCTTTTGAGAAATACCAATATGGGGGATAGCTACTGGATATGGTGACTCATGTTTAATACTGTAAGAAATTATCAAATTGATGTCCAACAGAGCTGTTCCATTTGAATTCTCGCCATCAATTTGTGATAACTCCAATTTTTACACATTTTTGGGAAGGATCCCACACTCGGAAGTTTTTAGGGATCAATCCGGGCACTGCTCAGGATACCTTATGTAGTGTGAGATTGAGTCACAGAAGGAGGGAAGTAAGTCAGCACTTTTTTAAAAAAACTTCAACCATCTTTATTAGCTTTCTATGGCTGCACTAACAAATTACTGCAAACTGGATAACTTCAAAACAAATAGATACTTATTCTCTGGCAGTTTTGGAGGCCAATGTGTGGAATCTAGGTATCGGACAGGCAAAGTTTCTTCCAAGGACTCTAGGGCGCTGTTATTCTTCAACCTGTAGACACTGCCTGGCTGTCCACTGAAACTTCTCCCCCATTCATGCAGTTATCACATCAGTGTTCTCAACCCCTGCCCCATGGACCAATGTTTGTCTTCAGGTGTAAAAATGATTGAGAACCACAGATGTAGTGCTGTGGTTACTAACTGCTGGTCCTCTAGTGCAGAGACTAGAGGATGTAAGCAGACGTGCAAAGGTTGAAAACCCCGGGTCTAGGAAACAGACCTTGCATTCTTCCAGCCCCTCGTAGTTAGTAGTTGATGGCACTCCCTAGCTTAGAGCCACTGCACTCCAACCCTTGCCACTTCCCTCACATTCCCTTCCTCTCTGTCTGTGGCCACATCAAGCCTATCTCTGCCTCTCTTCACAGACCTGGTGTTTCAAGAGGTCACCAATCACATTTGATTAAAACCCACCCTACTCCAGTATAATCTCATCTAAATGATTCACCTCTGGCAAATCAGTTTCCAAATCAGGCAGCATTCTGAAGCACCATGGTCAGGACTCTGACTTATCTTTGGGGGTGGGAGACATGTCAACCCATAACAGCAACCTATCTTGCCACCTGTCCCAGTCCCTGCACAATTTTACTCTGATCTTTGGAGATGGTTAATCATGTTCTTCAACTCAGTCCTTACAGCTGGACCACACCCCACACCTGTCACTACCATTTGTTCATCCCTAAGCAACAGCCAACCATTTCTGATCCTCCACATGGATGTTCAGATATGTTCCAGGAACAGTAGAAAGCTTCCCAGGAAAAACTTGACAAATCCTTGATAGTTTAGATTTACTTTGCATATTGTTGGGCCATCCTGATACTGGAGCAACTCAGCTCCAAGTATCTGTGACTATATGTAGTAAGACTTTTCTCCAAAGTACTTGAAATATCAATTAAATTCCATCATGGACTGCAGTTCCCACTCCTTGCTGACCTCATCACTCTGTGATGCCATACATAGCTTTCCAAGGCAGAATTTCTTGGTCTCTAGTCTGGTATGTCTTGATCTCATTATGTGACTCTGCTATGGCACTGATACTGTACAGTGTACAGCAATAGTCTGAGAACCCATCTTCTCCCTAAGATTGTGACCATGAACATGTTGTATCTTTGTCTTTATGAATTGCATTCTAATATCAACCAAGCACCTGGTTCATGTTATGCATATGTTCAAAATATGTTCCTGAAGTACTGGATAAATATTCACTTTCATTTAGTTTGACTTGGAGGGTAGGGGCTTGGGCCACTCCCAGTTATGCTTAGTGCTTACTCCTGGCTCTGTGCTCAGGGATCATCATTCCAGGCTGTGCTCAGGGGACACACAAGTTGCCAGTGATTGAATCAGAGTCCATTATGTGAAGGGCAAAATGCCTAAACCACTGTTCCATCTCTCTCGCTCATGGGGTCACTACTTCTCCCTCCTCCTCCTCCTCCTCCTCCTCCTCCTCCTCCTCCTCCTCCTCCTCTTCCCCCTCCTCTTCTTCCTCCTCCTTCTCCTCCTCCTACTTCTCCTGCTCCTCCACTGAATGACCATGGAGGCAAACAATTACAAAGCTGTTCATGGTTTGTTTCAGTCATACAATGGTTCCAACATCCATCCCTCCACCAGTGCATATTTCCCACCACCAGTGTCCCCAGTTTTACCCCACCACTATCACCCCCAGCTTGTCTCTGTGGCAGGCACTTTCCTTCTCTCTCTCTCTCTCTCTCTCTCTCTCTCTCTCTCTCTCTCTCTCTCTCTCTCTCTCCCTCCCTCCTTCCCTCCCTCCCTCCTTCCCTCCCTTCCTCTTTCATCCTTCTCTCTGACTTTGACTCTTTCTCCCTCTTTCCTTTTGGGGTTTGCAATATAGATACTGAGAGGTTATCATGTTTGTTCCTTTACCTATTTTCAGCACACAGTCCTTATCCAGAATGGTCATTTCCAACTATCTTTGTCACAGTGGTCCCTTCTCTATCCCAACTGTCTTCTTCCGTAGCACTCGAGGCAGGCTTCCAACCATGGACCAATGCTCCTGTAGGCTCTCTTCATAAAGGATCAGCTTTCTCAAGATTCTGTTCCAGGCTCTTTCTACTGACATTCCAATGGGGAATCTCACCCTCTCCCATTGCTCTAGAGAGCAACTCTACACAAATGATTTCCTGGCCCTAGACTTTCCCCCTGAGCACCATATCTATATGCGGTCAACACCATGACCATCTCTCCTTGTACAGATCTGGACCGTAATCTAGTGCAAACCTGTGTCTCCACATGGCCTTTATCACACAGTCGTTCTTTCCCTCAGGGATCTTAGCCAGAAACGCTGGAGTCTTTCTCCACTGTCATCACCTACCTACCTCCCAGAGTCTTCATGAATAAACACTTTGTATGTTTCCAGCATCTTGTGAATCAATCCACCTCTCCCATTCCTCTGACTCCTCTTCTTTAAACTGGATTTCCAGTCTCCAGTGTTTCCATGCTCTCTAGTATATTGAAATCTATTCATCAATTTATTCTTATCTTTTTTTTTTTTTTTTTTTTTTGCTTTTTGGGTCACACCTGGCGATGCACAGGGGTTACTCCTGGCTCTGCACTCAGGAATTACCCCTGGCCGTGCTCAGGGGACCATATGGGATGCTGGGATTTGAACCCGGGTCAGCCGCATGCAAGGCAAACGCCCTACCCGCTGTGCTATCTCTCCAGCCCCAATTTATTCTTATCTTATGTCTATCTTATTCATTCCTCTAGATGCAGTCAGATTGTTTTTCTACAACAAAAACATGATTTTTGTCTTCCCTCAAAACTTTCAGTGAATCAATTCAAAGCTGTTCGTGTTCTCACTTCCATCTGTCTCAGGGGCCTCATTTCCCTTATCTCAGACCTCTCTCTCCTTGCCTCAGTCACACTAGTCACATCTCTGGAACCCGGAACACAATGCATTATCTGTTACCTTAGACTTTGCACAATAAATGAGACTTTTACCTGCAATCTCTTTAGTCTCTTCCAGAAAATTCTCATTCCTACTTTAGATCTCAGGTACATACAGCATGACTGAATGCTTTGCCTGCTGTCTTCAGACAAGGTAGAGATCCAATCTAAATTTTCCAATAGCAGTTATCATCAAAGCACACCCTACACTTTATTTGAGCTATTTGCTTTTACAGGTATTCTCTAGTCTTTATTAGAACAGGAAGCACCTCTATTATGTTCATTACTGGCCCTTCAGTTCCTAAAAGGATTATTTCTTGTTCATAATGTAGTTATGAGTCTATAACTCTCAATGCTAGATAATATCTGTTAATAAACATCAAAGAATGGGATTCCTACCAGTTAGTTAAGTGTGTCACTCACTCCAAAAATTTCCAAAAGAAATTGCCTGGGCTTACATTTTAAGGTGCAGACTATTCCCACTTCACTGATAGACATCATTTTGTTACTTCTTTCTGAGCACAACTAGAAAGCAGAAATCCACTTTTGTTGGTGATATTCTTTCAATTCCTCACTACAACCCAGCCACTATAACTCAGATTACATGTTTGTTTTAATACGCTTTAAAGAAACAAAAATGAAAAAAACAAACACACACAAAAAAACTGCCCCAAGTCAAGAATGTACCAAGACTCTTGGAGCCTTAAAGAAGCTGTCAAATCCCTTCTCCTCTCTACCCCTCCCAGGCACACGCCCCTTCCCCTCTTTCCCCTGCTCTTCATCATGCTCTTCAAAAGCGAGTTGGAAGCATTTTGCAAAAACCCAAATCCATTCCGTGCTGGGAGTCCTACTCCTTTTAAATGAAGTTTCCGATGCTTTTGGAAGTGCAAGGAAGACCCAGCAGAGCCAGGGAAAACCTCCGCGGAGCTCTGACGGCCTTTTAAACCAAGCGCCCACGGCCCAAACCATGAGCTGTGCGGTACTGCAGAGAAAGGCGTTTTAATCTCTCTGGGTCTCTGACGTCAGCACAAAGACAAACACAAATGGAAGAAACGGATGGCGATTTGTTTCCACAGCCTAAACGCGCACAGGCGTGCACCGCTAAGCGAGTCATTCCACCTCGCGGGGACTCGGCTTACCCCTCAGACGCTCCCAGGCTTTCCTGGACTACAGATCCCATCTCTGAATTAAAAAAAAAATAAATAAATAATCGCAAAATGCTGAGACTTTAGCACAAACTCCGAGTTCCTTCATCGCAGGCTACCTGTATTAGTTCAAAGGAGGTCGGGGAGGGTGCGGGGTAGGGAAAAAACAAGTTCTGGATTTTCCCCCCCCTGCCTTAGGAGGTGGACTGGACGCTGCTGGGGACCACTCACCCTCGCTAAGCCAAGTGGCTACGTAGCACTGGATGTAGGTAGGGTCCAGAATCTTTATAACGTAGTCCCTGAAGGCGATGAGATTTTCCCGCTCTCCGGGTGTCATCTCTGCAGCTCGGTTCCCCTCCATCTCCCCAACCTTTCTCGGGCCGCAGACCTTTTAAAGCCTAGCGAGGAGCGGAGGTTTCCCGGTGCTGGGAGTGGCAGCTGTAAGGAAACCAAAACCTCGCAGAATCGAAACCGCAACCAGTTGCAGGCGACAGGAAGTGGAGGTGGGGCAGGAAACTGGTTTCTGGCACTTGGCCCTGCAAACGTGCTCAGCGCCCATTGCAAACTCCTGACCGCCTGATTTTGCCAGAGCCCGCTATTGGACCAAATACAGACCGAAGAGGATTCACCCCCACTCCCACCCCAGGAAATTGCTTTTTTCTTTTTCTTTTTGGGTCACACCTGGCGATGCACAGGGGTTACTCCTGGCTCTGCACTCAGGAATTACTCCTGTCGGTACTCGGGACCATATGGGATGCTGGGAATCGAACCCGGGTCGGCCGCGTGCAAGGCAAACGCCCTACCCGCTGTGCTATTGCTCCAGCCCCAATTGCTTTTTGAATCTCATTTTATTTTACCTTTATGCTTTGCCTTTATAGCGATCAAGTTTAGATAGAATTGAAAATGCACGGGTTAATTTTGTAAATGACAACATTTTCTTGGCTTTGAAAAAAAAATGTTTGTAGGTGCAATTCCTTCTCCCAGTTGGAAGGACATCATTTTATTTTATTTTATTTATTACTTTTTAAATTTTTTATTAGTGAATCACCGTGGGGTACAGTTACAAACTTACAAACTTTCGTGTTTCCATTTCAGTTATACAATGATCGTTTGCTCGTCCCTCCACCAGTGCCCATTCTCCTCCATCAATGTTCCCAATATCCCTCCCACCACATACACCCCACCCCCCACCTCCCCACCCTGCTTCTGTGACAGGGCATTCCCTTTTGTTCTCTCTCCTTTTGGGTGTTGTAGTTTGTGATAGAGGTATTGAGTGGCCATCATGTTTGGTCTATAGTCTACTTCAGCATGCATTTTTCAACCTGCATGGGTCCTCCCAACATCCTTTACTTGGTATTCCCTTCTCTGTCAGCTGCCTTTTCTCCCAGCATGTGAGGCCAGTTTCCAAGCCGTCGAGCAGACCTCCTGGTCTGGAAGGACACATTTTAAACTTGACAAAGGACGCTGCCTGTTCTGCAAAATGGGGGTGCACTTTGCATTCTGGGCAGCAGTGAGAGGACTCCAGAAGAAATAACAGCCAGCAGCTACTTTGTTCAGAGGCTGCAGGAGCCAGCCCCCTTGGCCAGAATGCAAGGGCTGCTTCCTCTCCTGGATGGAAACTTAAGGTTCCCTGGATGGAATTCAGGGTTGTGGTGCTCTAGCCCTTGGAGGTATCACACTGACCCATTTTTAATTCACTGAAGAGCTATTTGCATGTACTTATCATCATCAAATTTCAAATGTGTTGCTGGCACATAGACATGTAAGTATTTCCAGGCCTTGTATCATGCAAATTGCTAAACTGACTTACTAGCTCTACTAATTATTCTGCTGTAGGGCCTTTAATTCCCTTGGAAAACACGTTTGGAAATTGAGTCCCTAAGCAGGTGGGACTCAGTTTCCAACTGTTTCCTGAAGTGGCAGCAGTGTATATTAGCAGGTCCCCTTTCATTTCCCTCCATGGTGTCACTCTAGTATCATGCACTGCAAGGTCGACTAAGGACTTTTCGGAAGTTTGCATGCCCGTCCCCTTTCAGTTTCCTTTCTGTCATTTCCCTCCATGACATCACTCTAATAGTTGCAGAGCTCAGACCCTGCACGAACTCTGGCTCTCTGCCAGAGTTCCTCTGCCAGGAGGTTCTCCAGAAGAAACACCATATAAATGCTATTCTCTTTCATCAAGGTTAGTTTTCAGTGGCCCAATTCACTGTTTTTGCGTTTTGAATTTTCCCCAGTGCCTTCAAGCACTTGTTCTTTTTCTTGAGGGAATGGTGTGAACACCCTTATGTACCCAGGGCTTACTCCTGGGTCTGCGCTCCGGATCACTCCTAGGATAATACTGAGGGAACCACAGGTGGTGCTGGGGACCAAACCAGGCTCAGCTGTGTACACGGCAAATATTTTAACCCCTCGTGCTCTCTCCAACCCAGAAAATGGATTTTTAGGGGCTGGAGCAATAGTACAATGAGTAGGGCTGCTTGCCTTGCATGCATCCTTGTGGTCCCCAGAGTACCACGAAGAGTGATTCCTGAGTGCAGAGCCAGGAGTAATCCCTGTGCACTGCTGATGTCATCCCCCAAAGCCAAAAAATTTTAAAAAGAAAAAACATGGATTTTTAAAACATCAACAGTTATAGTGTAGTGAATCTGAAAGAGCTAAAGTCCCAGAAATGGAGTCGTTTGGCATATTTAGAAGTAAAATTTGGAGGTTGGAGCTATAGTACAGCGGGTAAGGCGTTTCTTGCACCCAGGTTCGATCCTTAGCATCCCATATGGTCCCTCAAGCACCGCTAGGAGTAATTCCTGAGTGCAGAGCCAGGAGTAACCCCCATGCATCGCTGGGTGTGATTCCCACCCCTCTTCCCCCAAAAAAGAAGTAAAATTTGACCAAGGCCAGGAGAGAAGAGTCACAGAATGATGATGGGAAGAACTCAGTTTTAGACGCTCCCTCCCTCCCTGGGCATTAACTTATCTGACACATTTACAAAAACACTATTTGTCAACTACTGTAAAGAACACTGGATATACAGAGCTAAGAGAAAAAGGGTCTCCCTTATGAGCTCAGGGTTAGTAAAAGACTCTGAGCTTTCATTAAGAAATAAGCTCAGGGGCTGGAGCGATAGCACAGCGTAGGTAGGGCATTTGCCTTGCATGCGGCCGACCCGGGTTCGATTCCCAGCATCCCATATGGTCCCCTGAGCACCGCCAGGGGTGACTCCTGAGTGCAGAGCCAGGAGTAACCCCTGTGCACCGCCAGGTGTGACCCAAAAAAAAAGAAAAAAAAAGAAAGAAGCTCAGAGTTGGTAAAGGAAGACAGAAATATACAAATACAAAAAATTATGGGAACAGAATACAGTACAGTGGGTAGGGGGCTTGCCTTGTACACAGCTGACCTGGGTTCGATCCCTGGCGTCCCATATGGTCCCCTGAGCACTGCTAGGTGTGATTCCTGAGCACAGAGCCAGGTGTGTGGCCCAAAACTATAAAACAAATTTAAAAATTAGGTAATTTCCAAATGTGAAGTGATACGAAGAAAGCAAGTGAAAAAAATAATGGAAGTTGGAAAAATTATTACAGAGGTGAGGGACTACCTTTCTGGAGTGTCACGTTTCTTTTCTCTTCTTTTGATGAGGGGGTACACCTGGCAGTGCTCAGGGCTTACTCCTGGTTCTGTACTCAGGGTACCATATAGGGTTCTGGGAATCAAACTCTGTAGTACCTACGGCCACATTACAACTTACACATTGAATTCTATCCCATCTCTCAGTTGAATCTTTAAGAATGACAAAATTTTAAGAGAGATAGTACAGAGGTTTGGTGTCTGTACTGCACACAGCTGACCCAGGGCGGAAACCCAGCATCACCAGGAGTGACTTCTGAGTACACCACCACTGGGTGTGGACCCAGAACCCAAACCAAAAAAAAGATCAAAGAAAAAGTACAATTGATAATATTCGGGCTGGAGCGATAGTACAGCAGGTAGGGTGTTTGCCTTGCAGGTGGCCGACCCAGGATCGATCCCTGGTATCCCATATGGTCCCTCTAGCACAGTGAGGAGTAATTCCTAAGTGCAGAGCCAGGAGTAACTAACCCATAAGCATCGCTGGGTGTGACCCAAAAAGCAATATATATATATATATATATATATATATATATATATACATACATACACACACACACACACACGCACACACACACACCACTGTAACACTGTCACACCATTGATCATCAGTTTTCTTGAGTGGGTGTGAGTAACGTCTCCATTTGTCCTAGCCCTGAGATTTTAGCAGCCTCTCTTTACTTGTTTTTCCCAGAGGTGCCCCATTGGAGGCTCTTTCAGGGTAAGGGGAATAAGACCCATCATTGTTACTATATTTGGCATATCGAATACACCATGGAGAGTTTGCCAGGCTCTGCCGTGTAGGCAGGATGCTCTTGGTACCTTGCCAAGTTCTCTGAGAGGGAGAACTAGGCTATAAGAGGTCGTGTGGCTGCAAATGCTGCTGCATACTTCCGAGAGCATTGTTTTATAGTCCCTGAATCTTGGCAGTTGATGGGATTGAGGTGGGGGGGGGGTGCGAACAAGTTTGTGGGTGTGGCTGCCATGCTACTGAAAAATGGGGGGTTTGGGTGGAGGAGGCCCAGTCCTGATCCAAGCAGGCTTGGAGATCTCAGCCCCGGGTCTCACACACCTGGCTTCCTCTGCCGGTTCCTTCATGAGTGAGACTTGTCTGAAAGTGTGGAGAGGGGCCTTGAGTGAGCATGGCTGTGGCTGGGGGTTCCGGGGGTCTTTGGCATATGTATATATGCATATACTTTTATGTATATTCTTATTACACTGAAGATTAGTGAACCCAGAGTCATACAAAGCAATGACCCTGATTACTGATTTGAAAAGTCTGAAGCATCAGAAACATCTGAAAACTTGTTCGAAAAACAGAAGTTTGATATAGCAGACCTCTGAATCAATAAAGTGGTGGGCTGGACAGCAATCTATTTTAACAAACCCTCCAGATAGTTCTGATTGCACAGAGAAGTTTGGCAGGGAGGACTTGAGGTTGAGAGGCCTCATCCACTTAGTGAAGGATGTTACACTTCTTCACTGTCCCCGGTGTTTACATCATTTGTAGCAACTTAATTTTGCAGCTCCTTCCACCAACAGTGCAGTTTTTTCCTCTCCCCATGAATTTGGTTTGGTCTTATAATCTTATTAAAGTTACTAAAAGTGTGTCAATCCTGAACCCAGACTTCAATAAACTTCACATTTTTGTTTTTATATACACTTCTGATTAAGAAATAAACAAGTTTAGTTAGATCAGAAAGACAGGACAGATAAGGCCTTGCATGTAGTTGATTTAGATTCTATCTCCAGCACACATGTAGTTCCCAGAGCACAGAGCCAGGAGTAAGCCCTGAGTACTGCTGGATGTGACTCCAAAACAAAAAGTTAAAAAAAAAAAAGCTGAGGCAAACGAGATGGTGACAGAGCATCTTGAGAGCTCAGTATTACTAGCTGAGGTCATCCTTGATGAATACCTCCACCATCCACTGAAGACAAGATCTGCTAGAAGTCCATGTGACTATTATAATGCTACAGGGTTATTTCTGATAAACAGGTGGGATTTGTTTGCTGGGGCATGGCACTCTAAGTACCCAATCAAAGAAAGTGTGTGGTAGAAATGAGACTGTGGTTTGAAGAGGGAATGATACAAAACAGACATATTGAGCAAAATGACAAGAAACGCTCACTAATGCGTTATAGGACACAGACTGGTGATTTGTGATACCAAACTGCAGTTATTGATTTTCTATGGGAACATCTAGCAGGATACATATAAGCATACACAAGTTGGGTTCATCCCAGATTAAGGTTCTGCTAGATGATGAACATACATGTTGCAGGTCAAAGCTACCACCGTGGTCTAATTTTATGCAGGCTATCAGCCAAAACTATTTCCAGACTTTGAAAGTATTGGGTGAGTGGCACCCAAATGTTAACATACTGCACATAATAAAAAAATAAACCCTAAAATATTTGTGCTTGATTTGCAGGTTTGCTGATCTATAAATTATATGAGGGAGGAAGGGCAAGAATGTTGAAGGGTATTTCAAGGGAGGAATTTAACACAGTCCAGAGAATCATTGCCCTGGGTATGAAAGCAAGAAGAGATTGATAAAGTTGGGTCAAGATTCTACTGTCTAGTTCTGTGTTCTAAAACTCTTACTAGATATTTGTGGCTGCACCCAGAACAACATCTTGCTTTAATGATTAAACATCTTGGTTTAATGATTACACAAAGGTAACAGTGGGGTACATGTAAGAACAGGTTCTGCTGCATAGAGTACCACCTTTGGCACAGGAATTGAGTTAAAAATCAAGTAAAGAAAAAAATGATATATTTTTTCCTGTTTGGGGAGGGGGCAGCGGTGTTGGTCCCATGTAGACCACTCCTGGCACTGGGCTTGGGTACCCCGAGCATTGCCAGAAATGATCCCCAAGTGCAGAGCCAAGAGATTCCTGAGCTCTGCCACCAGAACCAACCCTGACTCCTTCCAGATAAAACCCCAATATCCCTGTGCCTAGGACATTCTCTGAGCTATTTCAAGTGCAGATGGTCATGAGCAGAAAGGCAGTCTAGTTGGTATTACTGGAATTACTTTCTGCCCCTTGTACATTATCTAAGGATCTGCCAAACATCACAGGTGTGGCCACCACAAGGATGAATTAGGACTTGTGTCCTGCCAAATTTGAATGCCATTTTTCTTGCCTCTTACTTTCCTCATATATTCAGTGACTTTTATATCCTTGCATTGATATATTGATGCATTGAAGTAGGAAAAAATCATGCTAATCATTGTGACACTGAGACAGCCCATTTTAGTGCACCTTTTTGACATCCCACTTATTTTCAAATACATACTGGCAATTGACTAAAAATCCAAAGAACGTTATTGTTTATCAGTCTTGATTATCTTCTCTGTGCATATGCCAGCTGTGGCAGAATACAAATAGAGATCAAAGGTCAAAACATATTTATTGAGTTGGGGGCTTCCAAGTTGTGCTGAGGTGTCCCAGAAACCCTTATCGATTGTTCTTGGCCTAGATGACTGGTAGGTCAATGTGACAGCACAAGATGTACTGCTGGGGACTACCCAGATCACCCAGTGGTGCTTGGGGGTCAGCGACCAAAGAGACTGAATGCCTATAAGGCATTTGCTTTAACCCTGTATGAACACTCTGGTCCAATGCTAAAGTACTTTTTGAAGATCTTAATCCTTGCTCCCCAGTATACCAACTTGAAATACTGTAAATCTTCTGGCATACCCCTGTTCTCCAGATGAATGGGTAATCTCATAGCTTTTGTTCCTTTTATCAGATGACAGAATGCTTTAACCAGCCAGTTATCTCCCTCATTCCTCTGACACCTTATTTTACTACTCCAAACTTCAAAGCTAAATCTGTTTACCTGGTCCCCATATACTTCTGCTTTATCATTATATTCAGCTTTTGTATAAACATTGATAGTCTGTTGTTTTTGCTTAATGTTGTAATCAGAAAAAAAAATCCACACTTCTTGCTGTCCTGCAAGCACATATACACTTCACCTTCAAAATAAGGCCTCAGCAGTTCTAGGGCTCTTGCTTGGAGGTTCTAGGCAGCTACTCATGTACCTTTGACCCCATCCTCTTTCACTAAGTATGCGGCTTCGGGAGAGAGGCATATGGGACAACTCCCTACCTGGTCAGATAGGCCAAATCAACATGATCAATGGAGTGACAGATGTCATACCCAGATGACCCTCACCAATTCTTAAACTGCACTCCTCCTCCCTCTGAGGGGATTTTCCAATAGTTTTCTCAAGTCCGATCCTATTCGTGGATTTCTTTATTCTCAGAGCTAGTATTGTTTCTCTATCATCAAGAGGCTTTAGAGCATGAACTAGGTCACAAATTTACTTATCCAGAATCACGTCTGTCCATTTTTAACTTCCTGTTTTAGAGTACAATTTGCCTGCTTCAATAGAAATTCAAATTCAAATCCATTTACATGCACTCTAGATCTCCTTTTTTGTTGAATAAGCTTTGCCATACCGGTGATGACTGTAACTTTCCATGTTAAGAGTCAGGGACTCCTCCCCATCTCTCTTCCTGGTTAAAAAAAAAAAAAAAAAAAAAGCCGATTTCCGTTGGTTTTATATCCCCTTCTGCGAATTGACCAAGGCTTCCTCAACTGTGCATTTCAAAGATTCTTATTTCTACAGGCTTAGACTTTTAAATGTGCAACTTACCTAGATTTCTTCTCCCAGAGAGAGTAGCTTTAATAACTACTGTATGTTTGTTTGGGGACCTTGAGGGGGCCCAAGTAATTATGACTAACTCACTCTGATATAACACTCTCATATAAGTACCCTGAGAGGCTTAAAGAGGTAATTTCAACATTTTAAAATTATTTTGAACATACAAAAATATTTACAACAGTACAAAAAGAATCCCAGTTTTACTGATTAACCAACTTTTAAACATTTTGCCACAATTTGGTTACTTCTTTTCTGAACCTCTGAATGAAGGCTATGTACACAAGTAATGATTTCATTTCCACTGTGCTTTCCTAAATCACTATACATGTATATACAAATTCTGCTTTGGTGACAGCTACATTATCAATAATTTCATCTTCTCAATTATACAAAAGCCTAAGGAACTTAATGTTAGAAATGAACCCATTTTCTGAATCCTGATGAAATCCCATTTGTGATAAGAAACACCTCTACTCCTCATTTCCTCACCCATTTGAACAGTGGAGTTAGTGAAATGTTCTTTGTGGGAACTGCACCGAAGCACCATCTAAAATTCTTTCCAAGTTCAATGAGGCACTTACTTAATCAAGGTGTCCAGACCCAAGACAGCAAAGTATGAATGCCAGTTTGCTCCTTTATAACCACCACACAAGATTACTTCTCAGAGGAGGCCAAACTTGCCTACTTAACTATGAAGTAAAAGTATTAATAAGTTTTCCCATTGACCTACGGTAGAGGGGCAAGTGAAAAGGGTTGACTGTATTTCACTTCCAAATCATAAAGGTTAAAAACCACAAAAAGCCTGAGGTAAAACAAAATGTCTCATGAAACACTGAATTCAGATAAGCAAGTAAAAAACCAAAACAATATTAAGCCAAAATGTTAATAGGTAGAAGCTCCCTCAAAGCAGAAAGAAGGTCTTAGGTTTTAAAAATCTATAGCACCTACTGATCCAATCCAGTATATTTATCCATCCATTTTGAGCAGATTGAAGGCTAAATTTGGATGTTCACTGGAAATCCCACCTCAAGGTATTAATCAGAAGCATTTTTGTCATCCCTACAACAGGCTTAAATAAAAACACAAACACCCAATGAAGGACTACTGGTATAAAAAAAGACTAGCAAATGTCTTTTTTGTTTTTAGTAAGCCAAATGCTGTATAAGTGCATTTTGTTATAGAACACACTTCTCATAATCAGATTAACTATAATCATTAAAATTATGTGAACTGACCAGTTAATGCAAATCACCTGAAAAGGGACCGTTTTTATGACACAAGTATATCCTCAACTCTTTTCAAGATTATAAATCTACTAGAATAATCTAATTTTTAAAAAACATAATACTGCATAGGAAAATTTCTAGGTTCTTGGTTTTAAGGTGTTACTGTTTTATTTTCCCTTTTGTTGAATACACATTTGTTTTACTGGAGGTCCAGATAAACAAGTATATAAAGGAAATCTTAAAAATTTTCTTTTGGCAGATGTTAAGATACACTGCAGAATAAAATGCTTGAATTTAACCTTAAGTAATGGTTTTGAATAATACAAAATTTCAAGAAAAATAAAGCCTGTTCAAAGGGATTCTCCTAGCTTATAGCACATATCCAGAATAACTTGCAAAAAAAAAAAAATCCAAAAATACCACTGACTACTTTAAAAATATGTCAATACCATATGGCTTTATGAAATAACTTCTAAACTTTACAATTTTTTTACTTAAAAAGGATCCCAAGTTTTAAATAAACCACTAGCAATATCATTTTCTCTACTTAAAAGTGCTTATCTCTGAGGCGGGAACATACATACTTTTTGAACAAATAATGATTTTTACAAAGTTTTAACACAAAGAAACACAAAATATTTTAAGGGGGAAGAGTTTTCACTGTCAGTCAGTCCTCTTTAAGTAGACTGACTTAAGTTAATGACATTTTTCCTTTCTTTCCTTAACATCAGAAATCTTAATGAGATGCTTTGGCAAATTTAAGACAAATCACAGTCTCCACCAAGAGACACTGGCATTAATGATGTCCGTGGAGATGGCAATTGTAATGATGGCTCAGTTTGAATAGACACATTACTCGGCTGGTTCTCCAAGTCAGAGGTAAAGGTGCTTTCTTCTCTAACATCAAGAGTTTGTTCAACTGAAGTTATCTGGGGTGGAGTACTATTTACAGTTCTGTTAGTGTCGAGTGAAGTAATGTCACACTCCCTGTCCAGAACACCAAATTCATCATCTATTGTAACTACATCTTTAGTTTCAACTGGTTGCAAGGACGGAGCCAAAAACTCAGTCTGTAAAGGGTCTTGAGGACCACTATTGTTACATTCTGTATTCTCCTTTACTTCAGAATCCTTATCACTATCACTATCAATAGTGATGACAACTGGAGAACGTGAAGCATTATCCCCGTGATGTTTCCTATGCTTCCTCTTGTGTTTCTTCTTTTTCTTTTTATGATGTCTAGTTGTATCGGTGGCTTTTCCTTCATAGACTATCTCTACACTTAGGCTCCGGGTTCTCCTTTTTTTCCTCTTTTGTTTTGTTTCTCTGTCTGATGATCGGCTGTCTGAAAAGCTGTCACTCTCATTTTTGTAGCTTCCATCCAATTTTGATGAAGACTTTTGGTAATGACTCTCCTTTACTTTCGAGGCAAAGTCTCGAGATGTCTGAGGCACTTCACTAGTACCCTCCAAATGACGTGTTTTGTATTTTCGTTTCCCTCCAGGTTTTTCATTTCTTACCCGGTCAGGTCCTGTAGATGCAGTCTTTGATCTACTACTAGATAAGCTCCTTGATCTGTGTCTTTCATAGTAGTAATATTTCCTTTCACTGTGATTATTTTTTTTCCGAGCATTTGTTCTTTCAGAAAAGGACTGAATTCTAAATTCTGGACTTGAAGATTGTCTGGAATAATGAGCTCTGGATAGTGTCCTCCTCCTGTAAGATGATTCGTAACCATCTCTGTCCTTATTTCTACTATAGTAGGTATACTCCCACTTATATCTACTTCCAAAATTATTTCTTAAGTAGTAACGATCTCTGTTTCTGCTCCGTGATCTTCTTTTACCATGATCACTGCTGCGAGACCTTGATCTGCTTGTGCTTTCACTACTTAAGGACAGCGTTTGGCTTCTTCTGGACCAACTGCTCTCTCTAGTTCGTGATCTCTTTTTGTCTCTTCTACTTCTAGGTCGGCTACTGTCTCTGCTTCTGGATCGTTTGCTTTTCATTCTTTTCTTCCCATGATGCTTCCTGTGATTCTTCTGATCACTTCTACTCTGTGAGCGTGAATCTGAACTTCTTGATCGCCCCCTCCTCCGGTGTCTATGGTTATAAGGAGAATATACCCTGTCTCCTCTGAGAGATAAGCTCAGGTCTCTGGGGGATGACAGTGATGTAGATCGTTTTTCCTCCTTCTTCGATTTGATTCTTGTAACAGAATCACAGTGGTCTTTATTTATTTGCTCATCCTTTCCAAGGACAGAGCGTGGAGTAGAACACCTACTAACATCACTATCACCCGAACTATAAGACTGCTCTTGTTCTTGTGTCTTCACTGTCTCCATTTTCTCATAAGAGCCTAATTCCTCAGAATCAGAAGACAGTTCAACAAGTTCTGGGGTTCTCTCAGCTAGTGGTTTAACAAACCCAACAATGACACAATTATCTGAAGAAGAATCACTGTCGTTATTTAGGTCCTCATTGGTTTGTACTCCTTGTATCTGAGATGTGGCTCTTGCAGATACAAGTTCATCATCTGAACTGTCAGAAGAATTTAAAAGGGAAGATATAGCAGCATGTACCTGTTCAGAGCTTGAGTAAGATGGTCCTGGAGTTTCATCATCCCATGGTGCTTGACTAACAGTGGCTATATTAATATCCAGCTCTTGGGGCTCAGCTTCATCTGGAGAAATTGTTATGACCGAAGAATCCGAATGACTACCTTCTTCGTACGAAGGGGCAGGGCAATCGTAATTAGCATGCTGGTCAAAGGCTGTCATGTTAAAAGGAGATCGAGCAAAACTGATAAATTCATGTATAAAATGTTCGGTCCGATTAAGTAAAAATGGTCTTAAATCAGATACAAATGCCTGACTCTCTAAGTCATAGCGAGTAACATTACTCATGATGATGTGCTGTACAATATTCACTAAAGAACCATGAGCTCCAAAAAGAACTGTCAGTTCTCGTTTTAACCAGGGAACTAATCTGTGAAGACAAGCTGGATTTCTACGAAAAAATTCAGCAGAAATATCCCGGTAGCGGCCACCATCTTCAATATTTCTAACACGAGCACCAGCCCGATAGAGAGTTCGCCTGAAATTTATAATATCCTGCTCTTGTATTTTCCGCAAAGACCGTTCATCTGCAACTGTAGTTGGTCTCCTTAGTGAAGACTGTCTTATAAGGTCACTATTTCTAAGTCCTGCTGGAATGCTTAACCCTTCAAATACTACTCCACTATCGGGTGGAGTAGTTGTTCTTCTATTCACAGTACTACTAGGTGAATAAACAGAATTACTTCGTTCCCGTTCTCGTTCCCGTTCCCTTGTCATAGTTGTGCGATAGCGGAACCTTCGAACATCAGGAGTAGTAGCAAAAGATCCATTATATGAAGGCCTTAGGACATATTCCTTGAAGTCATCTTCTGCCCTCACAGAATGGAAAATAGAGTCAAAAGGTTGTTTACATAGGGGACATTCAGCTTTGTTTTTTGACCACTCCTGTACACAGCGAAAACAGAACTTATGTAAGCAGCGGTCTAAGTAAGACACATTATCAAATCTATCCAAACATATAGGACACTTCGAATCTGGAGATGCATCAGCTGGTACTGTCTGTTGCAATTTGCTAGTACCAGCTTTAGGTGAAAAGCTGTCCATTTTAAAATCCTTGGTAGCCGATGCCATTATCTGTAAAAGGTGAAAAGAAAAATACATAAGTAACTTGATTAATTAATCTGAACAGATGCAAATAAAGACTAAAAAACATACTTTGATAAAAACTGCTGGGTAGCAGTAACATATAAATTGCAGCATAATAATATATCACTTAAAAGGACAAACTTGAAGTCAAGATTTCCTGGAATTGAATTCAGGTTCCACACTGAGAGTATGACTGGATCTGTTGCTGTTTCAATTTCATGGTTAAACAGTGATTTGTCAAAAAAGTAAAAAGCCCTTATAAAGGTAGCTGATTAACAGTAGTCTCTATCTTACTGTAAAAGAATTCTTATTGTCATGAATAAAAAGCTCTATTTTTATTGTAAAAACATTTAACAATATTCTATTTTTTTCTCTTAAAAAGCTTCATTTCTCTTAAAAAACAGTTTAATAGTTAAATACTGGAAGCACACAAAAAGTACAAAAGAAATTATACCAAGTATCCATATATTCATACTTGGATTTAACAACTAAACTTTCATGGTTATACCAGATTTTTCTAATGATCTCCTAATCTTCCCCTTACTATCCCACTCTAGTAAACAAAAATACAAAAAAATCAGAAGTTCTCAATTGGCAGCTTTTCCTATATATAGTTTTATATATTTATATTTTTTACAAATTATATGAGAGTATATATATATACCGGGACCCCTCGGAGGGAGTGGGTTTCAGTTTCCCTTAACCTATTATTCATCTTTCTTCACCATCTTTGTCAAGTTAGTCAAATAATAACTTTCAGTAGATTCTTTAACTTTAAAAAATTAACAAAAGCTAAATTCTTCCCTCAAAATTGTGAAATATAAATATTTCACCATAAACTTCTAATTAAGCTTATTTAAGGCATCTATTTCCTAAACTGAAAAAGAAAATATCAATGTTTTTAGATAGAGCAGTATAAATTACAAATATATAATCCTAAATGTTTTATTTATTTTATACTCTGAAACCGTGTTATTACGAAAATCCCCAGCATTCTCACACTCCCAATTCTAGTATTTCTATTTGCCACTCAAGGGAGGAGGAGCTCTAAAAATACAAATCTTTAAACTGTGCCAGGAATGTGGTTCAGCAGTAGAGCGCTTGACATGCTTGTGTGAGGCCTTGGATTTGATTCCCAACACCACCCACTGCCCTGACCAGAATGCTGCATTAGAGGAAGGAATGAAAAGTGGAAAGAAACTGGAGAGGTTATCAGAACAGGTTTTGCCTGAATTAATTTAATTCTGTAAACTGAAGAAATCCATATGAACTCTATAAACTCATTTTAGTTCGCCCCTCTAGTAAGATTAGAAAAGGGGGGGGAACAACCCTTGGAGTCCAAGCCAATATTCCCCCTTTCCCCCAATAGGTTTTATTTTCATTTCTTTAAAATGTAGAATTTTAGGGGCCAGAGAGCAAGGTACTTGCCTTGTACACATCCAATCCCCAGCACCCATATGGTCCCCTGAATCCCTCCAGGAGTGATCCCTGAGTGCAGAGTCAGAAGTACTGCTGGCCCAAAATGTTAAAAATAAAAAATTTAGGATTTATGAAATATTCCCAGTTCACATAAAAATCACAAACTAGACAAATTAAGGAATATTACTAGTATGCTAGGGATTCAAACAAAATAAAATCTCAAATGAATATTATTTTTAAAGAAATCTTGTCTTTTCTAGACATGGAGAGTATCATGCTAAGTGAAATGAGTCAGAAAGAGAGGGACAGACATAGATAGAAGGACTGCACTCATTTGTGGAGTACAGAATAACATAACATGAGGCTGACACCCAAGGACAGTAGATACAAGGGCCAGGAGGATTACCTCATAGCTGGAAGGGGAGCAGAGGGGAGAAGGCAAATGGAACAGAGAAGGGATCACTAAGAAAATGATGCTCAGAGGAACCAGTTGGGATGGGAGATGTATGCTGAAAGTAGATAATGAAACAAACATTGATGACTTCTCAGTGTCTGTGTTGCAAGCCATAATGCCCCAAAGTAGAGAGAGAGCATGGGAAATATTGTCTGTCATAGAGGCAGGGGGAGGGAGGGAAAGGGGGGGTGTACTCGGGATATTGGTGGTGGGGAATGTGCACTGGTGGAGGGATGGGTGTCTGATCATTGTGTAATTGTAACCCAAACATGAAAGGTTGTAACTATCTCATGGTGATTCAATAAAATTAAAAACAACAACAACAACAACAACAACTTTTTTTAATCTTTTCTGTTTTTTTTTTTAATGCCTGTTAACTACTTGGATAGCATATGACTCAAAAATTGATACAGGAGTGCAAGAGGCAATACAGGGAATAAAGCACTTGTCTTGCATGTGGTGGACCGGGCTCGTCCACCAGCATGGCATGTGGTCTCCCAACACTGCCACAAGTGACCCAAATAGAGAACCAGAAGCCCTGCTCATAATCATGCCTCCCCAAACAAAGAATGCACCATCACTTAAAATAGGCATTAAAAACAACAACAACAATAAACTACAGTTGTACTTTGTACTAATTCCTATGCAAGATCTTTAAATGGGACCAGAGTGAGAGTACAGAGTACAGGGGGTAGGGTACAGTGGGTAAGGTGTGTGCCTCGAACATGGTGAAACTAGATTTGATCCCCGGCACCCCATATGATCCTCCCAGTCCTGCCAAGAGTGATCCCTGAATGCAGAGCTGGCATGCGCGTGTCCCCACTCCTTTAACTGCAGACTGGCAAGCAGAAACATTATCCAGGAGTCAGAGAGATAGACTATGGGATGGGGGCACTTGCCTTGTACTCAGCAGACCTGGGTTCTAACCCTAACACAGCGTATGATCCCCAGCACTGCCAAGAGTGATCCCTGAGCATAGGCCCAAGACTAAGCTTTGTATATCACCAGGTGTAACCCAACTCCCTGTCCCAAACCAAAACAGAAACATTAACCAATGGAAATGAATGAACAGTAATCAGAAAACAAGATTTATTCCTTTAAAATCATCAGTACTAAAATTAAAACAATTGCTGAGATGCAAATGAAGCATAACTCCCCAATTCCACACCAACTGCAATTTCACACCCATCCATGAAACCATTTTATATGAAATGTCCCAAACAGGCAAATCGATACATGGAAATTAGATTGGTGGTTGCTTGGTAGGAAGAGAAAGGGCTTGCTTGCTTGCATTTTTTGTCATTTTTATTTTTAGGTCAGCAGAGCACTGCTGAAGGCTTACTCCAGGCACTATGTACAGAGATCCCTCCTAGCACTGGTACCTTACCTCTGGCACTAATTCTCCGATTCCAGGATTCCTAGACTTTCCTAGAAATGTTTTATTAGATTATGGCTTAATAATCTACTGAGAGTATCCCACCTACATGGCAGAGCCTGGCAAGCTACCCATGGTGTACTCGATATGCCAAAAACAGTAACAAATGATGGTCCTCATTCCCCTTACTCCGAAAGAGCCCCCAATACACCATCGGGCTACACTAGCATGTGACAGAGATGAATGGAGACGTTACTGGCGCTGTATCACTGTCATCCCGTTTTTCATCAATTTCCTCGAGTGGGCGCCAGTAACATCTCCATTTGTCCCAGCCCCGAGATTTTAGAAGCCTCTCCTTACTCGTCTTTCCCAACAATTGTAGGCTCTTTCAGGGTCAAGGGAATGAGACCTGTTATTGTTACTGTATTTGGCATATTGAATATGCCACGGGGAGCTTGCCAGGCTCTGCCACAATAATAATAAGAATAATAAGCAGCCAAAATAAATAGACTAGAAAGACAGAAATAACCAATGAAACTAAGAGAGGGTTTTTATTGCTCGTAAATCTCGGCCAAAAAAAAAAACAAAACCCAACCCAGTATTAGATGTCTGTCCTTGCTTTTCAATTTGTCTTCAGTGCAACCTTTCCTCCCAAAAAGCTAAGAGCTGGCTTTTGAACAAGGTAAACAGATAGGCCTTTACGGCTGGAGAGATAGTACAGCAGGTAGGGTGCCTGCTTTGCATGCTGCTGACCCAGGTTTAATCCCTAGCATCCCATAGGGTTCCCTCAGGAGTAATTCCCTCTTGTGTAGTCCATGAGTATTGCTGAGTGTGGACCCTAAACATAAAAAAGAAAAATAAGCACTGTAACACTATCATCCCATTGTTCATCGATTTGCTCGAGCGGGTACTAGTAACGTCTTCATTGTAGATGTTCTAGGTTTAAATAGCAAAAATCTACCAAGGCAGATTCAGTGCTTGTTCTAGAAGAAGTCTGTGATAAAGGATTCTTAGCTTTGTAGGAATTAGGGCTGAAACTTAATGTCCACATAAGGGAGACAAATCATTTCTTTTGGTACCATTTCCTTAACACTCTCAATAACAAATCTTCAGGATAAATTGATCAATCTAAACCACCCCTTACCCAAATTTTCAAATAAAACAAGGATAAAAACTTGTGTCTTGGAATCAGGAATGGGCTCCTCCTCTCATCTCCCTGTGCTTCTGGGTTCCAGGCAGTCATGCCCACGAACTGCTTCTGGGAGCCATATAAGCTCATTAACGGCCATGATCCAGGAATTCACAACTGAATCTCCGAAGAGAGCAATACACTGTAGTGATGCCTCCAGACCCTAAAATCACCAACCAGTTAAAAAAATTTAACTCCAGCTCTAGCATCCTACTTAAAATTTTAGAATTCCAGGAGTGTGAGGCCACAAATGCAGCCACACAACACCTCATACTTTATGCCACTGATATATCAAAAGCAGCATATCACATTTGATGAGGTGTAAGGTAGAAGACGACTGATCTCAATTAAAAATACATACACACATATATTAGCACACAATGTCTCAAACTCTAATACAGCACTGTCACTATAGCACTGGCATCCTGTTGTTCATCAATTTGCTTGAGAGGGGACCAGTAATGTCTCCATTGTGAGACTTGTTATTGTTTTTGGCATAGCAAATACGCCACGAGTAGCTTGCCAGGCTCTGCCGTGCAGGTGGGATACTCTCGGCAGCTTGCCGGGCTCTCTGAGAGGGACAGAGGAATCGAACCTTGGTCGGCCAAGTGCAAGGCAAACGCCCTACGTGCTATGCTATCGTTCCAGCTCCAAACTCTAATAACATGTAATAATCTCTTATACAAGGCTTAATGGCTCCAAGATGAGATACAACAATTTTCACACTTTCCTCTAAGAAAACTTTTTGGATCATTTTTAGTCAAATTATTCGTAACAAGCAATAAAAAATAAATTATTTAACATCTGCCTCTGGGGCAGGCTTGAGTGGTGGTTGAGAAAATACAAAATAATGGTGGGATTAGTATTGAAATATTGATTGTAATCAATTATTGTGAACAACTTTATGAAAACAAAATTATTTTAAAGAACTTGCATCCTATTTTGGGGAAAATTTTGGAATACAGAATTAGGAGGCTCATCACAGACTCTGTGATACAGATCACAGTATGTAAGTCATATTTCCGCAGCATTCCTTAAAACACAACTGTAGATAAAATTTAGTAACCTACTAATTATATTTGGGGAAGTCATATTAGTTCAAAAACAGAACTAGAGTTGAGAATCAAAACCATATTAGTGTGAGAGAGAAAGTAGTTTCATTTTGGGAGGATTTGGGGGCCACACCCATTGGTCTCTGGGGGCTCACTTCTGGCTCTGTACTCAGGGATTGCTGCTAATGGGATTCAGGAGATCATATGTGGTGCAGAAGATGGAACTCCTAGAGCAGCATGCAAGGCAAACACCCTGCTGCTGTACTGTCTCTCTGGTTCTGGAAGTCATTTCTTAAAACCTTAAGTTTTTTCAATTCTGCGATAGGTAAAGAAAAATATCCACTCTAGAAAGGTGGCCCTGTGGAACAATACAATCTGTGTAAACTAGCAGTACATTATCAAAAGTTTCAAATAAAAAATTTCCTTGTTATTTAAGAATAAAGTTAATCTTGGTCATTTCCACTGCTCCTAACTGATTACAAAGGCTCAGGAGGCCTTTGTAACACAGTTAGCTGTTTAAGTATAGCATCCTCAAAACGTGATTCTTGTACTCTGAAATATTGTATGGGAGTTAGAGAAACTATTGATCAGATCCTATAAAATGCAATTCCAAAGTTGGAGCGACAGAACAGCAGGCAGGGTGCTTGTCTTGCAAGGATGAGGCCTGGATTCATTCCTTGGCACCATATATGGTCCCCCACATCCTTCCACAAGGGACGCCTGAGTGAGCAAGGCCAGGAGTGAGCATTTCCCGCCAATGCTGCTCATCCCAGCACTTGTATTCTGTATTCTGGCTTCCTCCACATTTCGTTGACTACAAACCACAGCAGAATCTTCAAAGTTCACCACAGATGAACCTCGATCTTGGAGTCCAATCTCTTCACCTCGAAAAACCTACCGGAAGTTCTACTTTTCCCTCTTCACTTAAGATCAGTAATCCCCCCTACCCCGTCCCCCTTCTTTCTAGGAATCAGCAGCCAATAGAAAAACCGCACTGACCCGATGGCCACTCGACAGGCGGGGGGGTGGGGGGACAGCCGGGAGTGCTGTCACGGGAGTCAACTCCCGCACCACCACCACCACTTCCTCAGGGCGCTTGGGGCCGGGGGCCAGACTCTAGACAAGCCCCACGCGCGGCACCCCGAACTGCCGTTACCCTCACTTTACTGAGGGGCTCGGGCGTTAGGGGGCTCAAGTCGAGGTGGCCACCTCTACCCCCTGGATCTGGACCACGATGTCGCGTTAGGGGGTGGTTCCTGTGCCAAGCCCCCCCCCTGCCGCCCCCCGCCAGGCTGGCACCCCTCGGGAAGTGGGGTGCCACAGAAACACGCCTCCCGCCACCTCCCACCCACGGTCCCAGCCGCCGCTGCCCGGGTCCGAGCTCAACTCTCCCAGGGGTGTCCCCTCCCCGGGGCTTGGCCTTTCCCCCCCACTCCCACCGCCCCCGTGTCCCCACTGTTCGACACGACTCACCTCAGTGGCCCCCGGCTCCGGCCCGGTAGGGGTGCTCGCGGCGAGCTCCCGGCGGCCCAACAGGCTCGGTCGGTGACGGCAGGATCCGCGGAGACGCACCCGGCGACTTCTCCGCCGGCCCTCAGGAGCGGGCGCGGGCGGGGGCGCTTCACCCTCCTCGCGAGACAGCGGAGACCCCGGCGGCTGCGGCGAACCCTGTGACGTAAAGCGCCCGTCACCAATCGCGGCCGGCGGGAGGCGGCCCCGCGCCGACCAGAGCCCGGCGCGCCCCGGCGCCTCAAAACACAGCGGCCGCCGGGCTGGGCGCATGCGCGCTCCCCTCCCGGCGGCGGCCCCTGCCCCCCTCCCCCACCGCCCCGCGGCGCCCAGAAACGGCGCCGCGACCCTCCCCGGCGGCGGCGGCGGCCCCGGCCGCGCTCCAGCCCAAGACCTTCTTCAAGCTAAAGCGCTCGGGGTTCCAAACGCCCCCACTCAAGCCCCCCCCTCCACCACGATGTGGCGTCCACCGAGCCCGCCCGTGGGTCACGGTGACTGACGCGCCCCTGCTCCTGTCTGCCTCGCCAACCCCCTGCGAGTGGTTACACAAGCGTCTCTCTCTCTCTCGAGCCCACGGGAGAAGGAACCGTTTGTGCAAGCGACGCTCGGGCCCCGCTAGGAAGCGGATTCGCATGGAATCCCAAACCCGCCCCACCCGTCACCTAGGTGACGAGACATCGGCTCCACTCGGATTAAACGGATTGTTATTATTATTACCTTCAGACGCGGAGCTGAAGGGTTCCGCCCAACCCCCACTTCCGTCCCCCTCCACACCCACCCGCCCCAGACTACTTCTCCCCAATAGCGACTTCTCCCCGCTCCCTGACTGGACGAAAACCCGACTGAAACCCGGCTCTCGATCGTCTCGGAGAGGATGGATCCAGCGCGAATATTGGGGCCTACACAGCGGCCCCCGCCCCGCTCCCTCGACCCCTCAGGGAGCCGAGCAGGCGCCCCAAACGTTCCACAGCGGAAGTCGCTGCGGGCGCCCACGGGCCGGAGCGCGGCGCCCAGCCTTTAACTCTGGCTCTGTGCATCCTCCCCCCCCAGCCCACCCCCCGACACGCTTGGCAACCAGACCCCGCCGCGCCACGTACTCCTCCCTAGCACTACCTGTTCCACAAGCCAGGACATCCTCGCAATAGTTCCTCGAAGGGCTCAACATCTACAGGCACTCGCGCGGCAAAAGTGCGCTACCACCTCTGCTTGCCTACGTCAGAGAAAATCAGTCGGGCGTCGATGTGGGCGCAGACGCGGGGGCGACGGGTAGGGACGGTTCATTCTTCCAGCGTTTGGAAGCGGGTGTTCCCTGTACCCGGCGGATGCTTTTTCTTTTTAAAAAATGAACTCTGAAATGCACTCGGCAGTATTAATCATCCTACGCCCCAAACGCAATGCACCTTAAAAAATTAATAATAATAATTTAAAAAAGTGTCTGATCAACCACGCCCGTCTCTTCGGGCCTTAAAAAAAATTTTTTTTTTAAATTTCTTTTCTCGTGGACCTCTAACCCCTCCCTTCCAGAAAGGCGGGCAAGGCCGGGCGGGTCACGTGATCCCGCCCCAAGTCCGGGCGGAAGAGGCCGGCCTCCCCGAAGGGAAACGCTTCGCGAGGCGAGGGGGCGGGCACTCGTGCCCGAGCGAAAGATGGCCGCCACCATTCCGCAGCCACCGCCCGGGAGGTTATCCTAGGCCCTGACGCTTCCGCCCGTTCCCGCGCCCCGCAGCCGCTGCCTTACCATGAGGCCCGTAAGCCGCCGCACTCTCGACTGGATTTATTCCGTGGTAGGTCGCGGGTCCGACGGGGCTCCACGGTGCCGACCCTCTCAGGCCCTGAGGCAGAAGGACCCCTTATTCCTTCAGCGTCCCCATACTCCCAAATCCATTCCCGAATTAAGCGTTTCTCTCTCACCTCGACTCCTCCTCTTCCTGAGGACACGCTCTTCCGCTTCTTACGTAAGGGCAGCCGGGTGTCCTCGTCGCCGGAACCCGATTTATTCGAGTTTGGCCGTAGAGTCCCTTAGCAACGTCATCGAGACGTGAGGGAGGGGGTGGGGAGGCACTCCTCAGGTTACAGTAATTTGCCTGGTCCTCTTCCCCCTCCTCCCCCGGCCCCTGTTCTAGCTGCTCCTCGCGATCGTGCTACTCTCCTGGGGATGTGTCATCTATGCATCAACGGTGGCCGCTCGCCGGCAGCTAAGGAAGGATTACCCGGACAGAAGCTTCGGAATGAGTGAAGATTTGTGATTACTCTGCATTTCACCCTACGCAGTTATTATTTTTTTAAGACTTCAAACCGATCATCTATTCAGATGTAAAAGTAGAAATCTGAAAAACATCAATTTCTGGATTTTTGTATGCAGCCCTTGGAAGTGACTAAATTTTCTGACCCAATACTTAGACTTCTCATTCATATTCTCTTGAAACAAAGCAACGCTGATTTGACAGCTCTTGAGTTTTGGAGATTCTAGATGGGATGACAGGGTTTACAACCTAGGGTTCTTCCTGAAATGCCACAGAAAAACTCAAAAATAGGTGGAATTCGTTTTTATTTCTTGTAAAATTCATTCTGTTGCTTATCTTCACATCAGACTAGTATATTTTGCGTGTAAGTTAGAATCATGTGACACCGTTTTGACATCCAGTTTTCAAATCAAGATGGGTCAGAAAATGTAGCTGTAATTATTTATTCCATCTTATTAGTGTGTCCAGTTTATTTCTAAATCAAAGACCCCCAAATGTACAATGTTTGGGAAGAAAAAGACACGTATCTGAGAGTTAACTTTATTAAAGATACTTTTCCAGGAAATACATTTAGTAATATGGTATGGGGGCAACAAATCTGGAGCAGACAGCTTTTTGAATTCTTTAATCTTCAGTGATGTTGGTCAGGAAATTCTCTCATTGGTGGAATCACTTCTCCAGTCTCCAAAATTGTATCACCCTAGAAAAACAAAGCATGCATTAGAAAGATCTTGCCTATATCAGTGACAGTTTGACTTGGTCATATCTCATATAGAAAATCTAATTCAGCTCTGAGACACCTTTTTGGAGCAGAGGAGGACCACACCTGATGATACTCAGGAGTCACTCCCCAACCCTTCACACACACACTTCAAAAGAAACACAAAATAGCTCTCTGAAGATGAGCAACCCAATATTCAAAATCTTAAAAAGGGAAGTTTTGCTCAAAGTCACTGGTCATGAAAGTTGTCTTTACAAAATGAAAGAGGAATCATCTTTATTCTGCACAGCACCAAGGACTAGGAGAAGCCCTGATAAGCAAGAAGCTGCAGAGAAAAACCTTTAGTTCAGCATAAGGAGGTAATTATTCCCAGCAACTAATTTTTTATGTGTTGCCCAGCTTACTGCTTAGCTAAGATGTTACAAGACAAAATGCAGATGTGAGCTGGGGGTCTGGTTCACTTATCTCTGGACCTAGATATGTAGGAGAAAGGATATAGACTTTAGAGTCAAGACCAAGTGATGAAAATCCTGGAACCACCACTTAACAAATGATAATTTCAGACAAAATACTCAGCTTTAGCTTAATCTTGTGTTTAAAATGCAATCTTGTGTTCTGTAGCATAATTGGACATGAGAATGATCTCTATCCTCACTCCTTACAGTCCCTAACCTGGTACAGCTCAAGACTGATCTGATGAAAAAAATAAACTTTTATTATATTTTAACCAGAATACATTTTGGGGGCGGGATTTCTAAAATTAGCTAGAAACTCGTTAAAACCCAAGTGATGAAGACCAAGAGATGAAAATCCTGGAACTGCCATTTAACAAGTGATAATTTTAGACAAATTACTTAGCTTTAGCTCTTGTGTTTAAAATGCAGGTTCTGTGGGGCTGGAGTGATAGCACAGCGGGTAGGGCGTTTGCCTTGCACGCGGCCGACCCAGGTTCAAATCCCAGCATCCCATATGGTCCCCTGAGCACCGCCAGGGGTGATTCCTGAGTGCATGAGCCAGGAGTGACCCCTGTGCATCGCTGGGTGTGACCCCAAAAGCAAAAAAAAAAATGCAGGTTCTGTTGCCTAATTATGTACATTAGAATTATCTCTCTCCTCACCCCTGTCAGTCCCTAACCTGGTACAGTCCAAGACCGATCTGATGAAGAAATAAACTTTTATTATATTTTAAACAGAATATGTTTCGGGGTGGGGATATTAATTTGTCACCACAGATAATGTGATCCCCTAACACAGAAAAATTCGTGCTTTGAGCTGGACTGAACTAACGCTGAACTGAACCACATGGTACTGGTTTAGCAATCTGGCAGTGAGAATGCTGGTTGAAGGCCAAACATGGAAAGAAAGGACAGTTAATGACTTGGAAGCAGATTGTCAATTGATCATGTGTGAGGCTCTAAAATTAGCTAGAAACTCGTAAAAACTTAGTGTTTTTGTCTAATACTTTGTTTACGACTGGCTGCCTTGGGAGTGTACTTTAAGGAGAATAACCACAGGGTTGAAGACAATAGAATTTAAACCTTGTGCATAGCCTGTATTGTCCTCTGAGCACTGTCAGGAGTGATCCCTGAGCACTGCCAAGTGTGGTCCAGAAAACAAAAAAAGAAACATGATCACAGGTAGAAAGTATTGATTTGAAAATTTAAATGGAGGTAATAAATTCAAGACCATGGAAAGGACTGTGCACTATAGCAAGTCAAATTGCATTTAAATGGAGGTAATAAACTCGACCATGGAAAGGACTGTGCACTATAGCAAATCAAATTGCTTGTGAATCTAAACTAAGAGTTATCATTGAAGAGATTCTGAGAAACAGAAGCACAAAAATACAGTAAACGGGTTGTAGCCCTATGGTAATGAAAATACTAAAGTGAAAATAGCCTTTGAACCAATTCTGATTCAAATGTCTCCAGAGAAGTTGAGGGGGGCATAAAGACAAATATGAGAACTTGGTGACTATGGAAAAAAAAACAAACAGATAAAGTATATATGACTGACTAGGAACAAACAATAGATTTTTCTTGAATTTTTTTTTCATGTCCACTAAATACTGTATGATCTAGATTGATAAATGAAACAATCGTTTGTGCTTGAGCATAAACAACCTCTAGGACCCAACCTCCTGTGAGCAAGAGGCAGTTGTTGAAGGCTCTGCAGACCCAAAGAGCATATGCTTCCCAGGATTTTAGGCAGGTTCTTGGTCTACATGGAGGAAAAGAACCTACTAGACAGCCAGGGGCCAATGAACAAAGGTGGTATATTGCAGAAAACAAAGTCGGCGTCCATTCAAATAACTTTCCATACACGGTTAGGAATCTACAATGCTGTTCCACTGAGATATCAATCTTGATAAGAACACATTAATCTTAACACTACCCAAATTCTAGCACTGAATGATTGGTATTTCTAACTTACTTTTTAATTAGCCCATTGATCCTCAAAATTTTTAAAGAAATAACTAAATCCTGAGATATTATTGTATATCACCTGGAGATCTGGATTTGGGGCTGGTTGCAGTGATGGAATGGAATTTCAGTAGTTTTTCCTGAGGGGGAGAATTGATTGCTATATTTGGGGGAAGAAGGAAGCAAAGAGTTATTTGGTGAAAGGACTTGTGACATGCAGACTAAGGCTAGGATTAGGAAATAGTTTATAGATATATTCGGGGAGGGGAATGGTGAGGGAGAGAAGAGATGGAGATGAGAAAAGAGGAAAGGACAGAGGAGAGACGAGTGATAGATAGTACAACGGGTAGTGTGCTTGTTTTGCACGAGACTGACCCCAGTTCCACACCTGGCATCCCACATAGTCCCCCGAGCATCGCCAGGTGTAACACCTTAGCATCACTGCATGCGGCCCAAAAACCAACCATGCATCCATCCATCCATCCATCCATCCATGGGTATAAGTATTTATGTAAACTATAATATGAAATCGTTTCTCTCCCTCTCTTTTTTTTTTTTTTTTGGCCACAACTGGCAGTGCTCAGTGCTTACTCTTGGCTTTGCACTCAGGGATTACCCCTGGAGGGCTTGGGGGACCATGTGGGATTCCAGGGATCAAATCCAGTTGTCAACCCAACTCAAGGCAAATGCCCTACTTGCTTTACCATTGCCCTAGCCTTGATGTAAAATATTCTCAAATTTAGAGCTTACAATCATCCCCTGTGATGTCCAGCCCTTTCGCCCATAGCATGATCTTGGAACCCCTATACTGGACAAAATATAAAGTAAGACTGAGGTACTTTGATGCACAATAGTTTGTAATGTGAATATAAAATAAACCTTGGTTTTGTTAAGCCACTGAGCTTTGGGGTTTGTTACTGCGGATTATCCTGTCTAATATATGTACAAAAGAACATTCTTTAGGTCTTTAGTGTCAGAGGTCAATGGCACAGAAACATGAGAGATTAGCATAAACAATACAAAAGCGGGAGAAATGCTACAGAATCACTGTGATCTTCTGAAGACAGCCCTCCTTTTCCTTTCAATAGTAATGGCAAAGTAAGTAACAAATATCTAAGTGATGGTTCACCAATTGGTGAAACCAGCAAGGTAATGACCTATTTTGAGGTTAGACACTGGCACAATTAGATATAAAGAACCATAGAAGAAATCTCCTACTGGGGCCAAAGAGATAGGACAAGGATTAAGGCACTTTATTTATATGTGACTGACCCTGGTTCAATCCCTGGCACCACATAGGAGTGATCCTTGAGCACTGCTGGGTATTCCTTGGAGAGCTCCCTCTCCTCTAGCCACCCACCCACCTAAATCCTCTTAGAGTTTCAACTCAGAAGGGTTAGCAAATTTTGATGGCTCTCTCTAAGATTCTCTTTGGCTACAGTAGACAAAAGATTGTGACCACCATCTGATTAGAGCAAGAATCAACTCTTTAAGTTTTAAGACTTAAAAGATTAATAGTATCTGTGAATAGAAATCGGACACGGACCTAACATTTATTTTGTATGTTAGACAGTTAGTTTGCAACCAGTCAAAATACCAGCTGACTACTGAGTAATCTTTTAATATGTGAGGGTCCTGGAGAGTCATGGTAAAGTTCATGCCTCATGAATTCTGGATTTGACCCCTGGCACTCACAATGCCCCCCGCCCATCCCTAGACTCATTCTGAATTCAGACAATGGCTTACCATATTCATAATGTAAAACTTAAAGGAACACATAATTAACCTTAAATTCAATGTCAAGAGACTTTGAATTCTAATAAAGAGACTTTGAATTCTAATAAATTCAAATAGACCTTAAATTTCAAAATCAATTTTGTAAATGAAGCAAATGCCACAGAAAACGATAGCTTGGAAACAACAGAGGAATTCATTCAATCCTGTTGCTACTGCTTGGGTCTCGTCTCAGGCTTGTATCTTAAGTCCTTAAATTTATACAAAATATGCACCAGTAAAAAGCTTCAATTCACCTTAGGATTATAAAGAACAATTATTATAGCTAGGTTAAAGAGAAATGTTTGCCTTCTATTGTTAACTGCTGTTGTGACCTCACACTACCACACAATTGCTACCTACCCACTACTTAAAAGAACAGTACAAAACAGACACAAAAACTGCTGAAAAGAAGAAACTTTTTTTTTCTTTTCTTTTTTTAAATGATCACTTGGAGAAGGAAAGGAAAGAAAAATGAGATGTTTTAAAGACTTACTGGGAATATTCTGGGTTTCCTTTCAACAATGGCATATGGTTTTGTCTGCAACAAAAAGTAATGCTCAGTTAATTATGATTTTAGAGTTTGTTCTAAAAATAGACCATAAAATATTTTTTGAGGGGGACCAAATCCTGAGCCTCATATATGTGAGGTACAAGTTTGACCACCAACCTACATCCTCATTACCACAATTCTTATTTATTTATTTTTAAATATTTTTAAGATTTTTAATTTTATAAGGTAGTTCACAATATTTGATTATATTTAATATTCAAATACTAATCCACAACAATTACACCTTCCCATCACCATATTTTAGATGTTTCCATCCTGAACCCCAATCCCTGGCCCAAAGCAGAACGGACATAATATATTTTATATTGTTTGTTATGAAAACTGCTGAAAATGCTACAAAAAAGTATCCTTAGAGGAAAGAGTGTGAAGATTGCTGTACTTCACCCAGGACCGTTAAGCCTTTCTATAAGAGATCATTAACACATTATTAAAGGTTAAGCCTTGTGTGCTTTTATATATATACATACATATATATAATATATATATCTGTAAAAAAATATGTATTTCCCTCTAAGATTGGTTGCCTCCTACTTTGAACACAATCAGATGTGGTGTGGAACTCTTGGAGTATGGGTAAAGTGTGTTATATGAAGTGTCATTTGCAGCTACGCAGTCCAGGAATAGGTTCACTCATGCTTAAGGCTTGCCAAAGCGTGTGGAGAGCAGCTGTGAGCATGGCAGCAGCGGGGTCCCTTGGCAAGGGGAGGGCTCTCACCCACCCTCCCCCCCACCCCCCAGGGCGCCCCGAGTGAAATAGCCTGGTGCAGGGTCTGGCAGTATGATTATAGCGAGTGTCATGTCATGCTCCCTTTTGGGAAAGAAGCCACAATTCTTTTTTTAACAGGGCCAGCATTATTGGAGGCTACCAGGATGTTATTTGGTGGTGCTGAAAGGTTGTGTGGGTTGTTGTGGGTGCTTGAACTTGATCTCATGTTATCTCTCTGGACCTATCACAAATTTCTAACCAAGCCCCCAGACTCTCACCACCTACCAACTCAAGACCTCCTCTCAACTACCAGACACCTCAAATTTAACCAGGACTAACTTAGTAAAGCGAGTTACTCCAAATTGCTTACTCTTTCTCAGTAAATGGCACTTTCTTTCCCCCAGTTACAAAGGCAAAATCTTAAGCCCCAGCAGATCCATTTGGTTCTACATGAGCTAATTTCCTGGATTAAATTTCTTCTCATCAGCTCTCATACTATAACCCTTTCCCAACCACCATGACAGGCTTCGAGCCTTCCACGGCTCTCATCTCCACACTGGAGGCAAAGTAGATTGTCTTTTAAGATGCATGCTATTCCTCTTCTCAAACGTTCACAATTCTGAACCCCGGCGACACTGGGCAGCAACTAACACGGCTCCAGGATTCAGGACTGGGACAGATCTTTTCTCTCAGAGAGCCAGCCCTGTGTAACCTCAGAGATCCAGCACCTGTGCATCCTCGGAGAGCTAGCAGCAGAGTAACCTCCGAGAGCCAGCACTGTGTAACCTCAGAGAGCCAGCACCTGTGTAACCTCAGAGAGCCAACCCTGTGCAACCTCCGAGAGCCAGCACCTGTGCAACCTCCGAGAACCAGCACCTGAGTAACCTCAGAGAGCCAGCCCTGCGCAACCTCAGAGAGCCAGCACCGGCACAACCTTAAAAAGTTATTTTGATGTGGTTGGAGGTCATGTGGGGGGAAGGGTGATGCAGGCCGAATACAGACTAGAGACTGAACACAATGGCCATTCAACACCTTTATTGCAAGCCACAACACCTAATCGGAGAGAGAGAACAAAGGGGAATTCCCTGCCATAGTGGCAGGGTGGGGTGGGGGGAGACGGGGCTGGGGAGGGGGGGAGGGATGTTGGGTTTACTGGTGGTGGAGAATGGGCATTGGTGAAGGGATGGGTTATCGAACTTTGTATGGGGGAAACATGAGCACACACAAAGATGTATGGATCAGTAACTGTACCCTCACGATGACTCTCTAATTAAAAATAAACTAATTAAAAAAAAAAAAGGCTCACAATTCTTGGGGCTGGAAAGATAGTACAGCGGGGAGGGCGTTTGCCTTGCATGCGGCTAACCCGGGTTCAATTCCCAGCATCCCATATGGTTCCCCCCTAAGCACCACCAGGAGTAATTCCTGAGTGCAGAGCCAGGAGGAACCCCTGTGCAATGCCAGGTGTGACCCAAAAAGAAAAAAAAAAAAGTCTCAATTCTTAGAGAAAAATTCAGTCTTTGTTATGATCTTTAAGACCCTCCACTTCACCCCACATGTCAATGTTTTTTTGTTCTTCTAAATACACCATTTTATCAAATTACCTGTTTAAAAATGAAAAACTTCCTACTGTCTACTTCATAAAGCTCAATTCCTCTAGCTTAAGGTCAAAGCATATTTGGTGTCTGCCACCAAGGCAATGAACCATGCTCACTTTTGACTCATCTAGTGGATGAATTACTCTCCTCCACAATCTACCCAAAATGTCTCTATAATTCTGAAATGGTAACTTTTCTAATTTTATCATTTCTTGCTATTTATTGCTTAACAACTATTTATTGCTATTTATTGTATAAGGTATATTTTCCTTTGACCCTTTAAATCTATCCATATGAATGCAGGATTTGCATTTTATTTATTCTTTGACATTAGTTGATGCTTACGTGATCTATTCCACAGGGAGTCCTTTCAAACTGATTCTATTTCCCTTTGCTGTGTCTCCATCATTCTTTAAGTATCCCTTTCCTTTCTGGCACAACAACATGCCTCATGTTTTTGTACTTGCCCTGCCACCACGGAATGAGCCATTTCTCCCAGGGGCTCTGGATTTTCTCAGCGGAGAAATGCATGAGAAAAGAAGACCAGGTGCTGAAGGTGCTAGTTACTATGGGGTAGCACTCACTCTCCCAGGAATTCTTGTGAACAGATCCTCAGTTGGCCCAGATCCTCCTCCTTCCTGACAACGTCCTATTCTAAGAGGCTGCCACTTCTGCTCTCTATCTCCCACCAGCTGCTCAGTATCAGGTGCTCCTCACCATGGCCAAGCAGCCCCTCCTCTTTCTGGGTCGTAACACTCCAGACAGGCAGCCCCCACCGCACTCCCCCAACTGCAACTTTCTTCACTTAGCCTAGGATCCCACACTCCTTGCCAGACTAACCCTGGTACTTACAATGATAGTTCAAGTTTGGGAGCATCGTAAGTTTCTAAAGAACCAATTCTTTTTTCTTTTGCATTTTTGGGTCATACCCAGGGATGCTCAGGGGTTCCTCCTGGCTCTGCACTCAGGAATTACTCCTGGCACTGCTTGGGGAATCATATGGGATGCCGGGGATCAAACCCACGTCGGCTGTGTGCAAGGTAAAAACCCTACCCACTGTACTATCACTCCACACCCCCCTTTTTTTCCAAAAAAGGGGGCAGAATCAAGGAAATAGAAATGGGATGATGACAAAGGTCATCTGTTTTCCATTATAAATTTTCTTATATCTATGCTCAAAAATGAAAAATTATTTTCTCCCTACATAGGAATCTAAGTTTACACTAGTATCATTGGGTCAAAAAGAATCTGATCAGTAAAACTTTTGTTTTCAGAAAATATATTTCAAATTATAAGCAACCAATAGAGATTAAAAGCCACACATCATTTCCTGTTTCAATGAACATCTTACTGAAAAGGTTCAATATTTTTTTGGAATCAAATTGCCTGTTGGTGGGTAAGCAAGGTAAGGCTTATTTATTGTTAGGGAATTATTAAGAAATAATTCTGTACAACATAATTATTTTATTTAAAATTCACACACTTAACATTTACTTACCCTGACATGATATTTCAGATAATAGTGAATAATCCATGCAGGAATAAGTACGTGAGTAAAAGCAAAGACACTGTGTCGGTATGTCTTATAGACCTAGGGAAAAAAACAGAGTTTTTAATAACAAGTAACAAATAACAAACTAATAACCCAGTTTATGTCAGTTGCAGAAAAAAAAAGCATCAATGATACAACAATGTAAATGTAAGATCTCAAATGCTACACATTTCTTTACAGTCTATAGCTAACTTGACCTTCCAATTATTTTATTAAATATAGGGCCTGGGTGCCAGAAATGGCTTAAAGCATGCTTTGCATGAGGTAGCCAAGTACAATGCCCGGCACCACATGGACCCCTCTGAGAATAATCAGGAGTGACCTCCAAGCCAATATGGGCTCAAAACCAAATAACCAAAAGTGTGTGTATAGGTATATTTAGAGAAAGTAGGAGGAAGGAGAGAGCCTGATTAGGAATATTTATTTATTTGTGTGATCTGGGGGCCACACCTGGTGATGATTGGGTAACTCCTAGCTCTGCACTCAGAAATTACTCCTGGCAGTACTCAGGGGACCATATGGGATGCTGGAGATTGAATACAGGTCAGCTGTGTGCAAGGCAAGCGCTCCACTTGCTATATTATGTTTGGCTCTGGCCCCTGCAATTAATGAGTTTTGTATCTTCCAAGACTATTGTAAAGCATTTACAGGTACATTTTATTTAGTTTCATTTTGGTTTTTTTTTTTGGGGGGGGGCCCACATCTGACAGTGCTCAAGGTAACTCCTGGCTCTGCAGTCAGGGCTCACACTTTGGACAGTATCTAGAATTGAACTAGGGTCAGCAGCCTGTAAGACAAGTGCCTTACCCACTGTTCTGTCTCTCCAGCTCCTACAGATATATTTTAAAAACAAAACTTCAGACTATAGTTTATTAAAGATAAGATATGGTATTAAAAAATAAATATTTCAACTGATTTAACCAGAGTCAAATCTATAGAACTTTTCAGGAAAAGCCACCTCCCACATTTACCAATTTTTAACAGCTACAATCAATATCACTTGAATCATTCTATATGAAAGGCAGGCAATCCTGAACATGACAAAGTTGGAAAAAGAATACATTACATAGTGGGGGAGGGGTGTTCCATATTCACACTGAGGTGCTTTCAGACTATTTTAATAGGAGGCGAGAGAAGTAAACCTAGTAATCAATTTCAACTAAACAAATCTTTCCGGAAAAAGAGAATCCAGAAAATAAATTTATAAAGGACAAATTCAACTCACAGTAACAAGATGAATTTCAATATTATTTACTTCCTCAGTAATGGCTGATTTGTGGGGTGACAACTTGCAACTAGTGGCTGTGAAACTCAGGTATCTAAAGGTTAGTCAGTGATATAAAGGTGGGGAGGGTTGAAGTAGTTTAATTTGATCATCATACATACTCTCACTTTCTTAAAATGCACTGATTCTGTCTACTAAACTTGTGTGAAGAGTACGAAAAAGAAAACAAGACAATAAACAGTCTAGATACACGTGGATTTGGTGTTACTTACTGAATTCAATTTCTGGATCTGTGACCAAAAGAAGTAGCACATGTGAAACCCTCAGTAAAGTTCCAGGTACAAAGCAAGGGCACAAGGCATATATCATTCTTAGTTACCGGAGTCATTAATAATTAAGAACAACTCTATGAGCCCGAGAGATAGGAGAGGGGTTAGGTTCTTGTCTTGCACGAAACTGGACCCCTGGTTTGATCCTCGGCACCCGTAAATGATGCCCTGAACCTTGCCAGGTGTGATCCCTGAGCCTTACCGGTGAGCCCCCTGTCCCCCTGCTGTGTTCCTCCCTCACAATGATGTCATTTAACCTTAACAGCCTCAAGAAACCGTTCAGGGAACCCTGGCACCAACATCACTCTGGAGTGAGTGATATTCTGCAAAGCTGTGGAAGGGCATTCTTAAAAGAAATGAGAGTGCTGGTAGTTTAAGAAAGGGGGCTCTTTAAACGTGGCATGCCAAGAGGACCCTGGGTTTCGGGGAAAGCTAAGGCTCGCTCGCTGTGACACCAGGTAAGTTGTACGCGGTCCCAGCTGGTCTTCACCCTCCAACTTCAGAGTGTAAGCGTTTCATAAACCACGAAATGTCAACTCCCAAGGAGCCTTGCCTGTCAGCCTGCGAGAAGACGCCCACGGTCAACGTCCCGCAAAGCCTAAGCAAAGCCTGGGCGGCCGCTCGTCACCGCTGACGGCTCCAGGGGACGGCTGCCCCCACCGCGGGCACGCTCCGGGGCTCGCCTCCCCGCCCGGGACCCCGGCGGCAACGTAGGAAGAGCCGGTTCTCCCTTGGTGGGGGAACCGTTGGCACTCGAGGGCACGGCACAACGACAGCCCGGACAGTCCCGGGTGTGCGCAGGGGACGCTGGGGGCCCGACACTCACCAGGTTCTTCCAGGGGGCCTGGTCGTGCAGAAACTTATTCCAAAACGATTCCACCGGCCCCACCTTCTGCGGGGGCAGCACGGGCTCCCGCGCGCTCAGTTCCTGGTCCTTCAGCCATCGCCTTCGCAGCTCTCGCAGCTGCTGCAGCCGCAGCTTCTCGTCGGGCGTGTACCCGGACATGTCCCCGCCGGCAGCCAGGCAACAAGGACACGGCGCGCCCCACGACCGGGGACGGCGCGCGCTCCCGCTCGCAGAGCGACCTTGCGAGGACGCCGGGAAGCGGCGCGCGGCGATGACGTCAGCGCCGCTGCAGCCTCCGCCAATGGCCGAGCGGCGGGCGGGCATGCGCAGAGATCTGCGTTGCGTTTCAACGGCCCGCCTTAGGACGGTGGACAGTGGACAGTGGGTGGGAGGGGATCTTCGTTATGGCTTTAAGGGGCGATTGACGGATTTTTTTTTTTAAGGTGTGAGCAGGCAGAGGACAGGAGAGTCTGATAAGAAGCAGGAGTGCGGCCAGTTGGCAGGACTAGGATATAAGATGCAGTGGGTGGGCTGTCCAGGGGGCAGAGTTCCTCCGCAGCCTCTCCTCCTTGGAACTCCTCTCCCCGCGACCTGGGAGGCCGGCCCATCCGAGTGCAAATCGGAGTCGGGTCCGTGACCCGTACGGGGTGACCTTGAAGCAGCGGCTGCATCTGTATCGCAGGAGTCAAGGACAGCTGGGGGCCCTGGGAGAGTTAGACGCATCCACACTTCCACCCAGCAATTCCGCTTGGTCCTGCAGCCCTAGAGGTGGAGAATGTGGGTGCAGGGCCATCAGTTATCCTACACTGCCCCAGGGCCGCACGGCATGGAGAAACTGAAGTCCTATCCGGCAATGCAGTGCGGAGGCAGTGGTGGACAGTGAGTCGGTTGAGAGAGGCTAGGGCTGGCTAGAGGGGCCAGGGCTTCAGGCCCATGCTTGGCTGCAGTCTCCTCCACGTACCCCCCAAAAGCTAGAATTCACTTTCAACAACATGCCACTCAGAGAAAATAGGTTGCAAAGAAGTATTAGAAGTATTAGAAGTGGGGCTGGAGAGATAGTACAGCGGGTAGAGCGTTTGCCTTGCATGCGGCTGACCCGGGTTCAATTCCCAGCATCCCATATGGTCCCCTGAGCACGGCCAGGAATAATTCCTGAGTGCAGAGCCAGGAAGAACCCCTGTACAACGCCAGGTGTGACCCATAAAAAAGCAAAAAACAAAAACAAAAACACACCAAGTATTAGAAGTGGTGGACCTGTGTATCAAGTTGCATATATTGAATGGGTGCGGTTTTAAACATATATATCCATTATACCCAGTACAGATAAGCCTTTTGCTTTTTGTTATATTCTCGTTGGAGAGGGGGTTGCATACCCATTAGTGCTCAGGATCTGCTCTGGCTCTGCTGGGATGCTCCTTGCCGGTGCTCGGGACCATGTGCGGTGCCAAGATGGAAACTGGGCCTTCTGGACGCAAAGCCTCTTGGCGGGGGACTAGCTCTCTGCATAGTAGGGTTTTTTTTTTTTTGCTTTTTATTGTTTTAAAGTTATAAATCTTAGGAAGCTCTCCGTTTACAACCTGGAGTGATCTCCATAATATATGGATAAAACTAAGAATATATTGGAAAAATCTAATTGGAGAGATGTATATATGTCACTTAAACAAAAAGATGATAGAGATAAATGTATGATACATACATATATATCATAAATATATGAATACTATATATATCATAAATATATGAATGCCAGTATACACAAACATATTTGCTTATATTTTCAAAACAAAACATTATTTTCCTTTAGGAAAAATACCACTCCCCCACGAATTGCCATTTTTCTAAAGGGCGTCTAGACCAGCAGTTCTCAAACATTTGCTCCCAAATCTATTTAAACCCTTCAAAATTGTTGAAAACCCCAAGGGTTTTTATGTGAATGATAGCAGATTTCAAAACAATAAGTAGCATTAATAAAATATTTACTGATAAATGTGTCTTCGTTTTACTTTTTTTTTGTAAATCATTGGCTTCATATATGATGTAAGAATTCTTATAACCATTTCTATGTTCCATTACAATATCACCAATTACATAGTACCATACAACCTTTGGGAAACCACACACATGAGAAAAAATAATAGAGCAAATAGCATTTTAGTATTATAAATATAATTTTGACCTCATAACCCCATAAAAGGATAATCAGAACTCCCACCAGACACCAGATAATACTTTGAGGAACAGTTACCCGGTGATGTAGCTAAATTTCAATTCAAAGTCAGAAACACAAAACCCTGGAATATTATCTTAGCAGGAAGTTTTAAAAGATTAATAAAGTTATGTCAAAAGGGTTCAGGAGTCAACGTGAATAAACTTCCCCCAGTCAATGAGTATAACTTGAGTGAAATGAAGTGCTAAGTGCGCCTACATATAATGATTTAAGCAAAACCTCACTGATCTCTTTGGTATTAGGGAAACTTTTTTTTTTTTTTAATTTTGAAAAGTGGTAAGGAAAGGAAAAATCTAGCATTTTTTTCCACACCTTTTTAATACAAATTGCATCTCAGTGTAAAATTAATTGACAAAGGAAGTTTCTTTAAAGAAGCATAAAGGAATGATGAAAGGGATGACAGAATTAGAATAGGCTGTTTTACAACCATTGGTTTGTAAATTGCTCAATGCTGTGACCAATAATTACTGAAATCTCAAAAAGTGAACAGCAGCGCCATCTGGTGGAAGATTGCTTCACTGCCTGCAATGTGGCATTGCTAAATTCAAAACAAAATATAAATTTCATCAAGTCCCAAGATCTAACGATTCCTTTAAGAAAAACACAGTGGAAAGTGGAAGCACTTGTTCCATACCAATATAATCACTGTCACTGCCATCCCGTTGTTCATTGATTTGCTCGAGCAGGCACCAGTAACGTCTCCATTGTGAGGCTTGTTACTGTGTTTGGCATATCAAATACACCACGGGTAGCTTGCAGGTAGCTAGCTGCCATACGGGCAAGATATTCTCGGTAGCTTGCTGGGCTCTCCGAGAAGGGTGGAGGAATAGAACCGGGTCGGCCGCGTGCTCTACCGCTGTGCTATCGCTCCAGCCCATCAATATAATATATTTAAACAATTTAGATTGTGGAAACTGCAGATAAATGACTGGTTCTTCAACAAAAAATATCAAGGGGTAAAGAGTGAGAAAAGAAAGTGGTGGGGAGGGGGCAGGAAAATCCACCATAATAATAAGAAAACAAAACAACAGGAGTAATAGTACAGGGGCTAAGGCACATAGCTTGTACACTGCTGACCTGGATTTAATCCCCAGCATCACACAGTCTCTTGAGCACCCACAGATGACTCAGGAAATTCTTGGCATGAGGTCAAGTAGCATCATATCCTCAGGACTTCACATTGAACTGCAGGCCCCACTTCCTGAAGCCTGAATGGGATACCTCCTCTTCCCTCCCCCCCACAACTTTTTAAGCATATAAGTTGTTATATATTTCCTCAAGCCCATTGATTGTAGCACCAAATTTATCTATTCAAACTTTAGGTAAATATGGACTTCGGTGACTATGGTGTTCATTCTTTTCTTTTGTTGGCTTATTTGTTTTACAAATGTGCTAGTATGCTAAGTGATGTTGGCAATGGAATAGGTTATACATGCATGAAACCAGGCATTATATGGAAATGTCTGTCTTTCTCTCCATTTTATTATAAAGTAAGAACTGCTCTTAAGAATTGTATTGGGTCCAGAGAGATAGTACATCGGGTGAGACACTTGCCTTGCATGTTTGATGCCCTGCACCCTGCAAGGTTCCTTGAGCCTCTCTATGAATGATCCCTGTGTGAAGATCCAGGAGTAAGCCCTGAGCACCACTGTGTATGGCCAAAAAAGGGGGAGAAAAACACAAAAAAAATCTGTATAAAGGGGGCTGGAGAGATAGCACAGTGGGTAGGATGTTTGCCTTGCATGAGGCCGACCTGGGTTTGATCCCGGCATCCCATATGGTCCCCCAAGCACCGCTAGGAGTAATTCCTGAGTGCAGAGCCAGGAGTAACCCCTAAGCATCGCTGGGTGTGACCCAAAAAAACTGTATAAAAAAGAAAAGGCAATGAAGAAAAGCTAAATACTATCTTCATCTTTCACAGCATTGAGGTATTATTATTAAGTTTTGTATGTAATAATGTTGCTTTTATCGTTTCAAGAGCCAAGTTCTTATAATTTAGACATATCTTCTGAGAGGCTGGAGTGACAGTACTGCAGGTAGAGTGTTTGCCTTGCCTGTGACCGACCCGGGTTCTATTCCCAAAATCCCTGATGGTCCCACTGAACACAGAGCTAAGAGTTACTGCCAGAAGTGACCCTGAATGCAGAGCCAGGAGTAAGCCCTGAGAACAATCAGATGTGTCTCCCCACCCCTGCAAAAAAACCCCAAAACCAAAAGACTTTCTGAAATGTTTACAGACAAAAGACTATGATATATTTAAATTTACTTTGACATAGTAAATAATGGAGAGCATGGAAAGAGGTCCAGTGGGAAATAAGATTGGTAATGAGTTGGTAATTGTCTAAGTTGTTTGATAGGTAAGAGGAGGTAAATTTTATTCCTCTCATATTTTGGGGTGTGGGGGATGTCCCCATCCTGTAGTGCTCAGTGTTACACTCAGTTCTGTGCTCAGGGTGGTGCCCAGCTGTCTCCCCAGGTCTATTTTATATATATTCTAAATTCTCCCAAATAAAAAGTTATCAATAGATTTATGCTTTGAAGTAGTAAGATAACTGCCCATTCATATTATTATTTTTAATCTTTATTCTATTTTATAGCACCTTTATTTTTGACTAAAATTCTGCAGCCTACTTAGACTCTATCTGCATTGAACTCTGGTATGATGAGATCCAAACTACTATAATGAGAGTAAGTCCCTGGATACTTCATTGTCCCTGAAGAAGTGCTTTTTGGTTATCAGCAAGTCAGTTGATATACTAAATGATGTTTCATTTGTAAATCAAGTAAAAGATAACTCCCAGTTTGTTGAATTTGGAACATTCATCCTAACTTGCCCTGGAAAACCACTCTACTTTCTCCACTTTCCACAACTACCACCATCACATTCGGAAGAAAAAGAAAGAAAATCAATAGTTTTGGAAATTATGGCTTTCAGTAAAAAATACCACTAGCTACTGCCAGCCATATCCATTCCCTTCCAGTTTAGTATAGTTCTGAAATCGACAAAGAAGAGTTGAGTGAAAATTAAAAGGTGTTGAAGCTGGATTGATAATATAGTGGGTAGGTTTTTTTCCTTACATGCAGCCCACCCAGGCTCAACCCCCGGCATCCTACATGGTCTCCCAAGCACTGCAAGACGTCATTTTTGAGCACAAAACCAAGAGTAACCCTTAAGCACTGCTGAGTGTGCCCCCCTCCCAAATAAATAAATAAAAAGATAGAAAGCGAAACAGTTTTACACACCTGGGAATACAGTCTCAAACTCAGATGGGTTTCCAGTACCTGGATAACCACTGAATGTTCCCACAAGAGGGCACTCTAGTTTACTGAAAAATTAGATACAACTAAATTGGGTTTTGTAGTCCATCTTGTTAAGTAGTTTGGAAAAAGTTAAATTATAGTGGAAAGGGAAACAAAGAGCCCAGAATACTAGGGGAGAGAGTATCCTCTGTCAGTAAGTTTAGTTCTTTTTTAAATTTTACTTTTTGGGTCACACCTGGGGATGCTCAGGGTTACTCCTGGCTCTTCATCCAGGAAGTACTCCTGGTACTGCTCAGGGGGACCATAGAAGATGCCAGGGATTGAACCCAAGTCAACCGCATGCACCGCAAATGCTGTACTATCGATCTGACCATGTAGACTTACTTCTTTAACATTCCCAACTTCCAGATAGCTTTGCTTGACCCCTTGAAGAGTGCACCAGTAGGGACAGACACAGGATTAAGGACAGACACAAGACTGGGATGCTGGGAATGGAACCCAGGTTGGCCAAGTGCAAGGCAAATGCCCTACCCGCTGTGCTATATCTCCACTCCACCTTTATGTGGGTACATTTCTAACTTCAGATGGAAATTAAAATACCCCTCTATTCTAAGCTTCAGGGTTTAGTGCAGTATTCCTTTTAAAAATCTAGTGGCTGGAGCTTTCCTTGAATGCAACTGATCTGGGTTTGATCCCCTGGAACCACATATGTTTCCCTGAACCCTGCCAAGAGTGATCCCTGAGCACAGAGTCAGGAATAAGCCCTGAGCACTGCCAGATTTGGCCCAACAACCAAAAGCAATTTTTGAAATTTTTAAAAATTGGATAGGTTGGAAACCACAAAGTGGAACAGAATCAAATGTCCAGAAATAGACCCAACTATCATAAACATTTACAGTATGACAAAATATCTAAGGTTATAGATATTAACCTTATACTGGGCCGGAGCGATAGCACAGCGGGTAGGGCATTTGCCTTGCACGCGGCCGACCCGGGTTCGATCCCCGGCATCCCATATGGTCCCCCAAGCACCGCCAGGAGTAATTCCTGAGTGCAAAGCCAGGAGTAACCCCTGAGCATCGCTGGGTGTGACCCAAAAAGCAAAAAAAAAAAAAAAGACATTAACCTTATATAATAGTAAAAGGAATCTCTTCAACAAATGGTGTTGGTAAAAACTGTATATGCACATAGAACAGCTTAAAACTAAACTACTCTTAACTGCACAATAAAGAAATTAAAAATGGATTAAAGACTTAGATTTAAGATCTGAAACCACCAGGGTTGGTTAAAAGGTTACAAAGGTTAAATTAGGTAGCACAGATGAAGTGTTTCATGATCTTAACATTAGCAGTGTTTTGGGGGATTATTCCAACTGTAATGAAGATATCACTGTATCACTATATCACTGTCATCCCGTTGTTCATCAATTTCCTCGAGTGGGCGCCAGTAACATCTCCATTTGTCCCAGCCCTGAGATTTTAGCAGCCTCTCCTTACTCGTTTCTCCCAATGATTGGAGGCTCTTTTCAGGGTCAGAGGAAAGAGACCTGTTATTGTTACTGTATTTGGCATGTTGAATACGCCACGAGGAGCTTGCTAGGCTCTTCCATGTGGGTGGGATACTCTCAGTAGCTTGTTGGGCTCTCCGAGAGGCATATATATATATATGTGTGTGTGTGTGTGTGTGTGTGTGTGTGTGTGTGTACGTCTATACATACACACACACACACATATATATTTCCTTTTATGATGATGTGTCGTGTGGCCACTTTGCGGCTGCATGGTCCAGGAATATGTTCACTCATGTGTGAGGCTCAGCCAGAACGTGTGGAAAGTGGCCTGGAGCGTGGTGGTGGTCGGCTGCTGGGGCTGGGTCCCTTGGGGTGGAGAGGGCTCTCACCGCCCCCTTCTGGGTCACCTCTGGTGTGGAGTCTGGTGGCATGGTTAAGGGGGCCTCATTTTATGCTCCCTTCCGGGAGAAGCAACCATAAGTTCTTGAGGGTGGCCAACGAGGAGATTATGTGGCGCCAGCAGAAGGTGGCTTAAATAAATAAATTAATTTAATTTAATTAAAAAATAACAACAACAACAACAACTCACATTTGACTTTATGGAAGAAAAAAACAACCAAAAAATGAAATATCTTGAACATATTTCATACTAAGCCTCAATCACAAAACTATGACAATCAAAAAAGCATCAATAAAAACTAAGAACCTAAATGGTTCTTTATTATACTTTAAAAAGTCATTTAATAGACCGAACATGATGGCCACTCAATACCTATATTGTGAACCACAACACCCAAAAGGAGAGAGAGTCCAGGTGGGGTGGGGGGATGGGGTGGAGTGGTGGGAGGGATACTGGGATCATTGGTGGTGGAGAATGGGCACTGGTGGAGGGATGGGTACTCGATCATTGTATGACTGAAACATAAGCATGAAAGTTTGTAAGTCAGTAACTGTACCTCACTGTAATGTACTGTAGTGAAGATATAAATAAAATAAATACTTGGCGTGGTATCAAATTGAAAAGTTTCTATGTGTGTGTGTAAACAGAACATGTTTGCATACAATATATGAAGAGGTTTATATCAAAGGTATTTAAAGAACTTATGCAATTTAACAAAAAAATAGCTCTCCCCAAATAAAAACTATCAACAGCCAAATAATCCAATTTAAAAGTGGGCAGGAGATGTGAGTATACTTCTCCAGAGAGGATATACAGAATAGCCAAACAGTATTAAACATGTTTATCATCACTGGTCATCAGAAAATGCTAATTAATGAAATACTACCCTTGAAGATGACTTACATCAAAAGTACCAATAGTAAGAGTTACTCCTGATTCTGTGCTTCGGAATCTCTTCTGGCAGACTCAGGGGAAAGTATGGGATGCTGGGGATCAAACCCAGGTGAGCTGCATACTGGTACTCTACCTGCTGTACTGTCTTTCTGGCTCAAGAATTCACTACTCTTAAAAGAATACTATTTATACTTAAAAGGGACTGGAGCGATAGCACAGTGGGTAGGGCATTTGCCTTGCAAGTGGCCGACCCGGGTTCAATTCCTCTGTCCCTCTCGGAGAGCCTGGCAAGCTACCAAGAGTATCCCGCCCACACGCAGAGCCTGGAAAG